>NW_027224263.1:6000000-6325000 GCF_023699985.2 Odocoileus virginianus
AAAATGAGTAATTAGTATAAGAATACAGAAAGGATAGTCGATTTGGATTCAAGTACTGGTTCTGTCACTACCAATTTTGATTACTTAATATTATGGACCTTTAGAATCCTCATCTAGAGTAACAAGATGGTAGCATTGATACATGCAGAATTCTAAAAACAACATATAGCACACTCAGTAAAAAATATTAGCTCTTATCATCATCATCCTCACCATCATCACCATCACTATCTGCAGAATTGGTATAACAACCAGTTTATTTTCCTCACAGGGGTTTTACAGACTGAAATGTTGCATGTGAAAGTAAATCTACAAATGCCATTTCAATCAGGTATTTTCATAATTATTTGCTAACCTCAGAGATGTAAGAAAACTAAAGGTATCCCTAAGGGAAATGCATGTTTTCTCTAGGAAGCTCTAAAAATAACTCTCATTGTCTATGAAGGCTCATGTCATAGTCACAGTCACAGGTGAGTTTGTTAGACCTTAGAGATCATCTGACCCAACACCCTCTTATATGGATGTGAAAACAGTTACTGAAAGTTTAAGTAGTTTAGCAGCACAACAAGAATTAGCATCCAGGCCATTTGGGTTATGGTATTCTTGCTATCAAGGGCACAGCAATATTGAACCCTACACTCTTCAATCACTTGCAGATCTTGCTGACTAGCCAGCTAAAGTGGGATAATAAGTGAAAATGACACTCTTAATCAATATTCTAAGATCCAAAACTAGTAGGAGTTTTGATACAGGGGCTTCCCAGGTGGCACTAGTGGTAAAGAACTGCCTGCCAACACAGGAGACATAAGAGACGAGGGTTTGATCCTTGGGTCGGGAAGATTCCCTGGAAAAGGGCATGGCAACCACTCCAGGATTGTTGTCTGGAGAATCCCCTTGGACAGAGGAGCCTGGGGGGCTATAGTCCATAGGGTCACACAGAGTCAGACATGACTGAAGCGACTTAGCACAAAATGCTCAATTCAGTATCAGGGTTTTGGATTCTCTTTTATACGATATATTCTTAAAAGGTAGAGAAACTGAAGGATCTAGGTTAATCTAAAGTTCTACTTGCTGCACTTGTATTCTGAGATCACTTTTTGCCTATTCTTTTCAGAGGCAAGGGGAAAGGTCCCCTGGTCCACTGGAATCAAAAGTGTAACCCATGTAAAATGTTGCACTACCTCCTTGAACTACAGTTTTTTCATGTGTAAAGACAGATGGTTTGATCAGCTAATTTAATTTTCAATTTGGAAAACATTTATTGAGTATCTGTGCTGTGCTTAGTCACTTAGTCATGTCCGACTCTTTGCAACCCCATGGACTGTAGCCCACCAGGCTCCTCTGTCCATGGGGATTCTCCAGGCAAGGATACTGGAGTGGGTTGCCATGCCCTCCTCCAGGGGATCTTCCCAACCCAGGGATCAAACCCAGGTCTCGATTCTTTACCGTCTGAGGCGGATTCTTTACCATCTGAGCCACCAGGGAAGCTCAAGAATACTGGAGAGGGTAGCCTGTCCCTTCTCCAGGGGATCTTTCCAACCCAGGAATTGAACTGGGATCTCCTGCATTGCTGGCAGATTCTTTACCAGCTGAGCTACCAGGGAAGCCCATTGAGTACCTACTACATGGCAAATGTCCTAGACTCTGGTGATAGCAAGAGAAAGCAAACAAGCCCCAGTGCTTATTGAGTTTAAGAGTCTAATGGAGGAAACAGGCACATCAATTACACTACAAATGTAATTGTAATCTAATAATGTGCAATAATAGCAACATGTAAATTATGCCACAGAGGAGAAAATGACCCCTGGTAATGAGGAAGGCTTCAAACACTGGGTGAAAGACATTGAAGCTAGGTCTCGAAAGATGAGTAAGAGTTTAATAGGAAAAGAACTTAAGATAGAGGATTCCAGGCAGGTGAAACAGCAGTCAAAAAGGTAGAGAAGCATCAAAGTGCCTGGTTGGTTTTGGTGTCATCAAGAAATTTAGAATGATTAGAATTAATGTCTAGTAATAGTAGCAGCTAACATTTATTGAGCACTTCATATGAGCCGGGAGCTGTTCTAGAATGAACATTAAAATAAAAAGATTAATGAGATACTCTGCTTTCTTTTAAATGTGATATGATTTTACATATACTCTACATCTCAATTCAAACCAGCCTCAGTTTGGGTGCCTAATAGCCACCTGTGAACTAGTGACTACTACACTGGACAACTCAGCTTAAGTGATACTTTTTGTATTTGTACAAAAAGAGGATGGGAAACATCATCCTTTTTGCTTTTTACAATCCTTTTTGTTGTGTTCTAGCATTTCATGCAAAGATGGGCTCAATAAAGGACAGAAATGGTATGGACCTAACAGAAGCAGAAGATATTAAGAACAGGTGGCAAGAATACACAGAAGAACTGTACAAAAAAGATCTTCACAACCCAGATAATCATGAAGGTGTGATCACTCACACTCACCTAGAGCTGGACATCCTGGAATGTGAAGTCAGGTGGGCCTTAGGAAGCATCACTATGAACAAAGCTAGTGGAGGTGATGGAATTCCAGTTGAGCTATTTCAAATCCTAAAAGATGATGCTGTGAAAGTGCTGCACTCAATATGTCAGCAAATTTGGAAAACTCAGCAGTGGCCACAGGACTGGAAAAGGTCAGTCTTCATTCCAATCCCCAAGAAAGGCAATGCCAAAGAATGCTCAAACTACCACACAATTGCACTCATTTCACATGCTAGTAAAGTAATGCTCAAAATTCTCCAAGTCAGGCTTCAGCAATATGTGAACCGTGAACTTCCAGATGTTCAAGCTGGTTTTAGAAAAGGCAGAGGAACCAGAGATCAAATTGCCAACATCCTCTGGATCATTGAAAAAGCAAGAGAGTTCCAGAAAAACACCTATTTCTGCTTTATTGACTATGCCAAAGCCTTTGACTATGTGGATCACAATAAACTGTAGAAAATTCTTCAAGAGATGGGAATACCAGACCACCTGACCTGCCTCTTGAGAAACCTGTATGCAGGTCAGGAAACAACCAGTTAGAACTGGACATGGAACAACAGACTGGTTCCAAATAGGAAAAGGAGTACATCAAGGCTGTATATTGTCACCCTGCTTATTTAACTTATATGCAGAGTATATCATGAGAAACGCTGGGCTGGAGGAAGCACAAGCTGGAATCAAGATTGCTGGGAGAAATATCAATAACCTCAGATATGCAGATGACACCACCCTTATGGCAGAAAGTGAAGAAGAACTAAAGAGCCTCTTGATGAAAGTGAAAGAGGAAAGTGAAAAAGTTGGCTTAAAGCTCAACATTCAGAAAACTAAGATCATGGCATCCGGTCCCATCACTTCATGGCAAATAGATGGGGAAACAGTGGAAACAGTGGCTGACTTTATTTTTCTGGGCTCCAAAATCACTGCAGATGGTGATTGCAGCCATGAAATTAAAAGACACTTGCTCCTTGGAAGGAAAGTTATGACCAACCTAGATAGCATATTAAAAAGCAGAGACATTACTTTGTCAACAAAGGTCCGTCTAGTCAAGGCTATGGTTTTCCCAGTAGTCATGTATGGATGTGAGAGTTGGACTATAAAGAAAGCTGAGTGCAGAAGAATTGATGCTTTTGAACTGTGGTGTTGGAGAAGACTCTTGAGAGTCCCTTGGACTGCAAGAGATCCAAGCAGTCCATCCTAAAGGAGATCAGTCCTGGGTGTTCATTGGAGGGATTGATATTGAGGCTGAAACTCCAATACTTTGGCCACCTGATGCGGAGATCTGACTCATTTGAAAAGACCCTGATTCTGGGAAAAATTGAGGGCAGGAAGAGAAGCAGACGACAAAGGATGAGATGGTTGGATGGCATCACTGACACAATGGACATGGGTTTGGGTGGACTCCGGGAGTTAGTGATGGACAGGGAGGCCTGGCGTGCTGCGGTTCATGGGGTCGCAAAGAGTTGGACACGACTGAGCGACTGAACTGAACTGAAGTATTTAAAGGATTTTTGTTGTTGCTGTTGTTGCTGCTGTTTTGCTGTTTATTCCATTTAAAAAATATCACTGTTCATACAGTTATCCAAGGTGGACCTGTGGACCCTGAAAACTCAGAGACTCCCTAACCAAACTGTTCTGTAGTCTTGGGTCAGGCCAACCGATTTTCCTCTGGCAGCTTCTGTGCTCTTGGATGTGTTCAGTAGGTAAATGAATATGCATGTCTTGACCTCAGCATGGACTTAATAGCAGGAGGTACATGTGGTGACTTATTCATCAGCACATAATGGGGATTGAAACCACGGCTCATGGATGAGGTCAGTCAAGGCAAGTGTGTAGATGTTGCAGAATGAGAAGGCACAGAGCTGGGGGAATCGGGGAAGCACCCGCACTGAAGAGAGAGAAATGATCAAAAAAGTTATGAGCAGACCCAGGGCCAGAGTTGTGTCTCAGGAGCCAAGAAAGGAGAACCTTTAAGGAGAGGAATAGACAACCATATCAACTGCTGAAGAGAGGTCACAGCAGTTAGGAGCCTGTCATCTCTAGGGTTATATGTATTCACAATCATTTAACAAATGTGTTTTGCAAGATCACAAATTTAATTTTTTAAGTGAAAAGAAAATAAAAATGGTAGAATCTGCATTAAACTGCTTTTATTTTCATTTTAGGTAAAAGCTCCCTCTTGTGTCTAGAAAAGGGATTTCTTAACAGTTGGCAAAAGTTTTTTGTTTTTTTGTTTTTTTAACTTTTTCTTTAAATGAAGTATGGCTCCCTGGTGGCAGTAAAGAATCTGCCTGCAATGTAGGAGACCTGGGTTCCATCCCTGGGTTGGGGAAGATCCCCTGGAGAAGGGAATGGTTACCCACTCCAGTATTCTTGCCTGGAGAATCCCATGGACAGAAAAGCCTGGCGGGCTACAGTCCATGGGGTCACAGAGAGTCACACAATTGAGCGACTAACACTTTAATTGAAGTATAGTCAACTTACAAGGTTCTGTTAGTGTCAGGAGTGCAGCAAAGTGATTCGGTTATACATACATATTTATTTTAAGTACAGCATCTGTTCACTTATATTTTCCCTAATATTCTTCCACAATATTCACTTTTGCCAGGGAATGTATATGAAAGTTATAATAAAACAGAAACATTATAATAAGAAAAAAAAAACAAGACAGTGCTTTCCCTCTGGATTTAGGGCTGCATTGGAAGGAAAGCCATCATGTAAACAGAAAATTCCGCTGAGTTGTAGACCTTTCTCAAAAGCGTAGACTTTGTCAGTAACAAACAGCTGGGAAAGACTGATGTGATTATCACCTCAGGTGTTTCAGAGCAGTTGACAGTTTGAAAAACTCTCTCTCCAGGCCCCCAAACCCTATCGTCTTTTCACTAAAAGGAGAGGAAAAATCCTCTCTTCGAGGGATCCTTGAGATCTGGAAGGCTCATAGTCCAGACACAGGGAATAGAGTAGCAGTGGAAGGTACCAGGAGCAGAGGTCCTAGCCTGGCTCATTCGACTGGTGGAGATGCTAGGAAATTAAGAACACTGTCCTTGGGAAGCTGGAGACCAAGGGGCTAGCATTCCAGCTCTGCCTCTAAAGATATGTGTGTGTGTGTGTGTGTGTGTGTGTGTGTGTGTATGTGTGTATTGTGGTTATGTGTGTGTGGTGTGGTTGTGTGTGTTGGGGGGGGGTGACCTCAGACAAAGACCTTCCTTTCTGGACCTCAAATTTTCCTTTCATTGGACAATTCCATTCCAGGATCCGCGTCACACCCCAAAAGAGGTAAGACTATAATAAAGCAGGTGATGCTTCCCATCCTCTCCTCGTACCTGTTTTCAGAGCTATCATCCCCATGAGAGCCCAAGGCCTGATGCCTCCCACCCTGAACTACTGAGGACCCTCTACCTCAGCACCCTGTGCAAACCAGGAGCAACTTGAACCCACCTCCTTTCCACAATAAAGCTTGCCTGTGAGACAAGGATCACTTAACAGTGGTTCTGCAGTTACCTTTGGACAAGGAACTGAGGCTTCTTGTAGAATAGTGGGTAGAATACCTTTCATTAGGTTTGGGTTGTTTACCGCAATGAATGTGTACAATTGTGTCCATATGTGCATGTGAAGCAACATACTTTGCCTGTTAATGGGAATCTATTTCCCTCATAGCCAAACACCTTTGAGAAAAGTGGATTCCCAATGAGATGTTACTGGCATATCACATAGCGCTAGAACACTCTGAACAGTCCAGGAACAGTGGCATTGCTACAGGGTACTCAAATACAAGCTTCTTAAGAAAGGGAGGTGATTTGGCACTATGGGCCAGACACTGGGCTAGGTCCTGGAATGAGAACCCAGGCTGATCTGATTCCACTGCCTGTCCACTCTCCATCATATCATATATCAATACTTTCCTGACACCACAGTAAGGAATGAAAAGGCTATGCCTCAAAACAAGTCATCATTTTTAAAGTTAATTTTTCTCCCAGAGTCCACTAGAAGGCGAGGGTGGGATGTTTCAAGAGAACAGCATTGAAACATGTATATTATGTAGGGTGAAACAGATCACCAGCCCAGGTTGGGTGCATGAGACAAGTGCTCGGGCCTGGTGCACTGGGAAGACCCAGAGGGATCGGGTGGAGAGGGAGGTGGGAGGGGGGACTGGGATGGGGAATACATGTAAATCCATGGCTAATTCATTTCAATGTATGACAAAAACCACTACAATACTGTAAAGTAATTAGCCTCCAACTAATAAAAATAAATGGAAAAAAATAAAAATAAAAAAATAAAAAATTTAAAAAAAAATAAAGTTAATTTTTTTGAAATTTAATATTTAATCAAATGTATCCAGAGTATTACCATCTGAACAAATAATAATATAAAATTGAAGTACATTTGCTTCACAATGTTGTGTTAGTTTCTGCTATACAACAAAGTGAATCAGCTATATGTATACATATGTACACGCATTCATGCTCAGTTGTGTCAGACTTTTTGTGATCCCATGGACTGTAGCCTGCCAGGCTCCTCTGTCCATGGGATTCTCCAGGCAAGAATACTGGTTGCCATGCCTTCCTCCTAGGGAATCTTCCCAACCCAGGGATCAAACCTGTGTCTCTTGCATCTCCTGCATTGCAGGCAGATTCTTTACCACTGGCACCACCTGGGAAGCCCATATATCTCCTCTTTTTTGGATTTCCTTCCCATTTAGGTCACCACAGAGTACTGAGTAGAGTTCCCTGTGCTATACAGTAGGTTCTTATTAGTTATCTATTTTATACATAGTAGTGTATACATGGGCTTCCCAGGTGGCGCTAGTGGTAAAGAACCTGCCTGCCAATGCAGGAGATGTAAGAGACATGGGTTCGATCCCTGGGTTGGGAAGATCCCCTGGAGGAGGGCATGGCAACCCACTCCAGTATTCTTGCCTGGAGAATCCCATGGACAGAGGAGCCTGGAAGCTACAGTTCATAGGGTTGCACAGAGTTGGACATGACTGAAATGACTTAATGCGCAGGTAGTGATGCAGTGTATACATGTCAGCCCCCATCTTCCCTCCAGAGCATCATTTGTTTAATGAATTTCTGAGCAGAGAAGCAGGGAAGTTCACACGAGCTAGGGATGGAGCCTAGGGACAACTGTTACAGGGGTTTTCTTATTTTTTTCTTTCATATTCCTTTTCTCTTTTCCTGTTCTTTTCTTTCTTTAACTTACAATTCCTTTTCTGTACCAAAGGCTGAAAAAAAATTCCCTTACCTTCATCTGCTGGAGACGGAGGTCAAGAAAGTGGCAACAGCAAGAGAGGCTTGGTGATGAAAGCTGACCTGTTTGTGTGGTCACTATAGCCTGACCAGGGCACAACAACCCTCACTGATGACAAAGGCTCCACCTTGGATGTGTGCATGTACGTGCGTGTGTGCTCGGTGGTAGTATCTGACTCTTTGCGACCCCTTGGACTGTAGCCTGTGAGGCTCCTCTGTCCTTGGAATTTTCCCAGAAAGAATACTGGAGTGTGTAGCCATTAACTTGTCCAAGGGATCTTCCCAACCCAAGGATCGAACACAGGTTTTCTGCATTGCAGGCGGATTCTTGACCACGGAGCCATCAGGGAAGACCCTGCCTTGGGAAGCCCCCGCTGTGGATGAGAGCACAGCTCACCTGTGGAGCAGCGAAAGGCAGCGGGCGGCAGAAAGGAGTAGGTTATTGGAACATTGACTAGAGTTTGGTTGTTGTTGTTGTTGTTGTTGTTTTTAACTCAAAATTCACTTAAAAAAATAACCAGGTAGGTAACAAACAAAAGACCCTATGCTCCCCTCATAAACAAATGAGGGGTCGCATTTGGATTAAATTGTTACTACTAGTCATTGGTAAGGAAATAGCTTTGTGGCATTTAGGACACATGTATTACAAGTACAAAGCACACACAGGAAAGTAGTGCATAGCAATGGCAATGTATCCCTTCTCTTCCCTTTCTCACACTCTCTTCCTTTTCCTCTTTTTTCTTTTTCTTCTGTCTCTTTATCTCTCCACTCCCCCTTCCCTCTCCTCTCTCTGAAAGAGTCTCTGCCAAGATTTATTACAATGAAGTTGAGAGAAAGCAGGGTGTTTGGTTCTCCGCTATAAAACCCTATGCACAGATGGCAACTCAACACTCACCAGGGAGATCTCTAACTTCCCTTCTCCCTTAGGAGGGAGAGGATATAAGCAGCTAGTCAGGTCCGCCCACTGAATGGAGGCCAAGTGTGGGAGAAATGACTGAGTGCTACTCCTGTGTAGTCCAGTGGAGTTTGCCTTAAGAGCCAAACCCACTAAAATGAGGTCTGGAAGCTATCAGAAGAGAAATCTGATGCATGTATGTTTTTACCCACAATCGTCCATCACGAAGGATTTTTGCATTTGAGGCATGTTGCAGAGACTCAGGCAAGCTGCTGTATATCAACTGTGGTCAGTTTTTAACATGCTGTAATAATCTAAAGGGAAACAGCCCCTGAAAGCCACATACTGACTTTTTTTTTCCTGACTTGCCCTTCAGTACAAAAAAAAATTAAAACAAAAACCTGAAAGGCAAGATTGAAACTGAACCACCA
The DNA here is from genome assembly GCF_023699985.2 of Odocoileus virginianus. Lineage (NCBI taxonomy): Eukaryota > Metazoa > Chordata > Mammalia > Artiodactyla > Cervidae > Odocoileus > Odocoileus virginianus. Next base: position 6,009,077 of record NW_027224263.1, read on the forward strand.
CTATTTTACAAAGACCTAACTTAGTTGTGTGTGTGTGTGTAGTTACAGGATAGTGTAGGCATATTTAGGTAAAAACAACAGATAATGCCACTTGAACCGTTTTGGCCACCTACTATATTCCTAAGCACAGTGCTTGGTGCTTGACCTAGGTTAAAACAGAGGAAGCAACTCTTCCTGGGGCAAAGGGATGTGTTACTTCAAAGCTTTTAGGTAAATGAGACAAAGGAAATAGAAACAATTTTTCTGCCTAGAGAGAATTTTAGTTAACTTGTAAAACTTTGTAATGAACCTTTTTTTTTTTGCAAAGCAATTTGCAACAGTATTCAGAAAAAGTTACTAAAATAGACATTGAAAACTGTGCTGCCCTAAAATTTAAAATCCTCAATTATATAGGCCACAAAAAGGTTTTAGAAGTTCCAAGAAGGAAAGATTGGGGTTATGTGTCGGGGTTTCTCATTCAACCCCACAATTCCTAAAATGTAGAGTCCAGGCTAAGCACCAACCTTCCTGAACCCTCTGCTCTGTCTGCCTACTGAATATTGATAGTCCAAAAGGTTTTTTCTTTGGCCCTCCTCTATACTCACTATACATCCTCTCTAGGTGATCTCATCTCCTCCAATGATTTTTACCATCATCCATATTCTGATGTTTTCCAAATCTAAATCTCCATCAGGGACATGTCCCTAGAGCTCTAGACTCATATATCAAAACATTTCCAGTGGACATCTCCTCTCTACTTGGATACCCTACAACCATCTGGAACTCAATATGTTCAAAACTAAACTCATCATTTTTCTTCCAGATTCTGTTCTCTATTCTTCTTGGTTGGTGAAACCAAAATTTACTCATCATTAAGGTCCCAAACCCAAGAGTCCTCCTTAATTCCTTTTCCATCAACCACCATATCAAATCAGTCACCAAGTACTGCCACTTTTAATTCCCCCATCACTCCCCTCCTATCACACCTACCTCGGTTTTGTTGAGCCATTCATCATCTCTAGCATGAACTGTTACAGTAATTTCCTACCAGGTATTCCTGCTTCTGGTCTTGCCTCTTCTAATCTCACCACCACAAATCCCATGCTCTACACTACTACTAGTCTAATAGGTGCATCAGTACATCTGGTTGGCCTTTAATTAAATGAATTCAGTGAAATGGAACACTCCTATACTGTTGATGGGGATGTAAATTGGTACAGCCACTATGGAGAACAGTATAGAGGTTCCTTTAAAAACTAAAAATAGAACTACCATATTATCCAGCAATCCCATTCCTAGGTATATGTCTGGACAAAACTCTTAACTTTGAAAAGATATATGCATCACTATGTTCATAGCAGCACTATTTACAATAGCCAAGACATGGAAACAACCTAAATATCCATCAACAGATGAATGGATAAATATGTAGTATAAATGTGCAATGAAATCCTACTCAGTCATAATAAAAGAAGAAATAATGTCATTTACAGCAACATGGATGGACCTAGATTATCATACTTGAGTGGAACAAATCAGAAAGACAAATACCATATGATATCACTTACATGTGAAATCTAAAATATGACACAAATGAACTTATCTGTGAAACAGAAACAGACTCACAGACATAGAGAACAGACTTGTTGCCAAGAGGGAGAGGGGAGGAAGAGTTATGAACGGAGAGTTTGGGGTTAGCAGATGCACACTATTATATATAAAATGGATAAACAACAAAGACCTACTGTATAGCACAGGGAACTATATTCAATATCCTATAATAAACCATAATGGAAAAGAATATGAAAAAGAAATATATGTATGTATAACTGAATCACTTTGCTGTACAGCAGAAATTAACACAACATTGTAAATCAACTATACTTCAATAAAATAGATTTTAAAAGAATAAATAAATTACTTAAATTACTTTAATGACTCCCCATTCACCTACTAGATTAAGTTGAAACTTCTTAACATGGCACACATAAAGTCTTCTAAACTTGGCCTCTGCCTGTCTTCCTAACCCCATATCCTACCCCTCTTGCCCCTTAGCCTTCATGCACTTTCTGCTCCATCTCTACTGAAATTCACGCAGGCCTTCACATTCCATGCTGTTGTCTATCTCAACACCTTTGCTGTGTTATTCCTATGATTGGAATGACAACGCTCTGTGCCTTTACTGTGCTATTCCTATGACTGGAATGACAATCCTTTGTACCTTTATTGTGTTATTCCTATGACTGGAATGACAATCCTCTTATCTTTTCTTTGCTTGGATAATTCTTTCCACCCTTCAAGACTTAGTTCCAGAGGTTCCTTTTATGAGTAGCTTTTTCTGACCTCTCTCCACACCCGAAGAATGTTCTTTCTCTGTGCTTCTCCAGCGCCCTGCATGTGGGGTGCTCCCACTGAGCATACTGCATTGTATTGGAACGGTTGGTTTGCCTTTGATTTGAGAACTGTCTTCTGCACTATATTGTGAGGCCCTTGAGATGAGAATAGAGGCTACATAGCACTTGGGCTTATCTCTGTTCACACTGCTACTATGTTAGTACGGACCCTCATTATCACTAAATTGAACTCCTTCCCTGTATGAAGCCTTTCCACATCTTTGATGATTCTCTCGAGGGTGAGGTCTAAATTCCTCAGAGTGGCAGACATAAAAGGTCCTCAGTCAACCTTCAGGCCTGTTTCCTGCTGATACCCACCTTGCCCACATCTGCACTTCAACTATGCTCAATTACCGTGCATTTGCCTTTGTATACTCTGCGCCTCTGGGTGAATCCTCGTTTAGTCTTCAGAGCCCATCTTATATAAACTCTCTTCTGGGATGCTTTCCCCAGATTTCCCCAGGAGGGATTAGACAGGTCCATCTTTGTGTTCGTATCACACTTACCTATTGCTTCCCAGGTGGCTTAGTGGGAAAGAATCCGCCTGCCAATGCAGGAGACACAATTTCAATCCCTGGGTCGGGAAGATCCCTTGGAGGAGGAAATGGAAACCCACTCCAGTGTTCTTGTCTGGGAAATCCCATGGACAGAGGAGCCTGGCAGGTTACAGCCTGGCGGGTTGCAAAGTGTTGGACACAACTGAGCAACTGAGCATTAGCATATTATAGCACCTGCTACACTCAATTACCATCATCCTCTTCTCTTAGCCTCAGTTTCCTCATCTGGGCATTGGGGAATAATAATAGCTTCTGCATTATAGGATAGTTGTAAGAATTAAAAGGAGACAATGCAAGGAAAGCATGTAGTGCAGAGTGTAGCACTTAGTAAGCACTGAATAAATAGTAGCTGCCATCAGGTGGCGCAGTGGTAAAGAATCCACCTGTCAAGGTAGAAAACACAAGAGATGCTGGTCAACCCCTGGGTCAGGAAGATCCCCTGGAGTGGAAAATGACAACACATTCCATTATTCATGCCTGGAGAATCCCATGAACTGAGGAGCCTGGTGGGCTACAATCCATAAGGTTGCAAAGAGTCAGACATGACTGAGCACACACATGCCATCAGTAGAGTTCTCACTGTGTGCTAGGTACTTTACAGGCATGAGCTCATCTCACTGTCCTCATGAGGTAGATAACAACTATCGCCTCCTTATTCTAAATGAGGATACAATAGTCAGAGGAGACAATGACTGGCTCAAGGTCATCAGCTGATTAGTGGAAGATCTGGTTGAATTCATGTGACCTGGCACCAGAGCCATGTTCTTAACCATTATATTGTTGTTGTTTAGTCACTAAGTCATGTCCAACCCTTTGCAATCCCATGTTTCCTTTGTCCATGGGATTCTCTAGGCAAGAATACTGGAGGAGGTTGCCATTTCCTTCTCCAGGAGATCTTCCTGACCCAGGGATCGAACCAGAGTCACTTGCATCTCCAGCACTGACAGACGGGTTCTGAGCCACCAGGGAAGCCCCTCTTCACCATTATGTTGGGTTGGCCAAAAAGTTATTAGGTTTTTCTGTAACAGGTTATGGAAAAATCTGAAGGAAGGTTTTGGCCAACCCAATACACCTGTGCACACTTTTCCCATTCCTAAACATACATTCCTTTAAGACAGGAACTAAAAACAGACTCACAATTTCTAACTTTCTCAGTTCTGATCCAGAGAGAGAGGGACACAGTTTCAGGCCCTCAACTCTGCTTAAGCAACCATCAGTTTACCTTGCCTCCATCAGTGGCCCCCTGCTATTCAGCCACCACGTTGACCTTAAACAACAACGTGCTTTACATTTCTAAGCCTGTCTCCAGCTGCCTCTTTGCCCCTTCAGGTTGCCTCCAAGCCTTTAATTCATTCCAGATCCACCTGAGAAGTCCCGTGTGCACTTCAGGTGAATAGAATGGGGTTCTACACTGCATAAGGATTTCAGTCAATGGTTGTTAACTGTTTTATGGCATACAGTTTTACAATGATTACAAACAGAACTGCAAATGCACCACAGAGGCTGTTATCCTGATTGATATGTCTGGGCCACAATCCGGGACCTATACACACTAGCTAAACTATACAAACATCACAGTCCATTCCAAAGATGTTAAATGTTGGTATGGTTTTACAGTCCTAAAAAGGAGAGCAGCTTATAAAGTGAATGGCCAGTGATGGCTCCAGAATTTCTACACAGGGAAGCTGGCCCCCTACCCCCATATATACATATATGCATATATATATAGTTGTTTATATATATATAGTTGTTGTTTAGTTGCTAAGTCATGACTCTTTTGCAACCCCATGTACTGTAGCCTGCCAGGCGCCTCTGTCCAGGGGATTCCCCAGGCAAGAATACTGGAGTGGCTTGCCATTATCTTTTCCTGGGGATCATCCTAACCCACAGATCATATTGGCAGGCAAATTTTTTACCACTGAGACACCTGGGAATTATCCTATATGTGTGTGTGTGTGTGTGTGTGTGTGTGTACACACTGTTCTGTTCACTGTTCTGTGAAGGGGCTTGCTGGAGCTAGTGAAGATTAAGGGATTTGCCTTGAAGGTGTATTTGTCAAGCAAGCAAGCACACTTTCTGTAAACTGATTTGGGGTAACGAGGGTGGCTAATATCCCCTTCCACAAGCCAAATGGCACTGTCACTGAGAACAGCTCATTGTCACTAGTGAGTCTTGGGTAAAAGATAAATTAGAAGTTTCCACTTCTTAGCTGCAATTGCTGGGTTACAGAAAACTTAGTTCCGCCGTCCCTTCCAGACACTTATTAATTTTGGAGAAGATGGAAACCTTTGCTGGTGAGAAACCCCAATTATAAAGATAAGAGAGTCAAGCCAGGAAAGGAGGGAGTCGGGGAAGAGTGGGACCAGAGCCTGGAAGGAGGAAATCACACCCACACCAGAGTCCAGGCAAGGTTTGTAGTTCCCACTAAGAAACCAGAAAACTCAAAACAGGAAGAAAGAGGTGAGGTGCAATCCAAAAAGCCATCAGTTCACTGACATTTTATTTATTTTTACCTGGGGGAAAGGGGTGTGGGGGAGGGGTTGGAGCGCCCAGGCTGACCCCGCGCAGCTGCAGCTGCTATAAAGGAAGTGGGTGTTTGGGGGAGGGGAAGAGGGGACCAGGGCAGGGGGGCTGGCCAGGTTCTTTGCCCCCAGAGGAGTCCCAGAGCATCTGAGGGAAGGAACCCGAGACTCTGTGAAGCCCAAGAGACTGAGAGATTTTCAAGCCTCGCAGAAAATAAAGCAGCTCTCCACGGACACAGAATCTATCCCAGTCCTGACCTGGAATCCCAGAGGAGGCCTCCCCACCCCCACTGCCTTTTGACTGCACTGTTGGTCTGGGCCATTTAAGTGCGCATGAAGGCAATGGAGATGCAAAGGGGGAAGAAGAGAGACAGAAACTGTGCCAATAAAATATACAAAATTAACTGCAAACAAGACTTTCCTAGGATTTTTCCCCTGGTCTTATAGCATCTGGTTTCATTTCTCCTCTCTGAAGGAGTAAAAGAAAAGGAAAGGAAAGGAAAAAGGAGTGGGGGTTGGGGAACATAGTACATATGTTTTCAATGGAGCCCTTTAAAACATATACAGGCAGCTGAGAGCCCAAGCCCTGAGGTGGAGCTCTTGTTGCCCCCAGAGCCAATGCCAGTCAGTCAGGAGGATATACAGGACTCTGAGTTGTAAAGAACTTGCCTGCCAATGCAGGAGCATAAGAGATGCAGGTTCAATCCCTGGGTCAGGAAGATCCCCTGGAGAAGGAAATGGCAGCCCACTCCAGTATTCTTGCCTGGAGAACCCCATGGATAGAGGAGCCTGGCGGGCCACAGTCCGTAGGGTCACAAAGAGTTGGACACAACTGAAGCGACTTAGCATGCATGCACGTGTGGTCCTGAGTAAGTCATTTCACTCTGTGTCCCAGCTTCTGACTCACAAAATGGACAGTGAAATTTTTAAGAGAAGTAACAGGAGAAAATATACTGACAGATATCATAACAGTAGCCTTAACATTCTTCTAGAAGCTTTACCCACGTTTTCTCATTAATCCCTGCAAAACTCAAAGTGATTATCATCATTATTGTTGTCGTTTCATTTTATAGATCGGGAAACTAGACAATAAACAAATTGACTTGCTAAGGTCAAACAGCCAATAAGTGGAGGAATTTGAACTCAGCTGTACTGACTCCAGAGCTTTTAGCTCCTACATTATATAAGGTAAGACTGTTGGTATTGTTATTAAACTGTACACTTCATGGTTTCTGCAATTCATCTGGAGGAAATGTGCAATCTGAGTAAAATTTTCTTATTTGATTTTTGAGAGGTGAGGGGCTGGGGTACTTCTGTCTGTAAAGTGGGAATTGACACATCCCATAAGGCATTCTGGTCTCTGGAGTATCAGCTAGTCAAGGAGTACTTTTGCTAAGTACCCCTGTTCTCAACCTCTCTATAGTCCAGTTTTCTCTACTATAAAATAAAACAATAGTAGTACTTATTACATCTGGTTTGGGAGGAATTAAATGGAAAAAGTGCATGTAAAGTTCAGGAAACTTCTAGACAATGTTAGTGCTTTTATTATTGTCTCCTGGCACTCAAGAGTACCATCTACGGGCTGCTTCCAACTACAACCTCCCAAAATCCAGAATGCATGGGAGAAGGAATATGCCCACTGGGTTTGGAAGAGTGGAAAGATCTCTAAAGTTGAGTCTGAGATCTCTGAGTCCTATCTTTGCCTTTCTCTAGCAGTATGACTGTAGGCACGCCCCCTGCCTGGAGGTATATGGGGTTAATCATACTTGTCACTGACAGAGTCATAACCTGAAAGAGAGAGAGTATTACAAACAGAAAGTTCTAGAGTTGGTGCTGTAGGCCACAGTCTTGACTCTGCCTTGTGATATTAAATACTGAGGAAAGATTGTGAGAAATTGAAAGCAGTATTTTACCAAAGTGACACCATTATTTTTAATTGGCACTTCACACCATTTTTCAATGAAGAGATTAATTTTCAGCTGATCAGAAATGGGCCCCCTTCACTTCCTAAATTTTAAACATATGTCTGGGTGGTTGCTGAGAGAATATGATGATCAGAGCCTCAGTAGAGGAGAATGTGACCAGCCAGGAAATCACCCTGGAGAGTAAAAATACAACTCTCTCTTCTGGCTACAGGCTTAGCAAGTAAATATGAAAAGGGAGTGAGAGAAGTGGGAGACAGAAACAGATAAAGAAACAGAGAGGCAGAAGGCAAGGTGAAGGACAAGGAGTTGAAGAAATCCAGATGGAGTCTTGGGCTTTAACACATCCTGCAGATGCTTGACCTGGAGCAGACATGGAAGGGTGTACAAATTTTTAATTTCCTCTGTGAAGAATACAAAATAGGCCTTTGGTTCCCAGGAAGATAGCTTATGATTTCTTTTGTCATCAGTGTTTGTCTGAGTACAGAAACCAAAGGATGTTTGTCTGCCATGAACTGACTCGACTCCTGCTCCAAGGTTTTCCCATTCCCAGTGGGGCTTTTTTTTTTTTTCTTTTTGTGGGGGGTGGTCTTAGAAGGTATTGAAAATCCTGGGACTGGGGGCAGAGGAAGGGAGAGAGATTCAAAACTGAGGTGAGCTGGATAAGAAGGGACTTCCTGGCCTCTGCAGTGGTTCCCTGACTGGACAACAAAGCCAGGATAGTGTAGTTGTGAAAAGTATTGACGCCGAAGTTGGCCAAAGCTGGGCTGGAAGTTTGCTTCTGCCACTTACCAGATACGTGTCCTTGAACTCTTTGCTTCCTCTCTGTGCCTCAGTTTTCTCTCATGTCATGTAAACATAATAATCACTTCCATCTCCTCATGTTATTGTGAGGATTAAATGGATAAGAACACATCAGAGGCCTGGCGCGGGGCCTGGCACATAGTCACAGGCACTCCATAAATGTTCAGCATGACTCTCATAATTCGGAACAAGAAAGAGCTGCCACCTGGGCCATATATTTCGCAGACACGTCTTGTCTCATGCAGAGTGGTTGCCAGAACTGGACTAGCCCATAAACTCCACGCTTTTTCAAACGCTTTCTCAAAATACTAAAAAGGTTTTTCTTTTATCAATTCCTCTCGCGCGCGCCCTAGTGCCCTCTCAGGCTCTCTCACGCTCTCTGATGCTCACCCCCTCCCCCACCATCACCAAAGAAGTCCCCAGTGCTCCAAAGAGATATAAAGATGTGACAGTGCACAGGCCTTGTCTCATTTGAAGCAGGAGAGACTTGTCCAAAAAGGATGACAATGTTGCTTTTGTTTCTCAGACCCTAGAATCTCCCAGAAATCCTGAAGTGGACATTCCAGCGCCTCTTCAGCCCACTCCTAGCTACTTGAGCCCCGGCTCTCAGGAATCCAACAGTGCCACCTTTAAGGCCTCACTCACAATTCTGACACCTGCATCCTGGCTCCTATAGAAACGCCTTCCCTCTTCTCAATGTATGTGATGTTGAGAGAACTGCAGGATGAATGAGGAAGGCATAATCATAATGTTAATGGGACTTTTAGACATGCAAATGTATGTTCCTAGCAGGGATGAGATGAACAAAGTCAGGATGGACAAGTCTCAGAGCCCCAGATGTGTGATGGGAGGAGGGGACCAAGAAATGATGAAAGGAAACATAAGGGCTATTTAGAAAAAATGGGACATTTGAAGGACCCAGTGAGAGGTGTGTCAATGGACAGACAGCATGAGAAAGTGGGGAAAGAAGTCTGAGTGCCTGCAGGGAGCATAGTTCAGAGAATTCTTGAAAGCCAGAGAGCAGGGGAGGAGCCTGGGTGGGGAACTGCTTAAAGCTGGAGGCTTTGTGTGCTCAAAGAGCTTCAGGACAGGCCATGGGAATGAACAGGCTGTCAGGTAGGTTCTGAACAGTTTCAACATGGGACCTAGCACTCACCTAGGAATCAGGCTGAAAGGATCTGGCTTCCCACTAATTAGTTAAGCTGGACTGTGAACCTAGGCTTTTGCTATGTTTAACATTTGAACCTTGTATTTCTTCCCACCGTAATAATGCATTTCAAAGAGCTAGCTAAAAGTCTTGGCAATGAGAACCCCAGGAGACTCAAAGGACACAGGAACAGCCCTGGTTTTGAATCTAACCTGCATCAGTGTCTATCTAGGCCCCAATAAACTGCTCTTCTCTTAACAGTGTTTTTCAATCTATCTATGGACAAAACCAGAGTATTGTGTCACTGAAGATGAAAAAAAATAATAGTCTTTCCCCCAAATTTTTTAAGAAAGAGCAATAAGTTGATGGATAGAATATGTTCCCATAAATTTTGCTGACATCCTTGTTGCCTGTACTACAACATAAAAGGTAGCATGGGGTTATATTGGTAGATATTTTATGATTTAGATACAAGTATTTTGGATTTTCCACAAAGAGCTCTATAATTTTCAGTGCTGTCACTAAAACAGGTTTAGAGGCTCTAAAATTAAAGGTTAAGATCCTTGTCTTTATTTTGCATGATGACGTTTTCCCTTTCATGTTTGCTCCCTTCCAATTCATTCTTCATAAAGTAGTGAGAATGATGTTCCTAACATGTCAACCAGATAAGGTTATTTCCCAGCTTTAACTTTTTTAATGGCTTCTCATTGCCCTTAGACTAAAATACAGCCTCCTGACCACGGCCCCACTGAGAGCTGGCCCCTGCCCACCTGTCCACTATTTTCTTGTCCCACTGTCCTCTTTGCTCACATTATTCCAGCTATATATGATTTTTAGCTCCTCAAATATGCCACACTCATTGCCAAGCTCATTGAACTTATGCATGCTGTTCCCTCTGCCTATAATATCCTTTCTATCTGTGGTAGGTAGAATTTGGGCCCCTAGACCATTTAGCCCCTGGTGTCACATCTGTGGTTATGTAATGTTACATAACAAGAGAAATTATTCAAATATAATTATGGTTACTAATAAGCTGACCTTAAGATGGAAAGATTATCCTGGATTAATTATCCAAGTAGGCCTAATGTGGTCACTTGAACCCTAAAAGCAGACAGATGCAGAAAAGAAAGAGAGTTGGATGCATGAAAAGGACTCAAGCCACATTTACTGACTTGAAGATGGTGAGGGGCCATGTGGGAAACATGAAAGGGAAATGAGCATGGAAGTGGATTCTTCTCCAGAGTCTCCACTAAGGAATGCAGTTCAGCCTACACCTTTATTTTGGCCTTGGACACCCTGGGCAGAGAACCTAGCTGAGCCACACTCTGCCTGAGCCACTGACCTCTGAAAATTGTGAGACAATAAATCAGGGTTATTTTCATTCGCTAAGTTTGTGGTGATGTGTTAGAACAATGATAGAAGACTAATGCATCATCGCTCCTTTTTCATGCTTGTCTCTTTCCCATCTTTTGGATCTCAGCTTAAATGTCAGCATATTCAAAGCACGACCATCCTACTAAAAATGAATCTCTTCTCTGCATGCCCATTTTTCTCCCTCTCAGTTCCTATTGTTTGCTTCCTGCAAGGCCCTTATCATAGTTTTCCCTATTACACTCCTTTGATGTTTTAACATAAGAACCATGAGAATAGCTTCCCTGGTGGCTCAGTGGTAAAGAATCTGCCTGCCAATGCAGGAGATGTGGGTTCAATCCCTGGGTCGGGAAGATCCCCTGGAGAAGGAAATGGCAACCCACTCCAGTATTCTTGCCTGGGAAATCCCATGGACAGAGGAACCTTGGCAGGCTTATAGTCTATGGGGTCATAAAATAGTCGGACATGACTTAGCAATTAAACAATAATAACAACAACAATCATGAGAATAGGGAGTTTTGTTCACTGCTGTAGATCTGGAACACACAAGAGCAACTGGCACAGAGTAAACATTCAATAAATATTCGTTGAATGATTGAATATTGAGCACCTATTTTGGCAGCTCAAGTTAGGCACTAGTGCTTTCCCCATTTTATAGATAGGTGATACTCAGAGTGGGTATGTCCATTGTTCAAGATCTTCCAGCTCTTAAGTGGTAGAGCCAGGATTCAAAGCCAGGTTTTTTTTTTTTTTCAGTTCTACCAGTTTATTGCTACCAACCCATCTCCCTCCACCCTCGTGCACACATGCTCAGTCATGTAACCCCATGGACTGCAGCCCACCAGGCTCCTCTGTCCATGGACTTTTCCAGGCAAGAATACTGGAGTGGGTTGCCATTTCCTTCTCCCAAAGCCAGGTCTTGCTGGCTCTCAAGCCCATGTCTTCTTCCACTGTGCCACACTGACCCAAGCATCAGCACAACTGACACTTAGGCCTGATAAGACCTATTCAAGGGGAAAAGGAAAAATATGCACACATGCACAGGCAGCTTTGCCTACAATTTCAGGGAATTCAGAGAAGTCATAAACCTCACGTTAATTTATGTGCTACCTGTTTCGAAGAGTCGTCACACTTAAATAAAATAAAATACAAATAAAAAATAAATTCACATTGGCCGAACAAATAATTAAGAATGTAAGACATTGAGGCTTGAAGTTACTTTCTTCAAGATGAAGAACTAAGCACTTACTAAATAAAAAAAAAAAAAATAGAGGTTAGCTGGCTTTGACCAGGTGCCCTTCTAGTTTTTAGATGAGTGTTCCTGAAGATGGGAAGAAACTTTAAGACTCAAAAATGTTAAATACCAACAGTAAGATGACAGACATGGAGGCAGCCAGGAATTTAGGGACTGAAAATCATGTGTCTTACTGCAAGACCTGTAGGACTGTAGCAGTTCCTCAGGTGTAACCTCATATTTCAAGTACTTGTGAAGTCACCAAAGATTTGAAAACAGCCTGAAGCAAAGCTAGGAATGAAAGCTCACCACAGAGTTGTGAATTTTGAGGGAGGCCAGGATTTCTAACCAGCCAGCTCCTGTGGTTCAAAGTCTGGGAGCTGTGACAGCTTCCCTTTCTCCAAAATCCTCCACCCAGCCCTGGCTCTGAGGAGATTTCCAATCCCCCTGTGAGCACTATTTCATCGAAACCAAGTATTGATGTTCCCGCTTAACTTTGTGCAATACTTGAAATTCCTTCCAGATAAACAACAGGATAGTGGCCAACAAGGAGCCCCAAAAGAGGTGAGATAAGACCGTGAGGTTTGACTGATGAAGTTGAGTTTCTGAAGGCTACTCATACCCCGCAGTGACCTGGTGGCAGCCGGCAGACTTCTGTCTTCCAGCTTCACTGCCACCATCCTAGAGTCTTCCAGGGCTCTTCTGGTGCCCACAACCTTGGAACGTCACTCTCCCTTTCCCTACCTCCTGTCCCCTTCCTCATGGTGAGTCATGAAGGCCCCAGACTCTCAGGCTGGGCTTTCTGAGGGCAACTGAAAGTACTCTGGAGCAGGCAGCAAGGAGAGCATCAGTACACCCATTTCACATACAAAGCTTGCTCGTTCTCCACACAGAGGGGCCACCCACAAAGCCTGTGTTCTCTTTAAGTCTGGATGTGTCCAGCTAAATCGCCTTTATTCTTCTAAATGACCTTCTTGCCCCCCATAGCCTTCCCTAGGGTTTCAGCTTCCAGTTTGGAAGGGGAGAATATGATGGTAAAGAATTCAGGCTCTGGAGCCATGCTGTTTAGCTTCATATCCAGCTCTACTAGTGCTTGCTAACTGAATAGTGTGGCTTGATGCCAGTTATCCAACGTCTCTGGGCCTTTTTCCTCCTCAGTAGAAAGTATAGTAGAGTTACTATGGAGATAGCAACTATCGCCCTGAACTCTTGGTGTTAAAAGGATTCAATGAGTTAGCACAAGTAAAGCACTTAGAACATCACCTGTCTCATAGTTAGCACTCATCAAAATGTTAGCTATTATTCTCTACCTATTCTGGGAGGCAAATAATCCTCTTGTGTATCCATAGCACAAATAGATACCTTCTCTGCTGCTTTCAAGGCCATTGCTATGTACCATATAGAGCAGGGGTCCCCAACAACCCCCATTCCCACTCAGGCCACACAGCAGGAGGTGAGCAGCAGGAGAACAAGTGAAGTTTCAACTGTATTTACAGCTATTCTCCATCACTCTCATTACCACCTGAGCTCAGCTTCCTGTCAGGATCAATGGCAGCGTTAGATTCTCATAGGAGTGTGAACCCTACTATGAACTGCGCATGCAAGGGAACTAGGTTGAGTGCTCCTTATGAGAATCATCCCAAAACCATCCTCCCTCCCCCATCCATGGAAACTGTCTTCCACAAAACCAATCCCAAAACCAGTGTCAAAAGTTTGGGAACCACTGATATAGTGCAATGTGTGATGCCCTGAACTTGGGTCTGTGCATTGCCCCGCCACATTAATAGAAACAGATGTGACTTACTGGGCACTTACTACATGTCAGGCCCTGCCCTAAACACTTTACATAACATTATCTGGATACTGTTGTTGTCCTCACCTACCCCATCCAAGCACAGAGAGATGAAATAACTATGTAATATAAAATATAAGTGAGATTTGTGCAAGGGGTGATTGTCACAGGCTGGGGCAACAAAGGAATGCTCTATGGAGGAGACAGAACTCTGATTTTGGATCACAGATCCCTAGATCATTCAGATAAGCAAAGGGGAAGAGGAGGGAGAAATCCAGGTAGAGGAGATCAATGAAATGGAAGGTGGACATGACCCTGGCATGTATAAAGGGAAAAGACTGTTCTGACTGGTCCAGAAGCCAGTGATGGACAAAGACAGGAACTCAGGCTGATAGCATTAGCCTTCCCAACTCACAGATTGAGTACCTGAGCCTTGGTCCTGAAACAGCCACCAGAATCCAGAAGCAGCAATCTTTTGCTTTTCTGCCCTCATCTATCCACTTTAGATGATCAGGCTTTCGCTTCCCCTGCCATGGGATCCATGGCCACATGAGTGTCCAAGGCCAAAATCTCTCCTTCTCAGCAGCTCCACTGAGATTTAGCAAGATGTATAGGCCAGGTCAGGGGATTCAGCCTTGTGAAGTCAGAGCTAAAGTGGATCTACTCCCTACCTTAGGATCCCAAAGCAATTCAAATCCATGCCAGAATATTACCCCACCCCTATTCTTGCCATCATTTAAATTTCTTGCTTCACTGCTGACCATGGTAGGGAGAATCTTTAAGAAAAATAATAGTTGTTTTTGTTACAAAACCTGTGAATCAGTCATGTCAGACTGTTGGTAGAATCAGGAGACAGGAAGGAGAGTTGGATTTCTAAGGAAGGAGATACAGCCAGAACAACTTTTTCCAGTCCAGTGTTAGTGGCAGCACAGTGTTTTATATTGCAAGCAAAATGCCAATGAAAAGAGAAGCTTCTCCCCTCCCTCCCTTCCTTTCTTTCTTCCTTCCTTCCCTTCCTTCACCTTTGAAACAGAGGACATTGCAAACTGGAAGAAAAGAGAGTGTCCACCTTCTTATTGCCCCCCAACCCTGCCCTCCCCCACCCCAACACTTGACAGTTGGAGGCCCATTTTCTTGGAGTGTTGGATCTCATCTTGATGAGGACAGGCAGTGTGTGAGAATTCTATCTTCTCCCTTGAGCCTGAAATGCATGCCCAGATGTTGCTATGGTAACTTGCTGGTACTCAGGCTTCCATCTACACAAGCATGATGCTTCTCTAGTGACCACCAGTTCCCTAGCTTTTATTTTGGTTTCACCTTCTCTGGATGTAAATAACATGTTGGACTCTTAGCAGATCTAGTCTGGGCTAGTCTGGGAAACATATGTACCACCAGCAAACACAAAGTGAAGAAAAGTAAGCTAAAATTGGTCTATAAGGTGGAAGACCTTATGTGAAACTCTGCATTAGTGGGCTATGTAACTTAGCAAGATGTTTCAGCTTCCATGACCCCCTCATTGTCCCTTCCTAGTATACAAGGTGGGGGAGTGGGCTAGCTGATATCCAAAGGTTTTTCTCTCCCCCCAAATGATTCTGTGCATATCTCTTAGTATGCACAGAAATGTCAGTGGTAACTGTTTCTAGAGCATCAGCTGGCATCCTGAGATTTTAAAAAGAGGTTATTTAATGAAAGGTCTGTGAAAGGAGTGGGAAAAGGGAAGTAAGTGGTGGGTTGGGGACAACTGAGAGTAGGAGACAGATTATAACTTTTTACCCTCTAGTTTGGTGGAAGAACACTCAGAGTTAAATACAAGTGGGAAATGGAGCCAGCCCTTCACTCCTCTATCCTTTGTACCTTCTGGGTAGGTGGTATCTATCACTTAACTCAATCTCCCAAATTTCTAGATTGCATGAACTCAGTCTCATAAACTTTCTAGATCTCACGAACTTTCTTGCCTTTATGTAGTTCACTTTCCCCACCTGAATTCCCTAGCATCTCTGCCAACCAAATCCTGTGTGTATGTTAGTCACTCAGTCGTATCTGACTTTTTGCAACCCCGTGGACTATAGCCTGCCAGGCTATTCTGTCCATGGGGATTCCCCAGATACTGGAGTGGGTAACCATTCCCTTCTCCAGGGGATCTTCCCAACTCAGGAATTGAACCCAGGTCTCCCACATTGCAGGCAGATTCTTTACCATCTGGGCCACCAGGGAAGCCCAACCAAATCCTACATAAACACAAAGTCTTGGCTCCTGAGATATCACCTCTTAATTCTTATCATAGACTGCTCTTTCATTTTAGCCACCCTTACTTTTATAATTTTAAATATACTCTCTTTTAAAATGTCATTACTTTCATATTGATTTTAAATATGGAGAGATGCAAAGAAGAAAACAGGAATGAGCCATAATCTGTTAATTTTTTTTTTGGTAAAAGTAGTACCCATATAAAGGTTAGAAAATTCAAACTATGGAAAGGTTTTACCAAATGAAAAGCAAAATCCTCTCCCAAGCTGCCCTGGTGTCTCTCCCCAAGATCACTATAAAATATTCCAAATGATATCATTCATAAGAAAAGGAAAGCAATATACCATTTGTTTTGTTCAGTTGCTAAGTCATGTCTGACTCTTTGCAACCCCATGAACTGCAGTACACTAGGCTTCCCATACAGCATGCATATGTATATCTATATTACAGAGCATAATCCCTTATCCTAAACCCTGGAGGCCAGAAGTATGTTGGAATTCAAAATTTTTAAGATTTTTCACATAGTAAGATTGTGCTTGCGACATTTAGCACGTCACTCCCACAGTGGGGTTGGGGAGATCAAAGACCTAGATTAGACATGTTCAATATTAAACACATTGAAGCCTTGTCGCACTATTTTGAGATAAATGAAGATCACAAATAGCCATGTCAGTTAATATCAGGTTCTATCCCAAACGAATTTGTGCCAAGTTTTGGGGTATGATGGGGAATGTTCTATTTTCAGAGGCTTTAGGCTTAAGGAAAAGCAGATAAAGGATTGTCTTTTTTTTTTTAATTTGGTGGCACTGGGTCTTCCCTCATAGTTTAGGGCTTCCCTCATAGCTCAGTTGGTAAAGAATCCGCCTGCAATGCAGGAGACCCCAGTTCGATTCCTGGGTCGGGAAGATCCGCTGGAGAAGGGATAGGCTACCCACTCCAGTATTCTTGGGCTTCCCTTGTGGCTCAGCTGGTAAAGAATCTGCCTGCAATGTGGGAGACCTGGGTTTGATCCCTGGGTTGGGAAGATCCCCTGGAGAAGGGAAAGGCTACCCACTCCAGTATTCTGGCCTAGAGAATTCCATGGACTGTATAGTCCATGGGGTTGCAAAGAGTTGGACACGACTGAGCGACTTTCACTTTCACTTTCTTTTCCGGGTTTTACTTGTGGCAGACAGGATCTTAGTTGCAGCATGTGGGGTCTAGTTCCCTGACCAGGGATTGAACCCAGGCCCCTGCATTGGGAGCACAGAGTCTTAGCCACTGGACCACCAGGGAAGTCTTGGGGATTGTCTTTATATTCATATTCATTCTCTGTCTCTCCCTATCTCTCATAACACACACACACACACACACACACACACACACAGGGTACTATATACATACTATTCTGCCCTTGCCTCCTTTTCTCCTGAATAACTTATATTAGGGGATTTTAAATTTCAGCTGATACAGATCTAACTTATTCTTTTTTTTATCCCCCAATATTCCAAGGTATGGTTGCACAAATATTTACTTATCAAGTCCCCTGCTGATGGACATCTTGGTAATATTCTGCTTTGGGATTTTGATTTTGATTGATTTTGTGTTGGTGTTTGGGGGGCGTTTATTGCAATTACAAAGTTGCAGGGAATATCCTTCTTCATATTTTTAATGAACTTTTTACAGTCTATCTGTAGGGGAGATTCTTACCAATAGAATTCAGTATACCTTTATGTGTTTGGATCTTGGGTTTTTGGGTAAATTGCAAGCTCCAAAGAACAGAGTTTGTTTCTTTAAGTTCTTTGTTATCCACCTCAGAGCTCTGACATATAGTGCTAGTAAATATTTTTTAAATAATAAAGATAATGAAAAAGATGAGATAATGACCATGGTCATGAAGATCCTCACATAGATCTTAAAAATCAGGCAAAAATATGTAGCAAGAACTTGAAAATAGCATACCATTCAACCCTATACTGCCACCTCTTAGCTGTTTTTTTTTTCCCCTAAGGAAAGTATTTTAAATCTAGATTTTTACGAATAAAAATATCAGTTGGAACAGTAGTCATAATAGGAAACCTTTAAGAATGTCTAAACGCTGAATCCTGCTGAAGTTTTCAAAATGATTTAGAGAAAATTTTAAGATCAAGTGGAGAGAAAAGCAAGGTAAAAGTTACATATACAATTCCCAGTTATCTAGAGGTGTTTTAAAGGCACTGGACTAAAGCAGGAACAATGTCTACATCTAGGTGGAGGAATAATCAGAATGTTTTTTATCTGCTTTGAAACACTTTTCTATATTATGCTTATTACATTTCTATAGGGAGTTTATATTATTTTGATAATTAAGACCTAAAATCAGATAGAAGGAAAATATCTTCATTTATTTGGGCTGTTATAACAACATACCATGGACTGGGTAGCTTGTAAACAACAGAAATGTATTACTCACAGTTCTGGAGGCTGGGAAGTCCAAGATCAAGGTGCTGGCAGATTCAGTGTCTGGTGAGGGCCTACTTTGTAGTTCAAAAGACAGTGCCTTCTCTCTGTGTCTTCCACCACATGGTGGAAGGGACCAGGGCTCTCTTTGAGGTCTCTTTTATAAGGCATTAATCCTATTCACGAGTGCTCCACCCTCATGACTTTATCACTTCCCAAGGGCTTCAATTCCTAATACCATCACGTGGGGTGGGGGTAGGATTTCAACATATGAATTTTTTTTTTAAAAATATCTATTTATTTGGCTATATCAGGTATTAGTTGTGGCACTGGGGTTCTTTAGTTGTGGCATCTGGGATCTAGTTCCTTGAACAGGGATTGAACCCGGGGTCCTTGCATTAGGTGCACCGAGTTTTAGCTGCTGGACCACTAGGAAGTCCCAACATATGAATTTTGAAGGGATGCACACATTTACTCTAAATTGGGAAGGATTGTCATTTTCATCTCCACATGGAAGTATAGGGACATTTCTTGGTACTTGCTCATACTTTCCTCCACTTGATATCCTAGAGCATTCTCTCAAGTTCCCCAGGATGCATTGCTAGCCATATAGTATGCTCTGTCATGTAACTATTTTATAAGCCCCAGCCCTGGTTGAATCATGCCTTCCTCAGAAAGCCTTTTCCTTCCCATCCCTGGCTCCACACATACCTACCCTTCAGACTTATTCTAGTTTAGATTAGTCAGGTTGACTACTTAATCATTTTAACAGCTTTTTCATTCTTTGTATAATTTTAATAAGGGTTGGGTGGCATCTCTCTCTCTCATATGCTTGTCCACTTGAAGTCCCCTAAGACCTAGGGAAGGGCTTCCCAGGTGGTATGAGTGATAAAGAACCTGCCTGCAATGCAGGAGACATAAGAGATGCAAGTTCAATCCCTGGGTTGTGAAGATCCCCTGGAGGAGGGCATGGCAACCCACTCCAGTATTCTTGCCTGGAGAATCCCATGGACAGAGGAACTTGGTGGGCTACAGTCCATGGCGTTGCAAAAAAGTTGGATGTGACTGAAGCGACTTAGCACGTATGCACACAAGACTTGGAGAAGAGTCATGCCATTGATCAGGAGGAGGAAAACCAAAGAAGTTAACAAGAGAATCTGCCCAATTTGAGTCGTTGTCTGCCACCAGCTTTCTTCTTCCTGAGTGGTTTCAGATGGATATCTCTTTCTGGGTTCTTTATGCTTGCCTTACTTTGGGGACTTCATAGAGTGGAGGCTATTTATAAAGCCAGGTCCAAGTAAAACCCCACCTCTATCCATCCAAAATTATGTCTCCAAGCCAGTCTTGTCTTTCTTATGGCCATAACCATATTTTCCCAGCTGATTTGCATGATTACATGTTCTGACTGGGGGAAGGGGGCCTCTGATCCACATGCTACCTATCATGTTAAACATTGATTCCTTAGGCCAAGGGCTGGCAGACTACAGCATTTAAGTCTAATCTGCTAAAGCAGCCTGTTTTTGTGTGGCCGGTGAACTACAAATTTTTAAAAATATTTCCTAATGTTTAAAAAATAAAAAGAACAATATTTCATAACCATAAAAATTATATGACATTCCAATTTTAGAGTCCATATATAAAATTTTATTGGAACACAACCATACCCATTAGTTTACATGAATGCTTTTGCACTCATGGTGCAGAGCACATGGTGGCAGTTGGGTAATTGATACAGAGACTGCATGGCTTGCAAAGCCTAAAATATTTACTATCTGTCCCTGTAGAGAAACATTTGCCACCCCTTGCTATAATGCATTCCCATCTATTAATTGTTAGTGTTATCCCCAAATTCTATACCTGGCAAGTGCCAGGCTATTGAGATAAAAGAATGAACTTGCCTGGACATCAAGCAATAGAGAAGGTTGAGAGCACAGTGTCTATGTCAAGGTGACAACCAGGCTTGCGATCATTTATGGTGCAGACTCAGCTTTGCCAAAGTTTTTAAGTTTTCAAGAGAAGACAGAAAATCCAGATTTTTATGTGAACTCTCCTGGTTTATGTTGACAAACACTGCTCAGGTCAAATATATCCTATCTTCCAGCTACCAGTTTACAACTCCTTTTAGGACTTCTAACATGCAAGTTCAGGTTGTAAAAGTCAGAGCCCCACATTTCCACCATCCTTGCAAACCAAGGATGCAGGCAAAGGACAAGTGAGCTCATAGTGATAGCCTGCTCCATTGCACATGCTGCAGGACTTAAGGGTGAGGACTAGAAATGAAAACAAGGAGAGAAGTCCAGCACATCCTTCTACTGCCTTATTTATGTGACTTCTCTGGTGGCCTTAAACATTGGCGACCATTCTTTTCTTGGAACTCTCCACACTTCCTCCTCTATCACTGGCCTGTTTTACTGTTTCTTTCTCTGGCTCCTCTTCTCTCGTCCATTTTCTCTCTCCCATTAAACCGGGGTCCTCTCTCTCCTATCGCCACTCTTTTAGGCATCTGGGTCACAGAATCTGCCCTTGGCTCTGTTCTTGCAGCATCCTTCAGGTTCTACCAAGAGAGGGATAGGTTCTAAAAGGGGTTGAATTTCCTTCTTTCTTCTTTTTTTTTTTTTTTTGTTGCATTTGCGTGCATGCTCAATCATGTCCGACTATTTGCAACCCCATGGATGGTAGCCCACCAGGTTCCTCTGTCCATGGGATTCTTCAGGCAAGAACACTGGAGTGGGTTGTCATTTCCTCCTCCAGGGGATCTTCCTGACTCAGGGATTGAACCTGCATCTCTTATGTCTCCTGCATTGGCAGGCGAATTCTTGACCACTAAGCCACTTGGGGATCCCAGAAGGAGTTGGAAGCCCTAGTTAAACCTCTGACCTAAGCTATGTCATTCAACCCAACTTTCCTAGAGAACCAAGCAGTGAATTTTAAGCCTTTTTATTAAAGTGATGTTTTGTTCCCCATTTGGCTACTGTTCTTGCAGATCTTTCCCTGGGAAATCTCATGAGGATAAAGGCTAATTGGCAACAAAGAAATTTCAACATTCGCAGGTACTATAGACATGTGCCATTTAAATATGAACAAAATTTCACCCCAATTCCTAACAGAAACCTTCTCTCTTCATTCTCTTTCTTTCTCTTGGTCTGTTCTATCCCAGGTTCCATGATGAACCCTTTTTCTTATGCCCACCCTTGACATGCTGCTGTGACCTCAAATTCTTTCTTGCTCCTTTTCCATTCATACTCTGTGCGCTCTTCCTACACAATCTCAACCACTCCTGTGGCCTTAAATACAGCATCCAGGCTGATGAATCCAAAAATCTTTATCCTTAGTCTAGATCTCTCTCCTGAGCTTCAGACTCATATATTCATCTTCAGACTCATATTCATCATCACCATAGCAAGGATACCCCAAAGGTACCTCAAATCAACATGTCCCAAGTTAGACCTATTATCTCTACTCCTTCCCTTCAAACCTTCTTCTCTTCCTATAGAAAAGAAGGTAGAAGAATAGGGGTGCCTTACTGCATGGCACCTCTGTTCCCCAAGACACTCAGACCAAAAACCTGGGACTCATCTCAGATTCCTCCCTCTATACCTCTCCCACATAGTCAATCACTCCCTCATGTCCTATGAACGTCACCTCCTAATTATCTCTGAAACCCACCCCTCCTCTCCATTCATATTTCTAGTATTTGCCCTAGTTCTGGCACTTATTACTCATCAAAAAAGAAAAAAATTAACTATGGGAACAATCTGCTTCAAGTCTAACCCTTTCAATCCATCCACCAGGCTGCTGCCGCAGCTATTTTTCTAAATTGCAGAGCAGGTCCTGTCCCTTTCCTGCTTTTAAAACCTCTAACTCTGCAGAAAGTCAAGTCTAAATCCCTGTGTGTGGCATGTAAGACTCCCTGTAAGTGACTTCTGCTTTGGACCAGTGTGTGTACTCAGTTGTGTCTGACTCTTTGCAACCTCATGGACTGTAGTCCACCAGGCTCTTTTGTCCATGGGATTTCCCAGGCAAGAATACTGGAGTGGGTTGCCATTTCCTACTCCAGGGGATCTTGCCAACCCAGGGATCGAACCTGCATCTCCTGCATCTCCTGCATTGGCAGGTGGATTCTTTACCACTGAGCCACCTGTGAAGCTCTCTGCTTTGGACACTGTTCTTCAAATATGCCCTGCCCTGGGACTTCCCTGGTGGTCCAGTGGTTAAGAATCCACGTGCCAGTGCAGGGAATGTGGGTTCAATCCATGGTCTGGAGGATTCCACATGCTGCAGAGCAACTAATCCCCTGTGCCACAACTACTGAGCCCACGCACTGCAACTACTGAAGCCCACATGCCCAGAGCCCACGCTCCACAACAAGAGAAGCCACCCCAATGAGAAGCCCATGCACCACAACTAGAGACTAGTCCCCACTTTCCTCAACTGGAGAAAGCCCATGCACAGCAACAAAGACTCAGTGCAGCCTTCACTAACTAAATAAATAAAAAGTTAAAAAACATTATGTCCTGCCTTAGTTGTTTTGAGCACCTTTCATTCCTCAATTCCAAATACATCATGCTATTGGATTGGCCAAAAAGTTCATTCAGGTTTTTCTGTAAGATGTTATGGAAAAGCCTGAACAAACTTACAGAAAAGCTCAGATGAACTTTTTTTGCCAACCCAATATTTCTGACCTTCATACCTTTGCCTAGAACACCCTACTCCATACTCCCCACCTCAACAAATCCTACAGCACAGTTTGTCAGAGCTTTGCTAGGTGACAAGCTAGTTAACATCTGATAGACATTCATACTGAGATGGCTGGTGGTGACTTCTTGTCAAAAAATAATATTTGTGCTTACCATGTGACAGGCATTTTTCAAAGGGTTTTCTTGTATTAGCACAGATAATCTTCGTGATGGCTCTATGAGATAGGTACTACTGTCAATGTCATTTTCTAGATGAGTCTAAATCAACAGTTACAACAGGTCATAAGTGGTAGAGATACAAACCCAGGTCTTCTGGCTCCAGAGTGTGTACTCTTAACCACAGCTCTCTTGTTATCATCACCTTAATTATGTCACAGCTTTGGGGAAGACTGTGTGGGCTCTTCAGTCAGAGCCACTTACTAGCTATTTGACCTTGAACAAGTGAATTAACCCCTCTGATTCTCAGCTTCCTGTTTGTAAAGTAAGAATAATTCTTGTAAAGATTAAATGAGGTAAGTAATAGGTGCTAGTGTATAGTAATACAGAACTTGATCCATATTAAGTCTTTAATAAATACTACCGTTGTCGATTGTTCTAGTGAATAAAAACAATGACTCCAGTGGTGGAGATTTCAGATAGCAAAGGGAAGGGTATATAGAAAAGTAGTTAAGAAAAGACCTTTGAATTCTAGCTCTCCCTCTTGAGAACTGAGTGATCTTAGGCAAGTTACAAAATCTTTCTGTCTCAGTTTTTTCATCTATTAGATGGGGTAATAATAGTCTCTACTTCTTAAGATTATTTTGAGGATGAAATGAGTTAATAGATGTAAAGCTTTTAGAACATAGCCTACCTGATTGTTGGGTTATGATAACAAATATGTTTCCTTGAGGCCCTTGCCTCTTCTTCCCATGTATATGGACCACCAGATATGCAACTTTGTTTTGGTAACATTTGTGCCAGACGGCTACTGCTTTTTTTTTTAAATCATTAGTGTCCTTAAAGGAAGAGGCTTAACTTCTTCAATATATCCCCTAAACCAGCATAGTTTCTGGAGCATGGTTTGATGAATGAATGAATGAATGAATGGGTCTGAATCAAAGCATGAATAAATAAACAGAAGAATGAAAAATAGGGTTGAAGTTCTGGGGCTGATATAATATCAGCAGGTATGACCAATTTTTCTGGCCAAACAGTAGAATGGAAAATTCCTTCCTGCCCACTCTGGGAACTTATTAAATATTTAATAAATGGCACTTAAATAGCAATATGCAAATGGCATATTCCATTTCATTTAACTCAGTGTACTACTTCATAGTCCTTCATCTGAAAGCAAACACGACATATCATTCATTTCGCTTTACTCAGCCAGCATCAGCATGTAATAGCTGCCTTTTTTCAAATCATGGCAGCCTGAGGGTCTGCAACTGATCTAGCTAAGGAAAGCTGAGTTGCCTTTTGTGGTTATGTCCACCTCTTAATTTTGAAGGCCCTCTAAGGCAAGGATTTTCAATCCTGACTGTGCATCAGGGTAACTTCAGAATTGATTAAATATGTAGCTGCCCAGGTACCCTAAAAGAACTACTTAATCATATCCTCTGGGAACAGATGTCCAGGGCCTTGCACTTTTAAAAATTTGTACAAATTAAGTAGTGCTTTAAAGATGGTCAAGTTTGGCCAGTAGATGTCACTGAATCCTTCCTAAGCTCTGTCACTCACCTATCCTGTTGTCTTAACCTTTATAAATTTAATTGGAAAACTGTCTATAGCGAGTAGCTCAGACCATACCCCAAAAGCATCCATAGCTGAGATCACATGGACCGTAAGAGAGAACAAGGGCCCTGTCATATACAGCATCTGGAAACCAAATGTTTTCCGGGTCAGCTTGGTGAAGCAAGCCTGGTGAAACCTGAACAGGAAGCAGTCTCCAAGCCTGTGGTTTTTCATTCCATCTTGATGCACTGATGGCTAAAGTGATATAGTCTGAAGGAGCCACTGTTCCTTTGAATGCCTGAGAAAAAATAGATCCCTGAAACGGAGCACAGAATCAGAAGCAGCAACTTCATTTTCTTTTCAAATGGAAGAAAAAAGAAAACTTGTAATTTCTAAACCCACTTCAATTTTTAATTTTTCTAGCTCTGAAGAAACTGGGTGGAAGGGGTGAGGAAGTGCAGCAAAAGAAGGTGCAGAAACAACCTCATCTGCTACAGAAGGCCTCTACAGAACTTGACCACTAAAAAAAGAAACAGACCGTGGCTGTCTTCAACAACTCAGCCTCTCATGGTTCAGTCGAGCCAGTGGTACCACAGAAGGATGCAGGGATTTGCTCAGAAATGTGGCTCTAGTTTAAAACACAAACGACCCCCTGCTGGAATGTAGAGCTCCTTGTCTGGGAAGGCAGGCACCACTCATTCACACACCATGCACTACTGCTCCCTAAGTTTCAGGGCCTCGGATCAGGGTGGGATTTCCTCTTGATTTGTAGTCCTTTCCTTCACAGCCACCATGTGCACATCTTCATGTGCCTGTAGTGTGTTGACAAGTGTCTTAGTCTGCATGGGCTGCCATAACAAATACCATAGACTGCATGGCCTCAGCAACAGACGTTTATTTTCCAACAGTTCTGGAGGCTGGGAAGTTCAAGACTAAGATTCAGCAGGGTTGTTTCTGGTGAGAGCTCTCTTCCTGGCCTGCAAACAGCCCTCTTCTCACTGGGTGCTCACATGGCCTTTTCCTCGGTTCTCGCCCATGGGTAGAAGATATTTTTGCCTCTTTTCCTCTTTTTATAAAGTCACACACTTTATCAGATTAGGATCCCATACTTACGACCTCATTTAACTAGAATTATTTCCTAAATATCACCAAATATTGGGGGTTAGACTTTTAACACAGAAATGTGGGGATGGAATGGGGGACACGATTCAGTCCATAGGAAGAAGGCAGTGTAAGAAAACTGAAAACAGACACTTCGACCTCCCTGCAAGCAGCTTCTGGAAAGGTCTACCAGGAAAGAAAAGCACATATCAGATGAGGGAAAGAGCTCATACTCAACTGCCACTGAGTCAGTCTGCATTCCCCAAATTCCACCCTTCACCCCTAACACTGCCCTGTTGTCATCCCTAATAGCCAGCTGTATATACTCTGTGAAGGAGTATCTGCTTTAACTCAGTTTTCAACAGGTACACCATCTATACCTCTAAGGCTCAGTTTTCTTCCCTCTAAGCAGCAGTCCCCAACCTTTTTTGCACCAGGGACTGGTTTCATGGAAGACAATTTTTCCATGGACCAGGGGGGGGGGATGGTTTCAGGATGATTCAAGCACATTACATTTATTGTGCACTTTATTTCTATTATTATTACATCAGCTCCACCTCAGACCATCAGGCATTAGATCCCAGAGGTTGGGGACCCCTGCTCTAAGGAGAAGAAATTGGATAAATTTGGTACCACTTATCAGCATGATAAGAAAAATAAATATTGATTAGGTATCACAAGAGTAGAGACATGAAATGCTTGCAAAATGATAATCATAATTGCGTTTGGACTAAGCACATTCCAGTACATTACCTCATTGGATCAAAATAAGTCAGGAGTTGTTATTCCTATTTGACAGATGAGGAAACAAATACAAATGAGCTATGACAGTGCCAAGGTCACAAACCAAGTTACTGTTGAAATCAATACTGTAGGCTAAAAGAATGTAAGCTGTCATTGATAAATTAACAGGGCCACACTAGCCTCCTGGGCACCAGAAGTGCTGTTATATAGACAACACCACACAATTTAGCACTCAATTTCTTTCCTATTGTTTCATATTTCATTCATCTGGTCTTCTTGAATTATTAATTTCACAAAATCAGAGACCTAGGTTTGTATATTATTGAATTGTCTGTAAGGCTTTGCCTAGGACTAGGCCAAGAGGGTGAACTCACTGAAAATACTTAAATGTTGGTATAGCACTTTAGTTTGCCAAGGGCTCTTGCATAGATTATTTTATTTCATCTTTATGACAACTACCAGAATATCATTTTAGGAAAGGTCATTTTGTCTTCTCATTCTCATGATGCTTATTTTAATGCTTTTGTTTTGGGAAATATTCACTGAGAACTTATTATTTTATCATGAATAACTAACACTAATTGAATACCTACTATGTAACAAGCATTGAACCAGACATTGAGCCTAAAATGCTGAGAATACAAAAAGTAAATCATGTGTGTCCCCACCCTGAAGGAGTCTTGTAAATAAATAAATGATGAAGTTTATAACAATGCAGAGATAATCTCAGGTGAAAAGCAAAGGGTCTCAGCCATACCTATACATGTATCCATTCTCCCCCAAAGCAACTTATCTCATTCTGTTTTCCAGATAGTTCTGATAGAGAGCTCTTCTTCACCTTGTATTTTCTTTACTTCCACTCCTTGCTCTTGGATGTAGTCCTGGGGCTACATAATATAAAATTTCTTTTCACTTGACATCCCTTCAAATATTTGAAGGCAATTGTTATTATCAGTCACCCTCTCCTAAGCTTCCCTGTCTCTGGCTCTGCCTACCCTGGCTTCCCCAGAGCTGGGCCCACAATTTACCCCAAAGGACTCAGCCCTTCCCTCGTGTCCAGAACAAGGGAGGCTTGAGGTCAGAAGCACTCAGGTGGCCAGCCTGAGCCTCCTCCATCCCAAATTCCAATCCTTGAGACTCTGCATTAGGGCATGCTCATTGTTTTGTTAGTTTCTGAACCCCAGCCTCTTCCCCACCTGTACCCTTGTTTGTAAAGCAAGAGATGAACCTGCAACTCCAGCATGTTAATTAGAGGAGAGGAGGAACTAAGGAGTAGAGGAAAGGTTGCAGATAAAATAGGGGATTTCATGGGTGGAACAAAGTGCTCAAGGAGATAAGGGTGAAGTCCAGAACAAAGGTGGAGATGATGTGTGCATGCGTGCTCAGTTGTGTCCAACTCTTTGCAACCCCATGGACTGTAGCCCTCCAGGCTCCTCTGTCCATGGGATTCTCCAGGCAAGAATACTGGAGTGAGTTGCCATTTCTTCTCCAGGGGATCTTCCTGACCCAGGAATCGCACCCAGGTCTCCTGCATTGCCAGGCATGTTCTTTACCACCTGCTCCACCTGGGAAGTCCAAGGAGATGATGGGATAGATCTTAATCTGAAAGAAGGATGCCCTATCTTCAAAGACTTAAGGAAACTAGTGAGTTGAACCGAGCTGTTGGTAAACTTGCTGTTGGAGAGAGCTGAAAGTTGAAATTGTCCCTGAGGCTGATTTTGATCTGGTTGACACCAACATGAGGGCTTCCCAGGTGACTCAATGGTAAAGAATCATCTGCAGGAGATGAGGGTTCCATCCCTAGGTCAGAAAGATCCCTTGGAGAAGGAAATGGCAGCCCACTCCAGTATATTTGCCGGGACAGTCTCATGAACAGGGTAGCCTGGCAGGCTACAGTCCATGCGGTCTCAAAGAGTCAGACACAACTTAGCGACTACACACACACGCACACACACAGTGACAACATGACAATATTCCTTGTTAAAGCTGAAGTGCTTTTTGAGTGAGAAAGGGTAGTGCTCTACCTATTGTTATGTATTTTCTTCCAGTTTTGCTGAGATATAATTGACATAAAGCACTGTATAAGTTTAAGGTGTACAGCATAATGATTTGACTTATACACATCATGAAATGATTACTACAATAGGTTTAGTTAACATCCATCATTTCATATGGATACAACATTATCTTTACCATGTTGCAGGACACATCCCTATACCTATTGTTATGTATTTTTAATAATATCCTTGGTTTCCCAGTTGAAAACTCAGATTTCACACTGAAGTAGGAATTAAGGCTGTGAGGGAGGGAGGCAGGTAATTGTAGGCTGTGGGAGAAGAGAGCCATGGGCAGAATACTTCCTGAGGTTAATAGGAAACTAGCTGAGGGCAAAAACAGAAGTTCTCTGCTGGAATTCGAGCTTCTAGGTGTATAGTGGCACCAATTTTCTTATCTTTCTTCAGCAGTCACAACAGCTCAGACACATGAATGGAAAATGCAGCTGTATTCATTCATTTATCAAAAAAATATTTAGTAAGTACCTGCTTTATGTCAGGTACTATTCTAGGCTCTGAGGATAAAATAATGAACAAAAATAGGATCAATATGTCAGCATATTCCCTTTCACTTGCTAGAAATTATGCAAGAACAATGAGGAGAATTGGAAAATGCCCTCCAAACTCCACTTATCTACTAAGACAGATATAATCTCCAGATTCCAAATTGCAGCTGCTAAAAGTATTTGAGATAGGGGCCAAATGGAAAGAAGGCATGGGAAATGAAGAAGCATTGAGAGTGTAGAAATAACACATAGATCTTAGGAAGCTTAAGAAAAAGTATACTTCCTGAAGTTAACTGGTACATTCTGAAGTATGAAAGCTAATTCCCTGGTTTGCAGCAACAGACCCAAGAACTGGGATGAGTAGAGCAGGGGCAGATAGCCACGTAGACTAGGTTTGATTCAGAGAAGCAAACAAAATGGGACTGGACAAAGAACCTCACAGAGGAGCTATATTTGTGTAAGACAGTGGTTCCCAACCTTTTTAGCACCAGGGACCAGTTTCATGGAAGACAATTTCCACAGACCAGGGAGGGGGCGGGAAGGGATTGTTTCAGGATGATTCAAGTGCATTACATTTGTTGTGCACTTTATTTCTATTATTATTATACTGTGAAATGTAATGAAATAATTATACAACTCACCATAATACAGTCCCAGTGGCACTAGTGGTAAAGAACCCGCCTGCCAATGCAGGAGACGTAAGAGATGTGGGTTCCATCTCTGGGTTGGGAAGATCCCCTGGAGGAGGGCATGGCAACCCACTCCAGTATTTCTTGCCTGGAGAATCCCATGGACAGAGGAACTTGGCGGGCTACAGCCCATGGGGTCACAAAGAGTCTGACATAACTTAATGACTGAACATGCACACACACGCATGAGAGGAGCCTGGTGGGCCACTGTCCATGGGGTCACAAAGAGTTGGACGTGACTGAAACAACTTGGTGCCATAATGCAGAATCTGTGGGAGCCCTGAGCTTGTTTTCTGCAACTAGACAGTCCCATCTAGGGATGACAGAGAGCAATGGGGAGTGACTGTATACACAGATGAAGCTTTACTCATTTGCCCACTGTTCACCTCTTACTATTCAGCCTAGTTCCTAACAGGTCACGGATCAGTACCAGTCCATGGCCAGGAACCTGCTGTAAGATACCCATCTGTTTACCTGCAAAGGATAGAGCTCTGGGAGAGTGAAATGTAGAGGGCTACCCTGGCCCATTTTCCAACACTGTAATCTCCTGCAAATAACTGAGACTGAATAATCCAAATTATTCAAGGATGGCTAATAAAAAAAGGAACTGACACAGTATTGATAAAAGTATACTATCTTTTATTTATTTATTTATTTATTTTGATTTTAGATGATTTTATTTAACAAATACTGATACATCGCTGTCAGGCACTATCCAAGGATTTATAAATAAGGTTCTGATTCTCAAAATTCATTTGAGACTGCCCTTTTCCCAATCTTTAATTGTACTAAGACATGAGCCCACAATTTCACCTTCTTCTCTGTTTATACTGTTTCCCTAAGTGAAGCTATTCATACATATGGCTTCAAATGGTATCTATTTACTGACAGCCTTTAACTATGTATCCCCAAGCACCAATATTTAATATTTTAGTTTGATAGGAAAGTGAATTTTTAATATTTTAAATTGTTGTATTTGCAATTTTCCCACAATGGTCATGTACTGCTTTCTTAAAGCTTAAGTTTTTTTCAAAGGAGGTAATTAATTCATGAACTAATCTCCCCACAGATAGATAAATTAAGAAGACTGAGAACTGACCACTGGATCTAGCAACATGGTAGTCGCTGGCATCCTTAACAAAATAGGGTGAAGGGGGAGAAAAATCTGCCTGGAATAATCTGGCAGTTCCTCAAAGTTAAGGTATGGCCCAGCAATTACACTCCTAGGTATATACCCAAGAGACTTGAAAACATTATGTCCACAGAAAAACATACCCAAACATTCAGAAAAACACAACAATATAACATCCTAGTAGCCAAAGTACACACAGCCCAAATGTCCATAAAGGAATGGATAAACAAAGTATGGTATATTCATACAATGGAATATTAGCAATTTAAAAAATTAAGTATGAATACATGCGACAGCACAGATGAACCTTGAAAATATTAAACTAACTCAAAGAAATCAGTCACAAAGGAAAATATACTGAATGGTTCATTCCATGCATATGACTGTCTAAACTAGGCAAATTTAGAGAGACAGAAAGTGTACTGGTGGGTTGCCAAGGGATGGGGAAAGAAGGGTCTAGGGAGTGACTGCTAATAAGTATGAAGTTTTCTAGGTGATAATGAAAATTATCTAAAATTAGGTCACGTTGAAGGTCACACAACTCCGTGAGTAACAACTGTACACTTCAAAAGGGTGAAACTTACAATATGCAAATTACCTTAATAAAGTTGTTACCAAAAAAAAGGGGGGGGCAGGAGAATCTAGTTGATACTCAGTTTGCATTTGTTTTATTCCCTCTCAGTATTTTCTGACTTTCTATTTTCTATTTTGTTGCCAATATCTAGGTTTTATTTGACCTTACTTCCAGGAATTTATCATTTCTTAAAAATAACCTTTTCCTCCTTCCCCTTAATCCCTATCTCTACGCCACTCTCCAACTCTCCAAATCAAAGATAACCAGAGATAAAAATGTCTGGCTCTATTAAGAAAAGCTACACTTTACAATTTTAAAAAGTATTAAATGTGGCCACGTTCAGATTTACTTTTCATACAGTCTTAGTCATATATTTACATATTTTAAAAAAGGGAAGCATTTGCCTAGAGATAACATACCACTTTAAGCAAACAATACATTATATAGCCTGAATTCTAAAACCCATTTTGTATCATAAGAAACTACTTTGTAAAAGTTACAAAACAAACATCCCTCACTCTTGAGAAATGTTTGAAGCTTTTAATAATGCTGCTATAATACATTTTCTTTCATAAAATTTAAGAAAAACTTACAACAATGGTGAGTAGAAGGTATTGTCATTTTATGGGTAAAGAGACATATAAAGATACAAGCTCACTGGTAAAGTTAAGCTTTGAGCTGACTTCCTATCTTGGATTATATAATTTTAAAAGTACACAATAATGAACTATTGCTGGAATAACATCTGAGCAATTTAGCTAAACATACAAACAATAACAAATATTCAAACTTCGGGAATTCTAGTTGAAGTAATAGAAAAATAGAAAATTTTTCCTTCCAAAAAAAGGTATCTATAGACAAAGATTCAGATATCCCATGAGTTATTCATAAAAGTCAAATGTAAGTTAACATTTTCTATATTTCTTACATAAAATTTTATAATCAGCTGATGAAAAGACAATTTTCACATTCAAAAACACTTTCAGAATGCACCTATAACTTAATGCAAAAGTATATGAAAAAACACAGCTATTTCACTGATGCCTTTAAGAACAGCCATTTTTATTATTTTTGATGCATCTTCTTACGCATTTCTTCAAGAGCTGCTTCTTTCTCTCTCAGCACTTGCTTAAGTCTTCTTATCTTTTCATCTCTAATGGTTTCTTCTAACTCTGGTGGTGTCATTGGGAAAATATCTTCAGTATAATTTTTATTAAAGGAATGGATTTGTTCAAAAGCTGTACTTGAGCTCAATGTGCCTTTTTCTTGGTTTCCATGAGTACAATGCTCTACCTCAGTTCTCTTTTCTTCTCTGGTTTTGTTGCAGCTTGTGAGGATGTTATGGTTTGACACATCTGAAGTTGGTAAAATACTGCTAATGACCTGGGAACTGGTGACATTAGCTCCTCCATTTATAGTTGTGTTATTAACACTATTGGTTCTTCTCTTCTTTGGACGATCCATCTTCTTAGTGGTTTTTGCTTTTCTTTTCTTATCAATACCCTGCTGTTTTCTCCCTTCCTCCTTCACTATAAACTCTGCTTCTTTGTAAGTTTCATTCTTCACCAAAGGGCTAAAGGAATCAAAACCTTCTCCAGAGCCCAACTGCTGGGGAATCCGAGTAAGGCACACTCTCAAATCTTTAGTGATACCATATATCTTTTTAAGTTCAGCATCACTCTTCAGATATGACACCTTTTTGCTTCTTCGTTGAGAACTGTTCTTATCATTTCTTTCTTGAGTAACTTTTTCTAGTGTTGATGCCATCTCATTCTGGATCAATGCGAGGCGTTGCCTGACTTTTCCTCTGTAGGTTTCAAGAAGACCCTTTGTAGGTTATTGGACATTTTATAGGGTTGGGAGGGGCCAGTACATTCAGGAAAGGGGGCAGTGTCGGGGCCGAGGTCCTCCAAGGGACGAGAACGAGAGTGAGAGCGAGAATGTTGGGCTGGAGCTGTCCCGGAGCAATTCAGAGGGGGTCGAAGCTGAAAGGAGAAAGAGGGCAGGCTCTCGAAAGGGTGTATCCTCAGGCTTCGGAGGGGAAAGTATACTATCTTTTAAAAGGTGGAAATGCGCAACAAAAACAAAATGCCATAAACAGTTTTACCACATAGTAGATGAAAATTTTTGCCAAAAATTCCTCCAACTACTTAAAAAATAATGAGGTAATCAACTCTATGAATGAAGAATACAAAGCAGAGATGAACAAATTCCAGAAGAGATAGTGATATAACAAGAAAGTGAAATTAGCAGAACTCAGGAGAAGTGATCAGATTATGGATATATTTTGAAGATGGAACTGATGGGATTCATTGATGGGTTAGATGGGGAATATGAATTGCATGAGCCCATTCTAATGACCTCAGAGTTTCTAGCAATGGGTTCATATGGTAGTGTGTTTCTATATTTGCAGGAGACAAATAGGAAACAAACATATAATAGGAGAGCTTAACCTATTGGTTAACATTGGTTAAAGACTGCTATGATCATTAACTTTATGTGCCAACTTGGCTAATGTGGCCAGTTGTTTGGTCAAACACCAATCTAGAAGTTGCTGTGAAGATATTTTTGGATGTGATTAACAATGAAATAAGTAGACTTTGTTTCAAACAGATTACCCTTCATAATATGGGTAGTTCATATCAATCAGTTAAAGGCCTTAAGAGCAAAGACTGAGGTTTTGCAGAGTAAAAAGCAGTTCTGTCCAAATATTTCAAAATTGATAACTTCTCAGTATCTATCTTTCTCTCTTGGTCTCCTTCCCTCCCTCTCCTCCCTCTTTTATATTTTGCTTTTCTGGAGAACCCAGACTCGTATAACTGCTAGCTTGATTCCACTCTCATTTCTCTCCGTTACACTTTCTCTCATGTTTGGGATCCAGCAAAGGGAAGTTCGGTGGCAGATATACTTAGTTTGTGTTCAGTGACATATTTATGTGGTTTGCAGTCAGTCCTGTGTACAGATAAATCATTGCTAAACCATTCTGGTAAATGAATGACTTCCAGAAATACCTACACTACTCATTCTGCAGAGCTATCCAGCATGGTAATACAAAGGGGCAAAGCCAGAGGTCTTACTGTATGAATGTGTCTTATGATACTTGGCACTGAAAGTGTGTGGGTACTGAAGGTTTGCAATGTATGGATTCACAAGCTAATCTGAGGAAATTTTCTTCAGTCCCCTGATGTGCAAAATGGTAAGCAGGGCATTCAGTTCTCACTAATGCCTGAGAACAGAGGAAGTTTTGTTCTGTTAAAAATATACTCAGTAATACAGTGTATACAAGTATGCACACTACTATTTATTCTGTGATGGGATTTGCATAAAATCCAATTATCAGAATTCTTATGTGTATAGCACACAAACCTGAATCAGTTCTACAAGCATCAGTTCTGCTTCAAGTGTGTGAAGTTGTGTGCTTTAGCATTCCAACTCTCAATCATAATGATACATATTGATCAACCATGCTAGTGGAAAGAGTAGATTATCTTCCTATTCTCTAGATAAGAAATGTTATTACAAAACCACTGTCATATGAAGAAGCCAACAAAAATATGAAGCCAAGAGTGTAGGGAAAAAAATATTATAGCTCTATGACCCACATCCCAGAATTTTAGAAATAAAAGCAAAAATAAACAAATGGGACCTAATGAAACTTAAAAACTTTTGCACAACAAAGGAAACTATAAGCAAGGTGAAAAGACAGCCCTCAGATTGGGAGAAAATAATAGCAAACGAAGCAACAGACAAAGGATTAATCTCAAAAATATACAAGCAACTCCTCCAGCTCAACTCCAGAAAAATAAATGACCCAATCCAAAAATGGGCCAAAGAACTAAACAGACATTTCTCCAAGGAAGACATACAGATGGCTAACAAACACATGAAAAGATGCTCAACATCACTCATTATCAGAGAAATGCAAATCAAAACACAATGAGGTACCATTATACGCCAGTCAGGATGGCTGCTATCCAAAAGTCTACAAGCAATAAATGCTGGAGAGGATGTGGAGAAAAGGGAACCCTCTTACACTGTTGGTGGGAATGCAAACTAGTACAGCCACTATGGAAAACAGTGTGGAGATTTCTTAAAAAGCTGGAAATAGATCTGCCATATGACCCAGCAATCCCACTTCTGGGCATACACACCGAGGAAACCAGATCTGAAAGAGACACGTGCACCCCAATGTTCATCGCAGCACTGTTTATAATAGCCAGGACATGGAAGCAACCTAGATGCCCATCAGCAGACGAATGGATGAGGAAGCTGTGGTACATATACACCATGGAATATTACTCAGCCATTAAAAAGAATTCATTTGAATCAGTTCTAATGAGATGGATGAAACTGGAGCCCATTATACAGAGCAAAGTAAGCCAGAAAGATAAAGACCATTACAGTATACTAACACATATATATGGAATTTAGAAAGATGGTAATGATAACCCTATATGCAAAACAGAAAAAGAGACTCAGATGTATAGAACAGACTTGTGGACTCTGGGAGAAGGCGAGGGTGGGATGTTTCAAGAGAACAGCATTGAAACATGTATATTATCTAGGGTGAAACAGATAACCAGCCCAGGTTGGCTGCATGAGACAAGTGCTCGGGCCTGGTGCACTGGGAAGACCCAGAGGGATGGGGTGGAGAGGGAGGTGGGAGGGGGGACCGGGATGGGGAATACATGTAAATCCATGGCTAATTCATTTCAATGTATGACAAAAACTACTGTAATGATGTAAAGTAATTAGCCTCCAACTAATAAAAATAAATGGAAAAAAAAATATTATAGATGTGTCAGACAGTTAATTCATACAAATAATATACAGTATTGTTTTTCTTTTCTATTGTTATGTATATGGTATTTGTCAGCTTGTAAAACTTAATAGTTAGTTGTGATTTCTCATTCTAAATAAGTATATTAATATCTGCTGGTACATTTATAATTTAAAAAAATTTCTTTCATAAAGAGGGCCTTTCTCTTTCTGACTTCACTCTGTATAATAGGCTCTCGGTTCATCCACCTCATTAGAACTGACTCAAATGAGTTCCCTTTTATAGCTGAATAATGTTCCATTGTGCATATGTAGCACAACTTCCTTATCCATTCATCTGCCAATGAAGAATAGCATTGAAACATATACATTACCATATATAAAATAGATAGCCAGTGGGAGTTTGATGTATGATGCAGGGCACCCAAAGCTGGTGCTCTGTGACAACCTGGAGGGATGGGGTGGGGAGGGAGGTGGGAGGGGGGTTCAGGATGGAGGGGACACATGTATACCTATGGCTGATTCATGTTGATGTATGGCAAAAACCATCACAATATTGTAATTATCCTCCAATTAAAAAAAAAAAAACATCAAGAGAGGCTTCCAAATTGTCTTAAGTTTCAAAATGCACATGATGTGGATTTGCCTCTGGGTGTGAAAGAAGAGTTCTAAAAGATACATTCTTTTTTTAAAAAATTTAAACTTCTTTTTATATATAATTTATTTATTTATTGACTGTGCTGCCCGTGGACTTTCTCTAGTTGTGGTGTGGGGGGTTTTTGTTGCAAAGGCTTCTCTTATTGAAGAGCACAGTCTCTAGAGTGCACAGGGCTCAGTAGTTGTGGCACATAGGCTTAGTTGCTCTGCAGCATGTGGAATCTTCCCTGACCAGGGATCGAACCCATGTCCCCTGCATTGGCAGGCAGACTCTCAACCACTGGACCACCAGGGAAGTCCTAAAAGATACATTACTTTTTGTTTTATGGATCTTTTAGCTTTGGTTGTTGGGAAGAATACATATGTTACGTGTTTGTCACACAACTAGTTTTTAACACCAAGCCCTGGTGGCTCAGTGGTAAAGAACCTGCCTGCCAATGCAGGAGACACAAGTTTATCCCTGGGTCAGGAAGATTCCCTGGAGAAAGAAATGGCAACACACTCCAATATTCTTACCTGGAGAATCCCATAGACAGAGGAGCCTAGAGGTCTACAGTCCTTGTGGTCACAAAGAGTCACACAACTTAGCAACTAAACAACAACAAGTTACAAGAAATTTATTTCCCTTCCCTCTTTTCCTAGCTCTAGTTTGTCCCATGGGTGTATCATGGTGGCTTAGCTAATACCATCCTTCTCTTGGCCGTCTTCTGCAACATGACAGAAGATTACTTCCTCTTTTACTCTCCCTTGTTTGTGCGACTTTGCCCCCACAACCGGATAAATACAAATTACCTAGATGCATAGCTTGAAAGTAATGTAAACAATCCTACCTTCCCTCTGTTTTGATCTCAGGTTTTTCTGGGAAATTTATTTTTGTGGATATGTCTTCTTTGGAAAATGATATGTGTAGTAAGAGAATGAAGTAGGTATAGGTAAAATGGGGGAATAAAATGTCAAGTGTAGGCAGAACGAAGTGGGGAATTATTGAAGTTTGATGAATAGATTCTTAGGCCTGTAGTATATTTTCAATATATTTAGAATTTAAAGTCTTTTATCTATGCCACATAGCCAATTTTGGATCCATGTGAAAGAATTTATGACCTGGAAGATAGTATTCAATCTCATAGAATCAAGGAATAGAAGAATCAAAAGGGACATCAGAGATCAAAATTCAGTGACTTCATATTATAGAAGTCATTGAGGCTAAAAGAACTGACCAAAGTCATAAATATGGTGGTGGCGGCCTCAAGGATCATAAACCATGTAAACCAATAACAAAAGTAACCAACATGTCTTGTTTGATCAGAGCAATGACTCCAACCACTTAAGAGTTTTATCTGGGGAGAATGGGCAGCTATTTCACCATAGGTGCTAAACATGAATTAAGAAAATAAAATGCCTTTAAAAGAACAAAATACTATTTATCAGCAACATGGATGGACCTAGAGATTGCCATGCTGAGTGAAGTAAGTCAGAGAAGGAGAAAAATCGCATGGCATCCCTTACATGCAGAAAAAAAGAAATGATACAAATGAACTTACTTACAAAACAGAAACAGACTCACAGACTTAGAGATGAATTTATGGTTGCCAGGGGGAAGGATGGGGGAAGGGATAGTTAGGGAGTTTGGGATGGACATGTACACACTGCTGTATTTAAAATGGATAACCAACAAGGACCTACTGGAATAGCACATGGAACTCTGCTCAATGTTATGTGGCAGCCTGGATGGGAGGAGAGTTTGAGGGAGAATGGATACATGTATATATGTATGGCTGAAGTCCCTTCACTGTTCACCTGAAATTATCACAACATTGTTAATTGGCTATACTCCAATACAAAATAAAAAGTTTAAGAAAAGAAAATGACTGCCTACTGAAGTAGGGGTGTGTGTGATAGCTCATGTTCAAATTGGACTTATTTAACTGTGTGCAGTTGAGAGTCTATTATGTAGCAGAGGAACTGAAGAGGGGAAGGGAAGTAAGATAAATGCCAGGAAATCCTCAGCCAATGTTTCTCAAAGTATGTAGTCTCAGAACAAACTACATCAAAGTCTCCTGGGAAGCTTGTTAAATTGCAAATTCCTGGGTCTTATCCTAGAACTACAAGAGAAGTTCTCTGGGGCAAAGCCAGGGAGAGTGCATTGAATAAACGCCTGCCTGAGCTGATTCTGATACAGATGGTTTGGATAGGATTTCAAGAAGTACTCTTCTAGGTTAATAGATTAATATCAAAGTAAATAATGATGTGATAGCAGTAGTGTCCTATAAGAAAAAGAAAACACTCAGAATAAGGCATGATAATGATTCTATCGGAATAAATGTCCAAGATATCTGAGTTTTAGTTTCACATCCACCAACAATAAAATTTGGGGTTAGTTGTTTAATTCTCACCATCTCATTTTATTCACTTTGCAAAGGGAAGTTTTTGAAAGATTTTTAGCAAGGGAATGATATGACATAAGTTATATTTGTTGCTGAATAAATATAAATATTCATGCTAAATAGATATAATAAAGGGGTAAAACAAGAATGAGCATGACAGATCAGTTAACATTATAAAGCAAGTATACTCCAACAAAAATTAATAAAAAAATAAAATGAAGTATATACTTTAAGGAGATATTTGCATTCTATAAAAATAACAACAGATTGTATTAAGAAATTTAAATAATTCTCTAAAATAAGCATGAAAAATAAACTTTTTAAAAACACACACAAAAATTATGCTTTTAGACCATGAAACTGTTTGTACCTTGTTTTACGTTCTTTGATATATTCCAGTGACTCCTGGTTATAGTCTATGGGAACTTTAGTAGAATTTGTATTCTGCTGTTGTGTGAAAATTGTATAAATCCTAATTATGTTGAATTGGTTCATAGTGCTTTTCAGGTCTACTATATCCTACTTTTCTGTACATTCATTCTATTAATTTTTGAGAGTTTGATATTGAAA
The DNA here is from genome assembly GCF_023699985.2 of Odocoileus virginianus. NCBI lineage: Eukaryota > Metazoa > Chordata > Mammalia > Artiodactyla > Cervidae > Odocoileus > Odocoileus virginianus. Next base: position 6,049,060 of record NW_027224263.1, read on the forward strand.
CTCCAACTAAAAATCTTAATTTATCTACTTAAAAAATAATTGTAATATATAGTGGAACTATATGTAACTTTGTTCTGTATTTTCCAAGTCTCCTGTAAATGTGTTATCATACTTTCATAATTTAAAAAATAAATATATAAATTATGCTATTGAAATAGCATGATAATGAAGGATAATAATAGCTTGAAATAGGTTGCTGACAATAGAGTTGGAGCATAGTGAATGAGTTTCGTTATTTGTGAGGATCAGTGATGAACTGGATATCAGCTGTGAGGGAGAGGGGCTTCCCAGGTGGCACTAGTGGTAAAGAACCCACCTGCCAATACAGGAGATGTAAAGAGACATGGGTTCGATCCCTGGGTCAGGAAGATCCCTTGGAGGAGGGCATGGCAACCCACTCCAGTATTCTTGCCTGGAGAATCCCATGGACAGAGGAGCCTGGAGGGCTACAGTCCATGGGGTCGCAGAGTTGGACACGACTGAAGTGACTTAGCACTATGAGGGAAAGAGAGGCTCAAAGATGACTTGTGAGTTCCAGGCTTGTGATGAATGATCGATATTTTAAGGGGTTATGAATGATTTGAGGATTCAGGTGATTGAGTATGAGGTTCAGATAGGTCAAAGTAGGTCAAGGCTAAAAGCCTAAGAGGAAATGGGGACATCAAAGGACTTTATGGTCTCTTGGAAGTCAAAGGGCAGATAGAGTGGGAGTAGGGGAACTGGGAGGATGGGAGACTGTGGCCAGAGAGTGGGGTCCTGGTGTATGTGATTTCCACAGTGGAGGAGTTCTGCAGGATGCCAAGGTCTGGGTTAGCGGTAGGCACAGCGGACTCGAGTGGAATGGATGTGGGGGTCTGTGGAGCTGGAGAGGACAACTGTGATCCAGGGACCAAAGTCATCATCACACTTAGGATAGTGACCAAATTGGTAAATGAGAGTAAATGAGGGATAGCTGGATGACAAGGACTTTAAAGGAGCTAGAGATTTTTATATGAGTGAAGGAAGACTAATAGCTTAGACCCTGCATTGGGCAGCCTTTAAAGAAATTATCTTCCCTGTGCACTTGAAACTATCACAACATTGTTAATCAGCTATACCCCAATACAAAATAAAAAGTTTAAAAAGAAAAACAAAAAAAAAACCCTCTCCCGTTTGATATGTGAATTGTGGGAGAATGAACCCCTCTACTTTTGAGAATTTTAAGTGTCAGTTTGAAGCAGGAGTTATGGGATCAAACAGACAAGATTTGTAAAGCAAAGAAGCACAAATGTGGTATCATTTTGGTTTTTTTTTTTTTTTTTCATTTATTTTTGTTAGTTGGAGGCTAATTACTTCACAACATTGCAGTGGGTTTTGTCATACGGTATCATTTTGTTTGTTTGGTGGGTTATACACTTTGGTTCCAGGAGTAGCACTTGAAATTTTTCATTATTAAAAATTTCATCTTATGTATATGAAAATATTTTTGGATAAAATGCTATGATGTCTGGGATGTGCTTCAAAATTATATAGGGTGGATTAAGTGAAGTCTCTCAGTCGTGTCCGACTCTTTGTGACCCCATGGACTGTAGCCTACCAGGCTCCTCCCATGGGATTTTCCAGGCAAGAGTACTGGAGTGGGTTGCCATTTCCTTCTCCAGGGGATCTTCCCCACCCAGGGATTGAACCCGGGTCTCCTGCATTGTAGGCAGACATTTTACCGTCTGAGCCACCAGGAAGTCTATAGGGTGGATGGGTGGGAGTTAAAAATGAAGCAAGATTTGCCACATGTTGATAATTGCTGAAATCCAGTAATGGTGATGTGGAAGTGCCTTCCACTATTCTGTTTTTGTGTGAGTTTGAATTTTTCTTTGATAAAAGTTAAATAAGCTGCCTCATCTTTATAGATTCAGCCTATCCTTTTGCCTTGCATTTTCCCCATGGTCTCACTTTGTGAAGGTTTTATCTCCTCTCTACGAGACCCACAGGGACAAGTATTCATCTGCATTTTACTGATAAATTATTGCATTTAACTTCTCTGATCCTGTTAAGGGATTTATCCAAAGGTAAACATCTGTTTAGCAGCAGATTTAGGACTAGAACTCCATGTTCTTTTGACTTCTGAACTAGTATGTTCTACCACTTAATTAAATGAGTTTTTAAATTTCCAATAAGAGATTATTAAAATTCAGAGAAGTTCTCTAGGGACTTGGATCTTGGAAACATAGTCTTCACTTGGTTGCAGGTCTGACAAAGTGAGATTGCCTTTGTACATGCTATTTCTTTTGCGCTTAATGTTTGTTCCCACCCTCTAGCTCACCAGGTTAACACCTGTACATCCTTCAAAGCTCAACTTACTTCTTCCCCCACACATATACTCTTTGTTCCATTCCAACAATCATTCCCTCCTTTGCACCAATTTTGTATCTTGTTCAGTTTTTGTATTTCATATATCACAATGAATTGTAAATCTGTGTGTGTGTGTGTGTGTGTGTGTGTGTGTGTGGTTTTCTCTAATAAACTAGAATCATGGACTGTGTTTTATGAAACTTTGGGGCCTTGTACATAATGGCAACATCTAACTCATCTCACATGCTAGTAAAGTAATGCTCAAAATTCTCCAAGCCAGGCTTCAGAATACATGAACCATGAACTTCCAGATCTTCAAGCTGGTTTTAGAAAAGGCAGAGGATTCAGAGATTAAATTGTCAATATCTGCTGGATCATCAAAAAAGCAAGAGTTCCAGAAAAACATCTACTTTTGCTTTATTGACTATGCCAAAGCCTTTGACTGTGTGGATCACAATAAACTGGAAAATTCTGAAAGAGATGGGAATACCAGACCACCTGACCTGCCACTTGAGAAATCTGTATGCAGGTCAGGAAGCAACAGTAGAATGGGACAAGAACAACAGACTGGTTCCAAATAGGAAAAGGAGTACATCAAGGCTGTATATTGTCACCCTGCTTATTTAACTTATATGCAGAGTACATCATGAGAAATGCTGGGCTGGAAGAAGCACAAGCTGGAATCAAGATTGCTGGGAGAAATATCAATAACCTCAGATATGTAGATGACACCACCCTTATGGCAGAAAGTGAAGAACTAAAGAGCCTCTTGATGAAAGTGAAAGAGGAGAATGAAAAAGTTGTCTTAAAGCTCAACATTCAGAAAACTAAGATCATGGCATCCGGTCCCATCACTTCATGGCAAATAGATGGGGAAACAATGGAAACAGTGAGAAACTTTATTTTGGGGGGCTCCAAAATCACTGCAGATGGTGACTGCAGCCATGAAATTAAAAGATGCTTACTCCTTGGAAGGAAAGTTATGACTAACCTAGACAGAGTATTAAAAAGCAGAGACATTACTTTGCCAACAAATGTCCGTCTGGTCAAGGCTATGGTTTTTCCAGTAGTCATGTATGGGTATGAGAGTTGGACTATAAAGAAAGCTGAGCACTGAAGAATTGATGCTTTTGAAGTGTGATGTTGGAGAAGACTCTTGAGAGTCCCTTGGACTGCAAGAAGATCCAACCAGTTCATCCCGAAGATCAGTCCTGAGTGTTCATTGGAAGGACTGATGTTAAAGCTGAAATCCCAATACTTTGGCCACCTGATGCAAAGAGCCTCATTTGAAAAGACCCTGATGCTGGGAAAGATTGAAGGCAGGAGGAGGAGGGGATGACAGAGGATGAGATGGTTGGATGGCATCACCAACTCAATGGATGTGGGTTTGGGTAGACTCCGGGAGTTGGTGATGGACAGGGAGGCCTGGTGTGCTGCAGTCCATGGGGTCACAAAGAGTCAGACACAACTGAGTGACTAAACTGAACTGAATATGTAGTTATTCAGCAACTCCCACATGCCTAAAACCAATGGTAGAAGCAATAGGCAAATGAACGATACATGGGAGCCAAAATAAATACCCTGGGCTTGGCCAGTTTGTGCATCTGAGCGGTGAGTACTTGGATGTGGTATGAAATGGTGGTGCTGTGGGGAGCATTTTTTTCTTTAGAAACCAAGTCCTGTTATTCAGGGATCTTCCTTTAAATACCAGAGTGATTGCCAATCCATGTAGAAACTATCCCAAGATCCAGTCACTTGCACTTTTTTTTTCCAATAAAAGCCGACCTGTAGGATCAGATGGAGGTAGTGAAGGTGAGAAGCAGGTGTGTAACTCATACAGTTACAGTGTGTAACTTCCTGCAGTGTGTAATTCATATAGATAGAGCAGATTGCTTATTATGGTGGAGGAGGCCCACAGGATGGAAGGTGCAGTATCACACAGATAAGAAGACTGTTTATAATACTGGATATTAAAGCTGCTGTATAGCCCAGGTAACTCAGCTCGGTGCTCTGTGATGACCTAGATGGGTGGGATGGGAGGGTGGGAGGAAGGCTCAAGAGGGAGGGGATATATGTATACTTATAGCTGATTCACATTGTTGTACAGCAGAAACTAACACAACATTGTAAAGCAATTATTCTCCAATTAAAAAAATACTAATAATATGTATACATGCTCTTACAATGTGATCTTAGTCACTTTTGAAGGAACGCCTTCTTTTTCTGTCCACAAATGACTGCTCAGTAAGAACTAGACATATGTCTGAAAGGAATGCTTCACAAAACTTTGAAGAAGGTGTGGTTAACTTTAATACTATCTTCTTTGTCCTGAAAAAGAGGAGTGGGTTTTCACACATACAGTTTTTAAAGCACTCATCATAGAGGGAATTCAGCCCAATTTAATAAAAAAATAAAATTTAGAATGGAATGAACTCTATATCTTCTCCCTATCCATTCTGCACCACTCAACATGCCCAATGTCACTGTGAAAACTGCCATTTCAAAGCCTGTGGGGATCTTGTCCTCTCAGGTCAGGCTGGGACTCGAAGGTAAAGAGGAGGCACAGAGAGGGCAGTGTAAAGGCAGCTTTAACATTTTCAGTGAAAAGAGCCAACTTGTTTGTGGGTTTGATTTGCTTTTAATAACAAGCTCCCTCAACCAAAACTGATGAATTGGCATAAGAACAAGGGTACAAAAGGAACATCAAGGAGCCTTCCAAAATGCTAACCCAAGGATGAATTCTCTGCTTTGGGTGGCCATCATTTTATCCCTTGGAATCAGGAGATAAAAAGATGCAAAGCTTTTAATATATGCTGCCTGAATATATAAAGGAACTGGTTAGACCATGTGGCCCATGGTGATGTTGTTTTAATACTTTATAATCATATTCCATACTTTAAACAAATGCAAAGTCTGCCACATGCTGCCCTTCAAAGGTAATTTCACTGGACACTGAACTGAAAGTAATCACTGATACAGCATAAATAAAGCCCCTTCTGGGTAAACACCAAAGCATTTTCCACACAGTATTGCATTTTAAAATAGCTAACTTTATTATCAGTGAAAAGATAGGCACAAAGTGGATTCAAACCTGTTTAACTTTATTGGAACTAGCTCAGTTGATTACAGAACAGGGTCTCCATCATTATGGGGCCACATACATTTTAAATCAAAGGTGATTCCTGTCCAGCCATCTGCCAACCTCAGCTATCCATTCTGCAAACACATGCCATCAATCACAAGGGAGTCCAGAAGGAGGTTTGATGGCTCCACGTAACCCATTGTTGCTACCAGAGAAAAATAAACAAACTCCCAACACTTGTCTAACTGATGATGGATGGTACTCGGAAGATATATTTCCAAGGATCATGGCGGGCCGAAATTGGTGGCAATTAGCCCATAGCTGATGCCTTCCTTTGAAAACATGTTCAGCAAGATTGCACACATTTTAAGTAACACATTCCAAATGTGAATGAGCAATTGAGATAATGAGATTGCATGGCTAACAGACAAGAGAATATCATTTATAAAAGTTAGTGCATATGTATACACTTAAAGCTGCCGAATTATGAGTGGTTAGGCTCTTGATAAAAAAGTAGTCTGCACAGTCAGTTTGTTCGTTTCCCAACTGGTGTCCCCACCCACTCTGTAACAAGAAAAAGAATGCACAACTGGGCTCTTGGTGTGTTTCCTATGGCAGATGACATCAGATATTTTAGATTCCCACTATCCTGTTGTCCTGAAGCTCAAAAGCAGCATTGAGAATAAATCCTTCATTAAAACAATAATCAGATACATGGTCTTAAAAGACAGCTCAAGCTAGTTTTATTTAATAAAAAATTGTTAATAGGAATTTTATATCAAGTAATGTTTATTCTAATGAAGTTTTTCTGTACACGGGACATTGGTATACAACTGACTCAGAAGGTCCCCAGAGACCACCAGGCAGTACAAGTTAAGACAACAAGGTCACCCTCCTGTCCTGAGGTGCCAGTAAAATGCATAGATAAGTGGGAGTCCATAAGAATCCCCCAAATGTTATTACTTCCACACAATCATGAAAAGGTGGCTAACTTGAGATTTCTCCCATAAACCTGAATTTTTAAAATTACACCTATTAGAGATTTTCTGAAAAGGCTGGATCTATCCTCCCAGTAAACAGAAAACACTGACATGGACTTCTTCCATCTCTTAGATGTTCCGTATTACTTTAGCAAATTACCTGGGATTAAAAACTGAGCCAAAAGGGACTCCCTCTGGTGTGAGGGGGCAGAGAAGTTGTTAAAAAGTTCAAAATAGTAGTTGGCCAAGAACTTCCTCTTTTCCTCAAAATATAGGAGTCTAAAGAGATGGCTGCCACACAGTGTGGAATGTATGACATTTGTCACCTTACAAAATGTGATTAAAACGATGGCTCCCAGAGCTAGCAAAAACTTGGCAATGTGTCATAATCATGAAAGGAGTAGATGAAATGTTGGTTTCTTCTTTTTCTTTTCTATTTATTTGAATAGAAAGTAGCAGTCCTGAGGTTTGCTACTTGTTGCTTCTATTATGTGAGGGTTTCCCCCCATGACTAAATGGTAGTATGAGTGAGTATTAACACAACTGCACTTTTAATTTCTATTTGGGATTCAGTTGATGACTGAGGACTTGTGTAGGATGATCATTTCATTTTTGAAAATTGCAGTCAAGACTGGCTGAAAAGTCACATCACCTTCCCTCCTGTCTCTCCCTCACTACAGACAAAATAATTCCTTTGAGGAACAATACAAAAATGTTGTTAAATATGCCATTCCTACATTCACAGAGGAACCCTGTAAAATGATCTGATACCCAAACCCATAGCAAGAGAAGAGGTGAGGTTGATTTCTTAGGGGGATGTTTCACGTGACTCTGTTAAAATAAGGATCAGGAAAGCAAAAACCTTGCAAAAGGCACTGCAGGAGAAGCAAGGAATTCAAAACGTTGGACAAATTACTGGAGCCAGGGACATTGTCCAAAACGCATGTGCCCTGGACCATGTTGGTGTTTCTTCTTAAACTGGGGCATTTTGTAAAGAAAAAATGTTTCCCAAAATAAGGATGGTAACTGGCAGAGTGGAAAGCTATAGTGTGTGGTCTTGAAAAAGTCACTTAACCTCTCCAGGTCTCAGATTCCTCATTACTAAAATGAGGGGGTAGGGCTATATCGCTAAAGTTCCTTCCAGCCACTATGCCTCACAATGTAATATATCAGGCCTACTCTTCTATTAATCTGGTTTCTAGCTAACACATCCCCAAACCCCTATCCCCCCCACCCTTATCTAACACCTCCCTTCCTTCCCTCACCCCCCACCCAATACCCCTGAAAACTGATCTTAATGACATTGTCTGTGGATCTGTCACCTTAATGAAGGGCAGAGAAGTGACACACAGCAGAGACCTGTGGCAACAGACAGCCCTTCTGTGTCCCTAGAGGCAGCACAAAGGCAAAGCTTGGGCTATGGCCTTGTTGGTCCCTGCCCACATGTGTGTTTCCTGCTACTCTCCAAAGGTGTTCAAAGATGGAGTCACTGGCAGTGAGAAGAGGTAGCTGAGAATAGTGCTGCAGCCCCCTCTCCCCTGACTGCAGCACAGTACTTTGGGCTTCTGATGCTATTCCACTGGAGGTGAGAGCCAAACTTGTCTTTTAAGACGTATGTGCAGAATTTGGGAAAACAACAGGAGTTATTTCAACGCAGTCACCAGAACTTCAAAGCCTTCAACCTGTCAACAAAAATGCTTCCTCATTTTGCCAATGATTAGCAATTTGAGACTGGTGACACAGCCAGTGAATTTGTGCTGTAGAAGAAATAAACACTAAGCAGCTTGGTCTCAGGAAAGGCAAGCAAGCTGTGTTCCTGGCTCCACACAGACTACACAAGTCTGCATACAGCACCTCATGCAACTGTCCATCAAGGCCTCAGATGGTCTAACTCCCTAAGAGAGAAGTTGTGCATCACTCAGCTAATTTACTCTCCTAGCATCTGAAAGCAATATATTAATTATCCAAATGCATAAATTACTCCAGAGTATATATATGAATGTATGAACCTCCATGAAGGGAACCAAAAGAACCCACTTCCAAAGCACCACTGAAATAAAAAATAAACACAATCTCCTGGCCCAGAGTAGCTGGGAAATTGGGAGGGGGAAATTAACTCCAGCACCCTTCCGCACCCCAATACTCCCTACCTTTTCTCCAGTTTACACAGCTTCTAAAACTATTCCTTTTCATGAGCCCAAAGCAAGAGCTCTCTCTGGATGCTGCCTAAGTGGTAACCATACAAAACAGCACCTCAATCCTCTCTGGCTTCCCACTTCTGAACTACATGTTACACACTGTCTTCCAAACATACTGTGCTCTTCTATAAAAGAATGATCTGGAATATGGAAATGCGAAACAAATTTCAGCACGTTGAGAACATTGATGTATATCCAGCTATTAACAGTCCTAGTAGTTGTATAAACCCAAACAATAAACTTTAGAGCACATTCGAATGGATCTGGCTTTAGAGGTACTCCCTAAGGGTACCAAAACAGACTGGAGTTCGTATGGTATCACCTAAGTACTATGTTGATTCAATAAAAAGTTCCTTTAAAAAAATCCCCTCCCCCAACCCTTGTCCTCACCCTCAAAATAAGAACAAACAAAAGGGAAGAATGATTAAAAGCATTCTTGCTGATACACTGCAGCTCTTGATTCAACTGTTTAGATGAGATATTCCACCATCTCTGTATCAGGCTCTTGTCCCAGGATCTGAACAGGAGTTTTTCTTTCCAGAGTGTTGGAGTGAAAAACAGAGCCATCTAAATGGAAATAAAGGTTTAGAAAACACTTAGGGACAAGGTGAAAACTCACATTTTATCCTCATTTAAAAAATTATTTATTTTTAATTGAAGGGTAATTGCTTTACAATATTGTATTGGTTTCTGCCATACATCAACATGAATCAGCCATAGGTATACATCCTCATTTTTTGTTTTTAAAAAAAAAAAAAGGTTTTAGCCACACTGTGTAGTATGTGGGATCTTAATTCCTCTACCAGGGATCGAACTCACACCCCCTGCGTTGGCAGCTCAGAAACACTCAAAATTTGAGAAATGGCTTTAGAGCCCATATTTGCCTGTGGCAAAGTAAGATTGGCCCACTACCCTCAGCATCTTGTTCACCTGAGCATTTACTGTTACCTGGAGAATGACCTTGCCTCATCCCCAATCCTGTCCCGGAGAAGTCCTTGACAGACTCTCTGCCCTCATCTCTTCTGATGAATCCACTTTAGCACTTGAAAAGCCCAGCCCACATGATCAACTGTGCCTACACATCAGGCCAACCCACCAATCCATAACTGAGGGCAAAACCCCCAGCTACCTGACCCAGAGAATCCTTACCTGGCTTATCCGGATTGCAGCTCAGGCTTGGTGTAGACAAACGGCGTGGTCCAGAACCGGCGGCTGGACTTGCAGGAGCCTCAGCCTGAGCCAAAGCTGGAGCTGGAGTTGGAGCTGGAGGAGCAGCCGCAGCCGGAGCTGGAGTTGGTGCCTGAGTCTGAGCCGCAGCAGAAGCCTGAGCTGCTGCTGGAGCCGGAACCGGAGTCGGAGCTGGAGCTGGAACCAGAGCCGGAGCAGCTGGAGCAACCTGAATGGTGGTGGTGGTGGCGGCGGCGGCGTTGGTGGCGGTGGTGGCGGCGGCAGCAGGAGCAACAACAGTAGCCGTGACAGCAGAGGCAGTAGCTGGAATTGGAGCTGCGGCGGCAGCTGGAGAAACAGCAGCAGCCAGAGTAGCAGCAGCAGTTGCTGGAGACGGGGCGGTGGTGGCAGCAGTGGCTGGAGCAGCAACAGCCACTGGAGTAGCAGCTACCATGGTGGTGGTGTTGCTGGCAGTGGTGGCAGCGGCTGCGGCAGCAGCAACTGGAGCAGGAACAGAGATGGGAGCTACAGTGTTGGTTTTGTTGGATTCTACTCCCCGTTCCGTTTGGGTGCTGCAGTCCCGGCTGCCTGTCTTGGAGTGAGCCGACAGCAGGGGAGTCGAGGGCGGCACAGGCGAAGGGGTGGAAGGAACTGACTCCACACGGTAGTCTCCACCCAGGAGAATACCTACCAAGAAAAGGAGGAGAGAACTTAGAACACTATAGGCTATTCCAATAGACACCTGATAACCTCTTCTTTCTTCCTTGCAGGAGGTTCAGGAGGAAATAGGAACAGCTCCAAATTCTTTCCTTGTGCCTCCAGTGAACCGGGGAATCAGTTTGTCAGGCACCTCCCACCAGGGCTGGCTCAAAGTTTCTTTCAGACTGGGCAGATCCCTTCTGGTTTTCGTTCTCTAACTCCCAGCACAACATATTAAACCTTTATGTGTCCTGGGTATCTGTTTTGATTTATTTTCCAATGGTGATTGATTTCCAACAAGCTGTCAGAATGCTTCTGCTTGGTTCCACTTGTAACTGACACTAGCCATTAGCAGACAGCTGAAAAGGACTGAGGCAAGGATTCTGTGGGTCACAAATGGGTGTGATAGTAATCGCATGATCTAAGGCTCTCATCCTGACCATGGTCCCCCAAATACCTACTCTAACCAAAGGACACTGCAAGTGTCAGAGGACCAAGAGAGGTATTAGAAGCAACAAAAAGAGCTAAAATAAAAAAATATAAAGAGCTTGTTTCCTCAGGCTCTAAAAAAATGTGCCTCGCGGTATCCACAAAAGTTCTGGGGTTTTGAATAGAGAGGAAGGAATGGACAGGAATGGAATGAAAAAGTACATTCTGTTCTCAGAACATTCTGGTAACAAAAACCTGCCACCCAGCTCCACTTAGGTTAACTAGAACTCTGCGTCCTCCTATTATATGGGAGGAAAGGACACAGAAAAAGCTGGAATTTTGAAATGTTAAATGACACAAAAGCCACATGGGCTTTGGACAAAGCCAAAAGGTTCCACGTGGCAAAAGCCAAAGCTGAGAATTTTTAAGAGGAAATTGACGTTATCTTCCTTCCCAAAGAGAACTTGGGATTCTTATCAGCCTGTGGCTTTAGCCAGTGTTCTCTCAGTGATACTTCACACTGTCTACTAAAGATGCAGTTAGCCTCTCAGGATGACAAAACTGAACCTGGTGTATCTTCCTCTCTAGAATCAAGACCATCACTCCTTCTCATTGCCATGTGGGCATGTATCCAAGTCAGGGTTCTCTCTAAACACGTCACTTTAATCTGCTGTCTTTACTGTCATTACCTAGGCTCCCCTTCCAGCTCTTGTCATCCCGCTTCTCTTCCATGATGGGGGTGCCAGTCAGGGTTGAAGAATGGGAGAGCAAGCCTGATCCAGCATTGGAAATGGACATCAGAGACTTTGCTGGCCGCATGGATGACAGCTGCTCTGTCTTACTTGGCTCCTTCCGGGAACGCTGCTGGAGTACTTTGATCATGGCATCCTTCTCAATAATCTGGGCATGGAGGGTCTTAATCCTAAGAGACAAAGACAAAAAACATATAAAACATTGTTGCCACCTCTAGGTTCTGATCTCACTACCTGCATGGACTTGAGCTTCTGTTTTCTTTTTCTAAAAAATCTTTTTGGCTGGCCATGCTGCCATGGTATGGGGATCTTAGTTCCCCAACCAGGGATTGAATCTGTGGCCCCTGCAGTGGAAGTGCAGATTCTCAACCACTGGACCACCAGGGAGGTTCCCCATTATCTTTTCAACTAAGGGGTGGTCTACTTATTTCTGAGTTGTAAGACAAGAGACAGTGTCTTGCAACAATTTTTAACACACACCCAAATGGGCACAGCAGAACATCCAGGAGTTATTGCTTAAACCTTAGGAAGCCAAAGAAAAAGCATCTGTGAAAAGAAAGGCTGTATATGAGAGAGTAAACTGATGCAGTGGGTACCACAGATAAGAATCTGAGTCAATGGAAATGATGAGTCAGTCGATGAGAACTTCTAAGAATGGGTTACAACTTGGGCTAATAAGTAAGTGACCATGAGCTTATGAGAGACATCAGATACCCTATCTCCCAGTTTGAGTGGATGCTCTTTTGCCAGGCACTTTACTGCACCACAGAGTTAAGGTGCAGTCCTAGAAAGAATACCCCAGAGTTCAAATACTAACAATTAAATTCTGGCAGAGGGCCTATGGAAAGCAATTACCAAGGACAATGAGGAAAGCAATATTACTTGGAATTCCAGAGTTAGAATAATCGAGGTAAAGGTCATTCCATCTCAAATCCTAAATCACAGGCTGGGAGCGGGGAAGGGGTGGAGGAGGTTGCCTAATCAGGTGTCCCTGCAGTGAATGAAGATGCTCGCTCTTCCCTATAGACCTATCTGGTGTCTCTGCACCAACTCGCAGATCCACCAGAGTCCAGATCAGCATTTTACCTGCCCTCCATGTCAAGGCAACGCTTGTTAGCCATCAAGATTTCTTCTTCCTCCTTCTGGATGCGAGCTTCTAGAGCCGTGTCATAGCTGGTATTAGGAGAGTGGCTGATGACTGTTGTGTCCCTGGGAAGGAAAATGGCAGTGATGATAATGGGAGGGCAACAAAATTGATGAATCCTATCTCCCTCCTAAGTCAAACCTATTGTCAGAAAGTCCTAAACTGAAATCAAATTTATCAGGAATGGTGGCTTTCTGGGTGACTTAGTGAATCAGTGATGGATTCTATGAGAGGTGCACAGGCTTGCCTTCAGAACTACATAGACACTCTCCCAAAACCTCTGGCAGAAAGTCCCTTCAAGTTTTTAGATCATGGCCGGGCAGTAGGGAGACATTTATATTTTGACTTTATAGTATTTATATTACATATGAGAAATGCCCACTTTATTCTCATGACACTCATGGAGGGGAAAAAACTAGACTTTTTTTCTGAAAACTCTGAAGGAAGTCAGAGCATGTACCAAATTGCTGTTGCTACATTCAACAGCAGTAACTCTACCTGAGTGTTTGCTAAAAACGAACTCTAGACATGTCAACAAGACCAGTTCAGGTAGGGCATGGGAACTGAGTGAGATGGAGGGCCTTTGAGTCAGTGCCACTTGACTCCTATCGAAGCTACATCTGAAACATTCTAGTGCCAAATCAGTGAGTCCCCCTCAACTGACTAGTCTCCTGCCAGAGTCCCAACTGCCTGAGGGATCATCATGTTCCATCTGGAAGTGTCTCAGGCCATTAACTCAAAGAGTAACTAACAAGGAGAAAAGTATGTGTGTGTATGTGTATGTGAGAGAAGTAAGGGGTGGGGGGGAGAAACGGAGAGAAAGGGAAAGGATGTAACCCATAGATAAGGCTGATATATAAACAGCGCAAGTCAAAGACACATGGGAATCCTATATCCTCCTGATGAGTGATATCATGCATCTTTCTTTAGTTCATTTAGAACTAGTGATAGAGAAGAGGAGGAAAACTGGATCTTACTTGAGTAACTTGGAGGGAAAAAGGGATTAGAAAGAATGTTGATGTAATCACATTGGTTTTAAAGAAAACCAGACAATGGGCTGAGAAAACAATGACCGGCTCTGCTGTGTGATACCTCCTCTGAGAATGAGGATCTGCATGAGAACTCCAGGCATCTTTTGTGCTGGCAGCTAGTTATGTCCTGAGAGCTTAGAGACTGTGACCAGTGCAGATGGCAGTGAAGGGGCAGGGGAATGAAGAGGCAGAAAGTTGGTATTAAAGTTGGGATACTTTGGAGAGCTTCTGCAAAATTACAGTTCCCCCAAATGCTTGCCCCTTTTACGTGAGGTGGAAACAATGTACCTGAATTGTGACATAATTAGAGAACAGGAAGGGAAAGGACCACATTGGCTTTCATTATTTGCTAAATGCAAAATATTTTAGCATCTCAGAATTCTACATTTGCCCTAGCGCAGTTCACTTGCTTGTAATCCTACTGGGAATGGCCCCTGTGTCCCGAAGTATGCAAGAGAAAGCAGTGTTGTGTAGTGTTGAGAGCACAGACCCTGACTGTAGACCCCGTCAGGGTCAAGTTCCACTTTCCCAAGTCCTCTGCCACTAACAAACTCTAAGAGCGCAGGAATTGGTTAAATGCCCTAAGCTTCAGTCTCCTTGTATGCAAAACTGAGATAATAATTATACCCATATCTCATGGGATGGGAGAGGGGAGGGATAAAATGAAAGTATGCATATAAGACATGCAGTGCCAGGCACAGGAAAATCCCTCAACAGAACTATCCATTATTAAGAGAGAAAAGTACAGGTAGAAAGAGAATTGCCTACAAGAGAGTATGAGTTGAATGAATTCCTGCTCTAGGTATGACCCTGGAGGAGTTCCCCGCAGTGCAGAGTTCCCATGTGATGGCCTGGCTCTGACACTGGGGACTTGAGTTTGCGGTCTGTCACTGGGGGAGCCAGTGCTGGCTTCCTGCCACTTTCATTGCATAAAAGACCATTTTGGGGACACAGAGCTCTGCCAGCTAATTGATATGGACACTGTGAACTCCTCAGGAATGGAGCCTGAAAATGTGGGGCACTTAGTGAATTCCTACAGAGCTGCCAGGATGGCCTTCAACATCAATCTTCCTTCTAGACCAGGGCTACCAGGCCAATGGCTTAAGCCAAAGCAAGCAGGCACAGTGCTGGAGGGAGCAACTTGACCTGCTAACTTCCAATACTCTGACTGTACCCAGTAGAGAGATACTGGACTTGAAATGACAACCTACAGACCCCAAACCCAGATCTATCCTTTCAATCATCTTCTCTCTCCTTCCTCTGTCTGACAAAGTTATCCCTGTCACATTACTTACATTGCTTTCTAGAATGTCACCCATGACCTCCTAATTAAAACATCTAGTGGCCTTTTAAACTTCAAGGCCATCTTTTCCTATCAGTAGTAGCCTTTTGTTTATTTAACATGGGAACTCAGCCATGAGTGGAGCACTGTGTTTGAAGTTCCTGGGAGGCTGGAGAGTGAATGGATATGGATAAGACTAGTCCCTGAGTGCAGGGAACTTGCAAGGAGAGGGGAAAAAAGTAAAGAATTAACTAATACATAAGTGAGTTTGGACTTTATTCCAATAGGCACCGAAGATTATTAGAGCTTTTCAAAGGGAATGAAATAATCCAGGCTGTATTTTAGGAAGATAGCTTTATCTCTGCTGAAATGTGATGAAGAGATAAAAGGAACCATAACACCAGAATCAGGCAGGCCAGTCAGAAAGGTTATAATCCCAGCAACAGATTTTGAAAATGGGACCCAGTGAAGTGCACAGGAAATGGAAACAGGCTACAGGAGGCAGAATTGCTAGAACTTGGAGACTATTTAAATGTGGGTGTTAGGGAGACGGAAGAATGAATGAGGACTTTGTTGTTTCTAATTCAAATGACTAAAAAAGATGGCATACTGCTCTATTTCTGTGATAGGAAACCAAGAAGAACTTTTCTCTCTCTCTCTTTTTTTGGAAAACATTGAGTTTTGATTTTAGTTACGGTGGAGTTAAAGTATCTTATTGAATAGCCATGACAATATACAACAAGTTGTTGAAAATTCTAACTTTAATCTTAGAGATGTCAGAGTTACTATTTGAAGCTAGAGTAGAGAGCAAGATAACTAAGACAGAAGGTAGAATGAGAGGAAAAACTGAGAAGAACTGGAGAAAGGTCTCCACAATGCAAGATTAGGTAGACATGCATAACGAGTGTGACCAGCTTCTACCCTCTGCTATCCATTTCTTTACTTCCCTCTTTCCTAGATGTACTTGGTCCCAAATAAATGTGAAATACTGCACATTTGGAGAATAGTAACAACCTGATTTAGTAAGTGTAAAGAAATAAGTTACATGGTTGATCAGGTGTGTTATCTTTTTATCTTTTTGCTGCTATTCAGAAATAGATCACCATTTGTGAGCTGAAACTAAAAATCTGCACTGCCAAATCGGTTCTTCTTAGATGAACTCCTACTTGCTAGTAATTTCCCTCATCTACATTAGGCATCTAGAGAGGAATCTTTAGGAACACAATAATATGAAGTTATAATGTAGGCTATGTTATTGAGATTATTTATAATAGTCTAAGAAACTAAATAAACCTCAAATAGTAACTCTCGAAAGGGGATAATCCCTATTTCACCACCTTTGAAATCATCCTATATGGGGCACAGCAGTTAAGATGTCAAAAATGTAGATTTAAGTCCTGGTTCTTCTGCTTTTTAGTAGCTGTATGATCTTGGGGGTAGTCTTTCATCTGTCTGTGCTTCAGTTTCCTTGTCTACAGAATGAAAACTAGTACTTCATTCAAAGAATTATCATTAAGATAAGCAATAATTGTAAAGCACTTAAAGAATATCTTATAGTAAACACTACATGTGATTTCTTGCATTGACAGCTTTCCCTTTGACAAGAGATGTTTCATAGAATCAAAGTGTCAGAATGGGTATAAACAGAAAACCTAATGTCTTCTCACCTGAGGAAAGACAGATGTCTATTTTTGTATTAAAAATCTGTATTTTATTATTCACTGTGGCCAAACACTGGAAACAGTCTCAAAATCCATCATCAAATGAATGCATAAAGTGTGGTACATCCATGTGATGGAACACTACTCAGCAATAAAAAAGCAACAGACTATTAATATACACATTAACTTTAGAGGAAGCTCAGAGTAATCATGTTGAGTGAAAGAAATTTAAAAAAGAGTACATACTATATGGCCTTTTTAAAAATATGACATTCAGGATTTTCTGAAAAAACAAATAAACTTTTTGGTCACCACAATGTTGGGCAATGTTGCAAGTTTGCCCAATGGAAAAGGCAAACTTACAATGACAAAGAACAGATGTTGTCTGGGGTCAGGCTTGGGAGGAAGGGATCGAGTTAAAGGGGCATAAGGACACTTTAGAATGTGTCCTCTATTTTGATGGTGAATACATATACAATAAGATCTTACATTATTGTATATCATTACCAACATTCACCAAACCAGACACTTAAAATGAGTAGTTTTTAAATACGTAGCTAATACTTCAATTGAAAAAAATTCTGAAACTACCATTGACACCACCAAAGCAACAATTCCTAATCATGAAACCTGTTATTTACCTATATTAGGAATATATTAAGTTTGGGATACTAGCAGAATACACAGAAGAAACCAAGCAGGCCATTACAATGTTACACTAGACTTAAGGATTTAAGTTGTAGACTGAGAAATCATTTCTGTCCTTCTTTCATTTCTTTTCTCCTTCTTTCATTTTTTGTCCTTTCTTTCCTTCCTTTATTACTCAAAAATATGTTGAGCACTTTCCATCTGCAGCCAATAGCCTAGGCACTTAAAAATTATTCTGAAAGAAAACAAGATATAAAGGCTTTACTACAGAAAGGGGCAAAGAGCAGAACCTTGGTCAATACATTAAGGATTGGGAGGAGGGAAAGTGAAATCATTGGAGAGAAAATAAATGGCAAGAGAAGTTGGAAGGGAAGGCAGAAAAGCACACAGGTTCTGAAATAAAGTTTTCTGAATGCCAGTTTCCAAATCTGAAATCTCATAAAGAAAGAAAGGAGGAAAAGGAGACCAATCTCCATGGCAGAGCATAAGATGCAAATATTTGGAAAATAGTATAATCTTAGCAATAGAAGGGTCTGGAGGAATCACCTAGTCCAATTCTCTCATTTTACAGGAATTCAAATACAATCTCTCAATCTCTCCTGTGGGTTGTATTAATAGGCATGCAAAAGGTACACAGTCCAGATATGGAATGTTTGTCCAGGGAACTATTACAAAGTGTTCCTACTAGGTGGGAACTGGCTGCTTTTTATCATTAAATGATAAGCATGCACATTTTACTGAAAATAATGATTACATGGAAACTTTCTACCTGGTGATTTAAAGGAATTCAATTTAAATAAAATCTCTTTTACGGGAGCCAATAGACTCTGGAAAGAAATCCATCTGAAAGGGGATTCTCCCCATATTCTAAACTTTCCAAGCAGGCAGGAAAGGGGTAGTTTCTTTATATAAGGCCCCCAAATGACAACCTCCTACCTTTCCTGAATTTTGACCTGGAGTCTATTCAGAAGTCAGTTTCAATAGCAAATGTCCCAGCACCAACATTTTCTCACACAGCACACCTTCATGAGCTCTAGCTTTCTAAGTTTCTGTCCAAAGATGACAAAAATGCCCTCATCTCCCTTTCATCGTTAGGGTTTCCTGAACAACCTCTGAACAAATAGTGGGCACAGGTGTTTTCTTGGGAACCAGCAGCTAAAATTATGCTTCATTCTGCTTCTAAGCTGCCTACAAACTTCTCAACCATCCTCCAGCATAGCTGCGGCTTCTATGCACTCTATTACTACACTGGCATATACTGAGCATACTGTTCTCAGAAGAAGAAAGAAAAAAGACAGGTAAGCTTAAGCCCATGAAGACCTCAAAATCAAGACACAGACAATTTGTTTAAGGTTTATAGGGGGTATGTGAAAACAGACAGATCACATTAGAGAAATATAAGCCATCTTCCTGAAGCACTGGGAATAGATTTACAAACCACCAGTCCAGCTTTTAAGCACTGACCTCCCTCTGATTTGGCAAGAGAAGGACTCAAAAATAAATGTATCCACCGCCCCCTCTACACATACTCCAGCCCAAGTCTGGCAAGCACTGCCAGACTCTGCTGGCTTACCGCATTTAGGAGAATGCTAAAACAACATCAGGATTTTTAATAACTTTCTGTGTAGAGACCTATCTGGGTGCAATATGCTATAGCCTGCCTTAGCTACCCAACTCCAGACCATGGCTCTGCCTGTATCTCCAACACACACCATCTCCTGATTCAAATTTAGTTTTTGTTTCTTTCCCAACAGATGATTACAAACAGCAGCAAGACAGACAAACTGGATAAGAGCACAGTGTCCTCCAAAGACCAATAATAAACGTTTATAACGAGAAGAGGGGAAACACATAAAAGGCAAAAAAAAAATGAAAAAGCCTCTTGCCACTTTCTCTCCCTTACCAAATGGAATGTGACTGCTTACATGTGATGAACTCAGGGACACTGAGAATGTGGGCTTCAAATATAGACCTTCTCAAAGGGCACAGACAGATTCGGGTTCAGTACAACCTTCGGCATACCTTGGAGGAGCCAGAGCTATCAAATGGCAGTAGCCACTCCTGAGTGACATTTAGTTTTGGAGTGGCATTTCTCTTGAGAAGCTTTCATTCCAGTCCTGGGGCTAAACAAAGAAACCTACACATGTGGCTCAAAAAACCTGAGGCCCTGGGGAAAGAGATGTACACAACTTGATCCTGTCTGCAATTGTTTGGGCTCCTGAGAAAAGCTGAACTATGAGTCTAGAAAGTTCATGAGTAACTTTAATTTTCAAATCCCGTACCCGCAGCCCCTACAGTCATTCAGTCCCTGCATGTGCTGTGTGGTGCTAGTCGCCCAGTCGTGTCCGACTCTTTGTGACCCCATGGACTGTAGCCCACCAGGCTCCTCTGTCCATGGGGATTCTCCAGGCAAGAATACTGGAGGGGGTTGCCATGCCCTCCTCCAGGGGATCTTCCCAACCCAGGGATCGAACCCAGGTCTCCTGCATTGCAGGTGGATTCTTTACCATCTGAGCCACCAGGGAAGCCCAAGAATACTGGAGTGGGTAGTCTATCCCTTCTCCAGGGGATCTGTCTCCCAACCCAGGAATCGAACCAGGGTCTCCTGCATTGTAGGTGGATTCTTTACCAGCTGAGCTACCAGGGAAGGCCCAGTCTCTGTAGAACCAGATTAAAAAAAAAAAAAAACTAAGAAAAAAACACACTTAGGCAGAAGCCGAGAAAAAAGAAACACAACATGATGCGGGGGGGGGGGAAACACTGGAAAAACTATCGCTCGGTCACTTTTCTGTTCTCCCCACCACCCCTGCCCTTCGTGCCGAGATTTTACCAGCCAACTACTTACCTCTGAGCAGCTACAGTGGCTGCAGCATCCAGAGCAAAATGTCTCATCACATTCTCCTCCAAGTACTTCTGCTCCCACTTAGTCATGTCAGCTTCCAGGGCCAGGATCCTCTCTTCCTTCTCACGAAGGAGTTCCATCAGTGCAGCGGCATTGTATTCTGAAACGTTGGTGGGCTGAGAGCTGCCCTGGCGCTGTTAGGGGAGATGCCGAGACCTCTGACATTAGTGAGTTAGGACCGTGGTGGGCCGAGTCCCATTTGAAGAGCCCTTATTTTTGGACAGTATTACTGACCAAGCCACTGCAGTTTGGACTCCAATTCAGAAGCTAGGGAAATTCCTAGGACTTTCTACCTTAGGCTTGAGTGTGTGACTCTGGATCATAAAAGGAGCCTGCTGTATCAAATTGTCATGCTGCTCAGAAAGTGGATCATAGAAACAGAAATTAAAAATCTGGGGTTTGATCTCTATCTTTCCCCTAAACTTGTGTGATCTTAAGTGAATCATGCCACCTTTCCTGGGTCTTGATTTTCTCTCATCTGAAATTGAGGAGATAGGGGGACTTCTCTGGCGGTGCAGTGTTGAGACTCCACGCTTTCCACTACAGGAGGTATGGGTTCAATCCCTGGTCAGGGAACTAAGTTCTAAGATGCCAACCATGGGGCCAAAAAAAAAAAGTGAGAAGATGTATGGCTAAATGACTCTAAAGACCATTTCCAATCCTAAAATGTCCCAAAGTCTGTTTGTATAGCATCTTTACCTCTTATAAGGCATTAAGGATTGTGCTGCGCTAGGAAGCTAAGGAAGCCAACTATGTCTTCACAACTGGAAGCCACTCTGGGGTAAGACTAGGTGGGCTAAGAGTGTATTTTTGGTTCTCATGTCAGACACTATCTGACAAATGGGCAATCAGGAGTCATCTCACTTTCTGGAAATTGTCCATACCTGCTGGATTCGGAGGGATTCCAGTTCTCTTTCCAGTCGTGTCCGGAGACGGTGCTCCAGCTGCTCTCGCTTTTCACATGCTGCCTGGAGCTGTACAAGTGCCTGCTGCATCTTTTCCACCTTATCTACATACACTTGCTTCTTCTTTAGCTGAAAATCCAGATTGGAAGAAATGCAAGATGGAAGGAAAAGAACAGGGTCAGTTATACAGAGCCCCCCAAATCCAGCCCTATGTTTACATCTCTTCCTGTCCAGCTCCAGGAAAGAATGAATGGCAAGAAGATCCTTCGTGAGTAGCAGGCTGCCTTGTATTGACCATACAGAGAATGTCTCAGAAGATAGGAATTAGGAGCTCCTTTTTCATCTCTCCCTCTATCTATGTTTCCCCCAAGTCTATTTCTATCAAGAGAGTCTTTGCTAGCAAGCTCCTAAGATCCCCATCTATAGATGTCCTCACCTCTTCCCTTCTTGAAACTGTAATATTCTGGGGGAGGAATATCTTATTTTGGTCATTAGGGGAATGCTAAAGAATGAAAGGGGGCTCCCCAGGGAGAAGAGTTTAATTTGGAATGGAAAGGAAGCCCCTATATATAGCAGTTTCCCCTTCAAGTGAGAGAAAAAGGGTGGTCAACAAGGAGGCCAGAATTGTCTTTCTGA
Source organism: Odocoileus virginianus (assembly GCF_023699985.2). Taxonomy (NCBI): domain Eukaryota; kingdom Metazoa; phylum Chordata; class Mammalia; order Artiodactyla; family Cervidae; genus Odocoileus; species Odocoileus virginianus. The sequence continues at coordinate 6,070,904 of NW_027224263.1, forward strand.
ACTCTACAGTCCTAGTAATTACTCAGTGTCATCACTACTGTGCTCCTGGAACATTTCTGCCCCTCAAAAGTGAAGGTGCCATGCAATGGTTCAAAAGTCTTTAGTCTCTTCATTGACCAGCACTGTACTACCAGTTCTACATTAAAAGAACACAGGTCATTTGCGATTTCTGCCTCACTCATGAGCCTGAGTTGATAACATTGGACTGTAATCTCTTAACTTTCACTCTGGGACCTTTAAAGATATCTAAAGATGCCAAATAATGAATCAAAGCTAAGACTAAATGAGATCACATATAATTCTTCCTCTTTGTAAGTCTATGAACCATAACCAAAAACAAAAGCTGAAGCGAGCTGGGACTAAGAGCTTGAATTCTTTGTACCCTTGTAACTTCCAAGGCAAATTCCATCATGGAAAATCCCTGATTCCATTGGAAGGAAGGAATGAAGAGAATTTCAGAGCTTTTAAAAGAAGGCATATAGACCCTGGGGGCTCAGTGGTAAAGAATCTGCCTGCCAATGCAGGAGATGCGGGTTTGATCCCTGGGTCAGGAAGATCCCCTGGAGAAGGGAATGGCAACCCACTCCAGTATTCTTGCCTGGGAAATCCCATAGACAGAGGAGCCTGGTGGGCTACAGTCCACGGGGTCACAAAGAGTCAGACATGACTTAGCAACTACACTACCACCACCACCAACATACAAACTCTCAACATCTAAGAAGATAGGGGAAAGTACAACCTTCCCAAATTGTTAGGAATGAGCAGATGATGCTCCTTAATACTTAAAATGCTTGTGGGAGTGCCTCTCTTGCTAATAAAATCAACTTATGGACTCTATAGCAGAAATTCTTCCCAGCTGGTCACATCTGTTATTATTATTTTCCTGAAATCTCACTACAAAGATTTAAATGTGAAGATATTATTGATAGCATGGTCCAAAGGAAATTCAAGAATTCAGCTCAACTCTAACTTTCCAACAAATTCCCAAGCCCTTGAGATACCTACAGTTTCAATGTTAAAAGGTTACCCACTTTACCAGCATTGCCCCCATCCAGTTAGCTGGAGCCAAGCCAGAAGAATCAACCTGACTCCCTCATTGCAGAAACCAGGCAACAGCTTCAAGGCAATGTGTCCAAATCACTGCTCTCTATAATGCCCAGTTAGACAATGATGGCACATGCCAATTGGGAACCTCTTCTTGTCTGATACCTGCTCTCTCTCCAAATTAGAATCACTGAACTTTCTCTAGGTATAAGAAAACTTCTATTTTCCTACCAGACTTGTGTTATGCTTTGCCTAGGTGACTGGGAAAACCTAAAAAATTTGCACTACACTTCTTGACATTTCCTTTCATTCCAAGGCCTAGTTCAATATAGCTTTGTAAACCATTTGAGGTGAGTTTTAAGTCTAAATGCATTAGACCTTTGCTTAGGAAATAAAAGAAACAAAAATTGCCATTCTCTTTCTCTTAATAAGCTTAAGCCTTTCCTTCCTAGGATATGTGACTATTTGTAATAACAAGGACTAGGGCAATCGAGACCTTTAGGCCATGGACACCCCTGCCTTTTTGCTAAGCTCTGAGTAATTGGAGAGCAGAAAATATCCTCTATCCTTCACCTTTTGGGTTCCATAGTCCTGATGAGCTATTTAAAGCTGAATGCATTTATTTGTGAATCACTCTGAAAACCCTAGGGGAGCCGTGCAATGTTAACGCAGAGAATGTTAACTATAATTACTGAGGCTTACAGCAGTTATACTTAAAGGCAATTAAAGTTAGATAGCATGCAGTTCTTGCCTTGATGGTAAAGTACTGCAATGTAAGCTCAGAGAACTGAAAAATAAGCAGTCCAGGGCTAGGTGTCTTTCTACATGCCCTGTCTTTCTTCAGAAAGGTACCCTCAATGTCTTAGCTAAGGAATCCCCAGCAGTAGAAGTCACTGAGCCAACCATCTGGAAGGGAAAAGCAATAAAGGCCTAGAGTTTTCTGAGTAGGCTGAAGACAGTTATACAGTCAGACAACTTCCACAAGCAGGCTAAGAAAAATCCCATTATGCTTTGTCACTGGGATGGTTTTCCACAAGGTACCAGGACCTCTATTGTTGGCATAACTCTTCTACTTTCTTTAAAAGAAGAAACAGTGCAGCTCAAGAAAGTGAAAGTGTTAGCTGCTCAGTCGTGTCCGACTCTTTGCAACCCTATGGACTGTAGCCCGCCAGGCTCCTCTGTCCATGGAATTCTCCAGGCAAGAACACTGGAGTGGGTTGCCATTCCCTTCTCCAGGGGATCTTCCTGATCCAGGGATTGAACCCATGTCTCCCGCATTTCAGCCATCTGAGCCATCAGGAAGCCCCATAAACACCAAGATCACCTAGTAAATGCTTACTTAACCCCTAGATAATTTAGGATACAAAAGGACAACTGTTAGATACTACCAGTGGATACTACCAGTGTAAGACCCTATAAAGATGCACTCAATGAAGTCAGCAATCTTCAAGGTTACATATTCTATGTTTTCTAGGTCTCATCTATATACAGAAAATAACACAGGTCTATTAGGCTTATTAACTCCTCTATTATCCTAGACTTCATATGCTTTATTTTTTCCTTCATCATGGTAAATCCCCTTTTATTTTCTGCCTCTCTTCTGTAAACCTATCTCATATGCTAAGCTCCTCAAATGTAAGCTCAGTAATTAGGACATCCTAAGTCCCCAACTTCACATTTCAATGCCATCAGAAATGTCAGTGGTTCCTTCTAGGTAAATAGAGAGGCCATACAGGAAAGTGGTTAAGGTCATGGGCTCTGGCCTCAGGCTACCCAAGTCCAAATCTTGGCTCTCCCACTTACTAGTTGTATGAAATCTGAAGAAAGCTACTTAATGTCCCTGAACTTCCATTTATTCATTCATCAGTAGCATAGAGATGATGATAATTCAATATACCTCTAGAAGGAACAAATGAGATAAAAATGAAGTGCTTAGTAGAGTATCTGGTACAAAAAGTAGTCAGAGTTGTTTTTCTGTTTTAAAGAAAAAGTTAATGCCAAGTCGCACATGCTCCAGTCCTCTCAACTTGGAACATTCACTCCAGATAGCCTTGACATGGTTCTCATTATCTCAACAACTCTAATTATCACATCAATTAAGGCATTAAAAACATAGCCATTTTGCCCCAGGAAGGCATATAACAAGGAGACCTCAAACCCCTTGTGCAACAGAGCTTCACGTATCTTCAGAGGGCAAGGCCTTTCATTGGAGATACAATTAGAAGCTGTAAGGACACCATATTCTCTCAAAATGATACAATTTGGAGGGCACTTCTGCTTTATGAGAAATATTTTTGTTGTTGCTTAGTTGCTAAGTCGTGTCTGACTCTTTGTGACCCTATGGACTATAGCCCACCAGGCTCCTCTGTCCATGGGATTCTCCAGACAAGAATACTGGAATGGGTTGCCATTTCCTTCTCCAGGGGATCTTCCAGACCCAGGGATTGAACCTGAGTCTCCTGCATTGGCAGGCGAATTCTTTACCACTGTGCCACCAGGAAAGTCCGAGAAATACTTTACCTAGAGCCAAAGGTACTGTTTAAATAAAGACACTTAGGCAGACGTCATTTCCTGCCCCACCACACACATTTGTACACACACATCAGAAATTTCCATTTGACAGTAAAGGTAAAGGAGCAAGGTGGCAATCAGGAGACTTGGATTCTAGTCCCACCTCCACTCTTAATGGTAATTTCCTTCCCTGTTCTCCCATTTGTAAAAAATGAGAGAGGTTATCAGTTCAGTTCAGTCACTCAGTCATTTCTGACTCTTTGTGACCCCATGGACTGCAGCATGCCAGGCCTCCCTGTCCATCACCAACTCCCGGAGTTTACCCAAACCCATGTCCATTGAGTCAGTGATGCCATCCAACCATCTCATCCTCTGTCGTCCCCTTCTCCTCCCGCCTTCAATCTTTCCCAGCATCAGGGTCTTTTCAAATGAGTTAGCTCTTCGCATCAGGTGGCCAAAGTATTGGAGTTTCAGCTTCAACATCAGTCCTTCCAGTGAACGCCCAGGACTGATCTCTTTTAGGATGGACTGGTTGGATCTCCTTGCTGTCCAAGGGACTCTCAAGAGTCTTCTCCAACACCACAGTTCAAAAGCATCAATTCTTTGGTGCTCAGCTTTCTTTATAGTCCAACTCTCACATCCATATATGACTACTGGAAAAACCATAGCCTTGACTAGACAGACCTTTGTTGGCAAAGTAATGTCTCTGCTTTTTAATATGCTATCTAGGTTGGTCATAACTTTCCTTCCAAGGAGTAAGCGTCTTTTAATTTCATGGCTGCAGTCACCATCTGCAGTGATTTTGGAGCCCCCCAAAATAAAGTCAGCCACTGTTTCCACTGTTTCCCCATCTATTTGCCATGAAGTGATGGGACCGGATGCCATGATCTTAGTTTTCTGAATGTTGAGCTTTAAGTCAACTTTTTCACTCTCCTCTTTCACTTTCATCAAGAGGCTCTTTAGTTCTTCTTCACTTTCTGCCATAAGAGTGGTATCATCTGCATATCTGAGGTTATTGATATTTCTCCAGGGGTTTTGGGGGCCAGCAAACCAAAATGGTCAGCAGTGGGCCAAATTCAGCCATGCTCACTCATTTACATATCGGCTAGGGCTGTCTTCCTGCTGTAATGGCACAGTTGAGCAGCTGCCACTGCAAAAGAAACTATATGGTCCACAAAACTGAAAATATATACTTTCTGGTCCTTTACAGATAAGGTACCTGCCCCCAGAGTGATTTTCAAACTGTTCCAGAGTCCTAGCATTCTAAGGAGTGCTTTAGAAGCCACCTGTGATTGGTGAGTTGTAGCAAGTAACTCCTCTTTTTTTATTTTTGGCTGTCCTGGGTTTTTGTTGCTATGCATGGGCTTTCTCTAGTTGTGGCAAGGCGGGGGAGGCGGGGCCTACTCGCTAGTTGTATTGCATGGGTTTTTCATTGTGGTGGCTTCTCTTGTTGTGGAGCACAGTCTCTAGGCATGCAGGCTTCAGTAGTTGTAGCATGAGGGCTCAGTAGTTGCAATGTTCGAACTCTAGGGCGAAAGGGCTTTAGTCATTGCAGGGCATGGGCTCAGTTGTTGCAGCTCACAGGCTCCAGAGCATGGGCTTCAGTAGTTGTGGAGCATGGGCTCAGTTGTTCAGCGGCATGTGGGATATTCCTGGACCAGGGGTCCAACCCGTGTCCCCTGCATAGGCAGGTGGATTGTAAACCATTGGACCACCAGGGAAGTCCCCTCTTTTATGTGTTTTATAATGACAGTTCTATATAAAACTTCATTTCAAAAGAGAGACTGTTACATCTTTGAAGATATATATAATATCCAGTTGATCCCTGAACAGCACAGGGGTTAGGGGTGCTGGCCCTCCCTTCAGTCAAAAATCTATGTATAACTTTAGAGTCAGCCTTCCATATATGTGGTTCCCCTATACCCAAAATTCCATATCCATGGATTCAACCAACTGGAGGATCATATACTACTACAGTATTTACTACTGAAAAAGTCTGCATATAAATGGATCTACACAGTTCAAATCAGTGTTGTTCAAAGGTCCACTGTATATATATATTCTTGTGCTTTGTTTGCCCTAAAGAATGGGCTTCTCATCTTATGTCACTTCATCATCTATTCACACTTGACACTTTAACATGGTTAAATATAATCACTTCAAGTTCCTGAGGAGCCCCTGGTACTTCAGCCCTCACTGCCTTTGGATATGGAATTCTCTCCCTTAGGAACACCTTGCTCACTAGGTTTTAACAAGTTAAAAAAAAAAGAAGCAACACTAGGATAGATGAATGATCTCTCAAACTCTTTCAACTCACAAACCTTTTATGAATCTAAGCTTCCCTTTTTCACCTTCATTACTGACTGGTAACTAAGAGGACTAGACAAAATGGTATCCTAGAATTCTGTATAGGCATATTCTTGGAGTAAAAACAAAATAAAGGTCCTGCCTTATTTTATATGTATATAATACATGTAAGAGACAGAACATATAAGGTGTGTACGCTCCACAGGATCCTAGATGACTTATTTTCCTATGTCTTCAGTGTTCGAGGAAGTGAAAGTTCATGTGAAAAGTTTCTAAAGCCAAGGAAGTGGCTCAGGTCTAGAGATGAGTACCCATAGACCCCTAGAAGAAGCCAGGTAAATCCATCATTTAAACCATAAACCAAATTCCCTCTGGATATTCAATGAATGAGGGAACTCATTGCATTCAATCAGGTTTTCTTACCCAACACCAATTTTCAAAAACCTGTCAAAGTAGCCCCCTCCCCTTTCTTTCCCTAATCCTATGATCTCCTCATGTGGTTCCTTAAATCATTCTTACTTTCTGCCTTGATCTTTTAGACCCACCTTCTCTTCCAATTTGTCACCTCCTGCTGTACCTCAAAGGTCCAATCTATGGTAGTTTACTCTTTTACCTCTATACTAATGATTCTTAACTGGGGATGATTTTGTCCCCAGGGAACATTAAGTGTGGAAACATTTTTGATTGTTAGATCTGGAGGTAGGTTGCTATTGGCAATTTGTGAGTGGAATCCAGGGATACTGTTCAACACCCTACAGTGCACAGGACAGCCTCCTCCATCACAATCACCAAAGAATGATCTGGCCCCAAATGTCAATAATGCTGAAGTTGAGAAAACTTGCTCTCCACTTCAACACTACTGGAGATTTCCTTCATATCTCTCTTAGGTTCTAATTCTAGTTCATTTTCCACTATACTCTTGGTGACCAGTTAATATTAAATAACTGTCAAATACAGGAACAAAAATGAACATAGCATAGCTTAGCTATAACGCTAAGATATAAAAACAATAAACACATTCATAAATGTGTTTACTTTGCTTGGAAAGTCAAGATAAGGGCTTCAAATCGTTTCTATTAAGAGTTAAGTTTTTAGAGGAGAATCATATAGGGGGTAAGAATTGCAGGAAGGCAACCTATTGAAGAATAGGGCAAATACTCTTAAGCTCAATCAATCATGTTTTTTCATCACACTTCTACAATAATTTGAACCCATTCCCAAGCATTTGGCAGATCTCTTAACCCCCTTCTGACTCAGGAAAATCTGATCCCTGCAAATGAATACCACGTGATGGCATCTCTTCCCTCCTTCCAACAACTGCAGATGTCTTTCAAATTTATTTTTTCAAGGATGGCTAATTACAAAATTACTTCTAGGGCCCTGAAAGCTACCCATTTGTCTCAGTCATTTGTAAGAAAGTGATTTCATCATCAGCCTTCTCCATTTATTCACTGGTAGACAAGGCATAACATGGGATATTTTGGAGTTAAGAGATCTAGGTTTTCTTCTAGATGTATTACCAACTATATAATCTGTCCGCACTTTAATTTCCTAATCTATGGAAATTTTCAAGGTTCACAGTGGGGATATATTAAGTATTTGGAAATATTTTCAAAGGGTTAAAAAAATACATGGGGGTGGGGGTGAACAGGCAGAACACGGGATTTTTAAGGCAGTGAAAATATTCTATTTGATACCATAATGATGGATATGTGTAATTACATATGTTTACCAAACCCACAGAATATACAGTACCAAGAGTGAACCCTAATGTAAACTATGGACTCTGGGTGATTATGATGTGTCAATGTAGATTCATCAGTTGTAACAAGTGTACCACTCTGGTGGGAAATGTTGATAATGGGGGGGGGGGGGTGCGGCCACCGGCTGTGCCTGTGTGTGACCAGTGAGTATATGATGAAATCTCTTTACTTGTCCTTCAATTTTGCTATGAACATAAAACTGCCCTAAAAAAAGTAAAGTCTTAATAAATAATAAAAAATATATAATATGGATAGGTAGAGGGGGTAGATTATTATGAGCTAGATGAACACCAACATATACACACACCCAATGACTAAAGAACATTCAGACTAATAATACAGCACTAAGTCCAGTGTCACAGAGGTCATCCTTTATTATGTCTGATTTTCATCTTCCCTTCTATCTCCCAGAACTCCAAACACTCACAGTATCACAAATGTCACAATTGAAATGTACTTTCTTTGCTCCTCTCCTTCATACAACTAAGTTATATGTTGCATGTTGCTCCATGAGCCTCCAGTGATTTCTATTTGATCTGATTTAGTCTTACCCAGGAGCACATGGCTCCAAGTAAGAGTTTCCTCTGAAGCAATTTGGTAACATTACCCTGGTATTAGCAAGTTGCCTGTGTCCACTGCCAAGAAGCTGTGGTCCACTGGTAGATATTAAAAGAACTGCAGAGTAAAAAATAAAACCACGTCTAGAAACTTGCTACCAAGGGAGTGGAGTTCATTCTGTTAAGGAGACTAAAGAAAAATACACAAGGCTTTTAGTTTGGGAATTTCAAATGCCAAAATCAGGAGAAAAACAGAATATCAAACTATGAAAAGTAACTTGACCTATGTGGGGAGTGGGGACATAATTTCTCATATTGAGTGGAGTTATACCTACTTTAAAGAAAGTATGTTGCCCGTAAATATGGAAAAAAGTCCTTTTTAAATGAAACACCCCTCAAATGAGTCAACAATTCATCAACAGAGCACTCAAGAAGATTTCTTGCTATATACATATTTTATCTGAATTCCTATCTATACTTTCAATGCACACGTAATTCATACCCTCAGATTTATAATCCATTATAACCACTGCATGAATTTTACCTATCACAGCAAAATCCTATTGTTTGAGGATTTTTTTGGATGAGACATATAAATGTCTAACCCTAAGACATCTTCCTCTAATATTGGGCAAGAAGAAGACTATTAAGGTGCCCTGTGGATATGTGTGATAGAGAAAATTATGTCTCTCTAAAGCCAAAGACAAGTCAAGTAAGTGGCAGGGAATCGAGAAATGAGAAAATATGAGCCATGAAGAATGGTGGTGGAAATGAAATGAAACAATATGGATTTAGTTTTGGAGAACTGAGAGGAGTGGCAAAAGGACTCTGGAAAACACACCACCACTAAGGGTTTTCACTGCACTGTCTAAATATCTGTACCAGACATTGCAGCTGAGAAAAGGTTAACACTTGGGCCCTTTTTGCCCCTGAATCTCTGTGGCTGTCAATCTAGCCTAAAGCCAAAGAACAAGTCTCACTGGCTCTTTCTGACAGCCCTCCCACATTCCACTCTATCCCTTCCTGTGCATTCTGCTCAGTAAGCAGCCCACCCACAGCATCTTCCCTCTTTCATCTTGCCAGGGCCTTTTTCCCACCATCCCTGAAACAATTATCCAAGCAGTGGCTCCACTCTGGATCATCATAAGACAGCAGCCAGCCAGAAGCCCGGGCTGCCTTGAGCCTCGTGAGTGGATATGCCAGGCATCTGTCGAAACTCTCCAGTGAGGTCAAATTAGTGGGGGGCAGAGGGAAGTCTCTTTGAATGTGAGAATACCATGGCTGCTGTAGGACACAGAGTTATTTTGACTTGGAGCTTAATAAGGCTCCACTTCAATAGGACCTATGTGTCCTGAAAGATAAGGGCAGGGATGGAAAGACCCCGCTTACTTCTGCCAGCTGCATGTTGCGTAAGCAAGCAGGATTATAGTCAACCACCACAAAATAGGTCTGCTCTTTAGAATGATGTCCCCTTCCTAGCAAGATACCATATCCCTTGATGTCGGCAGAGCAGGGTTCGTGAGAAAATCTGTGCTGAACTTGGAAGAGGAAGGAGGTTGTGACTGCAGGAGAAAGTTCTCTGTAAGGCCAAAGCACCCTTTCTGTATAGAACTTAGAGCACAGTGAATGCTGAGTGTCGTGGGCAAGAGACTTAATAGGATTAGAAAGATGGAATGGATTTCAGGGAAAATACCTAAATGAGGATGTTGTAAAAGAGAAAGATGTAAATAGATGCAAGGGTCTTCAGACCATCAAAGTAGTCATCATCGTTCCCTAACCATCTTTATTTTTACTTGTTGTTGTTGAGGTGATAAGTCATGTCTGTTTCTTTGCGACCCTGCCAGGCTCCTCTCTCCATGGGGTTCTCCAGGCAAGAATACTGGAGTGGGTTACCATTTCCTTCTCCAGGGGATCTTCCTGACCCAGGGATCAAACCCATGTCTCCTGCACTGGCAGGCGGGTTCTTTACCACTTAGCTGCCTGTCAGTGGGCTCATAGGGCTTCCTGTCACTTCACTTATCTACACTTCAATTTTTGCATCTGTAAAGCAGGTGATATCACTGAGATATAACTGATTTGTAACATTACATGCATTTCAGGTATACAACATTATGATTCAATATATAATATGTGTCAACCTGACCATCTTGATGCAATGCTGAATAGGTAAACTTGAGTGACCTTGCACTTAGTAGGCTAAGAAAATATTCCCTGGGGGGCGGGGGGAAGCTTAATTTGGGAAAATTTCCCTAATTCTCATTAAAGTAGACCAGAGAGGTTTTCTCTGGAAGAACTTCTAAGGAAAATTCATGGTGCCATTTGTAAGCCATGACTAAATTATCTGTTTCTATGAGCCATAGATAGGCATCTGCCATATCCCTCTGCCTTCCAACATGACCTGACTTCAGCCACCTCCAACAGATAGATATATATTTTCTGTTTGGGAATACTCTTCTTCATTTAGAAATGTCCACCATTTTGTGAAGAAATCACAATGAAGAATCCTTACTAGTTCCAAGTTAATCCTTAGTTAATCCTTAGTTTCAAGGCTACTTACATCTTAAATACCTCCCTAATGTTCTACTTAAAATTTTTACCCCAGGAAAAATGAGACCTCGTGGGGGCTGAGTCACAGCAAAAACAAGCAAAACTTCAGTTATCAATTCCTGTCTTTGAAGATAAGGAAAAGGAATGTTTTCCTTTGAATACAGTGGAGGAGATACGTCAAACATCACCCAGGAGCAAACTTAGCCCTTATGGGCTACTTAAATGAAAAGGTAAACAGGAATCCATGGATTTTTTCCCTGAGATGTGGTTTTAAGCCCTGACATGTGCTAGAGGTGATCTAGCCTGAGATTCTGGAAGACATTACATGGCCTCTACCTCTGCAGTTCCTCCAGGTACAAGGCTCCCAGGTTACGCTCGCTGTCACATGTCCTGCCTCCTTTAGCCACAGCAACTCAGAATTTCCCAATAACTAGACTCTGTGAGACAACCAGTTGGATGAGGACTAAAAACTTAACTATAATTGATGAGCTCATGTGAGATATCTCTGACCACTAGATGCCATCATTCAATTCTAGCCCAATATTCAGAGCTGCTTCTTTAAATTGTAAACCTACATGTTTTGGAGTGGGGCCCTGGAAAATGACAAAAAATCTCTGGAACAAATGCCCAGAAAAGCCTCAGAAGTCTGAAGCCAGAAATATATTTCAGGCAACTGTTTCAGTGAGGGCTGCCTAGTGAGAACTACAGATTAACATTGTCTCCATACATGTATGTTATTTCCATGATTAACAGCCAGTTAAGCCCTCAGACACTGCAAACCAAGATGGCTGCAGAGTCTTTATCCCCAGTTTATATCTAACTGGATGGGCATCCTTCCTGGAGAAGCAGTGGGCTGTATATATACCCCAATCTCAAAGCAGTCTGGACAAGCTTCCCATAGTCTGTTGAAAAAGAGTGGCCCAATGAGTAAAGCAATTATTTTTTTTTTAATTAAAAGATGCAGAGGTTTACTAAATCTGAACAAGCGCCCACATTTTCTTTTTGGGAGTGGAACCAAGGGATGATTCAGATGGGGAGACAGGCAGCAGGGTCTAGGGAATGAAGAGTCATGAGATCCCAGTTTTATTCCTGGCTCTGTCAAAAGTTGCCATGTGACTACCAGCAAGCTACTTCTCAGTGGGTCTCAGTTTTCCCTTCTCTAAAAGAACACAGTCTTAACCCTGTCCTGTAATTTATTCTATGATCTCCTTGCAAAAACGGAAAGGAAGGGAATATATGAGGTGTGGTGAAGGGCTAGCTAGAGGGAGTGCTAAGCTCCTAAGACCTGAACACCGGGCATGTACAAGTATCCTTCATTTTCAGTAAAGAAACGTGGCAGTATTTCTGATCTAGACAACTGATGAAGCAGAACGTTAGCCTGACTTGATGCAACCTGAAGTTTAATGATTAAACAATTCAGGTTAAAGGACATCATAGGTTAGATGGCACCATCTATTAGAAAAGTATGAGCCCACAATGCAGCTCCAACAAGCATGTTAACACCCACAAAAGAATTCAAAGGGTATTTGTAAGTCAGAAGATCTTTAAGAACTAGAACATTTTTACTGAGGGAGAGGAAGCAGGCAATGAATGAAAGTAGGAGAGGCACCTCACCTATAATAGCCAGAATGCGTAAGGCTTAGTAACTGAACACTTTCTTTTTTAATCTCAAGTTTGTAAAGATTCAAACTTCTTATAACGGAGGCTATTTTTTTCCTACTAATTCCAATTTCAGAATAGACAATCAGTGAGATATGTGTATACACACATATATACACAAAATACAAATATGTAAACATATATATACACACACATAGATATAGATATATATGTATATCTATCTATCTACACCTATAGATACAGATATATACACAAAATCTGTCATTAGCTTAATTTAAGGCAAGGTTAGCTATCAATACATAGAATTTGGAGAGGGAGGGTAGTTAGCTTATTATATAAATGAGCAAATGAAAATCACTCCTTGACCTTGGTAACTTTCAATTCTGGACCAAAAGGAAGGAACTTGAAGAGAGGAGACAAAAAATTCAAGTCCAGTCACATCAGTACAGTTATAACTAGAAGTAGCAGATGGCACCTTCCTGTCAGGGGATGATGCAGCTGCCAGTTTGCCAAAATGGGACCCCCCACCCCCCAACCCAGTGCCATCAGTTTCTAGCTCTTCTACCCTCAGGCTCACACACCACCTGAGGAAACTACACATACCTCTTCTTCCAGCTTTACCACCTTGGCCTGGGCATTGCTCAGGGCCTGGTCTCGGATTTCGATGTGTCGCCTTTGGTCCTCATTGGTAGAACGGGCAGTGGCCAGCTCCGCTTCCAGTTTCTCCTTCTCACGCTGGCTCTCCTTATCTATCAGGACATGAAATATCAATATTGCCATTCCAGAGCTGGCTCAAAACCTTACCTGAGCAAAACTGATAGTCATACCCATTCCTGGACATTTTAGTGTTCTAACACCCAGCGACAAGAAGCAGGACGCCGAGATCGGGACTTTTACCACTGGTTCTACCACTAAATTGCTGTGTCAATTTAGAAGTCACTTAAAAATGGTGGTTTGTGCAGAAGCAATGAGAAAACAAATGTCAAAAGTATTGTGAAAAATATTATACAAAGGTGAACACAAAAACACATACAGACACACATATTTCAGAAGAACAGGTAGGCTTGTCTCCTCCATTTTATTTCTTCCAACAGTCTTGTATTGGCATGAGCCATTGAGCCTCCACAAATTTTCCCCATCATTTCCTCAATAGACAGTCTATTAAATCAATAAAAAAATCGATATTAAACTGATCAGAAAAAAATTGTATTTCATAAAAATGCATAAAACTGGCAATGTCACCCTTTATTCACTAACATAATTTTCAAACTAAGGTCAATCTGAGATCACACTGTAGGTACAGATGACCATGACACACGTAGTTATGTCCCATGCCTTTCTAGGTCCCTCCACTTTTAACTCTGACAGACCTCACATAAAAACTCAAATGAGCAGTTTTGATTCTCAGTGCAGGAAGAGTGCCCTTCCTCTCAAGACATGGATACTTAAGTCTTCAGGAGAGACTTTATTTGGCTACACCACAAGGCATGGCATGTGGGCTCTTAGTTCCCTGACCAGGGATCAAACCTGCATCCCCTGCATTGGAAGCATTAGAGTCTTAACCACCGGACTGCCAGGAAAGTTCTTGTAGGAGAGACTTTAATAAGGCAGCCTACCTTCCTTCCCATCTTGACTTTACATACCTATTCAGATGTACCTTGGGAAGAAATAAATATTTGTTGAATACTTATTGCATACCAAGTATTGTACTAACTTAATCCTCAGAACAACCATACACGGCAGGTGTTGTATTATTCTCTTCTCCATTGTGCATATGCGAAAACAGAGCCTCTGAGAGCTTGAGTAACCTGTACCATGTCCCACACCCTTAAGGCCAGGTTGTTCTGAGCTCTTTGTACTGTACCAGACTGCCTTCTCCTAGGATTAGGTTGGTCTGGCCTGTCTAGAGGGCCTTTTCAAGAGTGTTTTCTTGGCTCCTACCACACTTCCAACCATGTAGCACCCTGTGGATGCCCAAAGGCAAAAGAAATGACAGAGCCACACAAGCCATGCCCTCTTCCCTACCTACTAGGCTCCTTCTAGAACCGTTTGACAGTCTTAGACGCTGCTGCTAATACAGTTTGATCTACTAAATGACCACATTTGAGAAGCCAGCAGCAGAACTCTCAGGACACCTGAAATACCATCTCCACACAGGGAGAAGTGTGAAGTTGCAGATCCAGGGCCAAGAACCCATACATTCTCTGGTTTGTTTTAAACTGGGAGGCCACCACCATCTCCACCAGCAAAGTAGCTCCCAAGGAACACCACAAAAGCAACTTCACAACAACTTACACTAAGCACTGATGACACCAGAAATGCGACATTCCTTCCTCTAAGGCAAACTGACAAAAGAACAGGAAGCTCAGGGAAATGAGGAAGGGAAAAAAAAAAAAGCCCCAGTTCTGAAGCCAAAGCACAAGAGAGCAACCCAGGAAGGGAGGGGGATATTTTAAGTGAAGATCAAACAAACTTGTAAAAGCTGACTGGAAGTCACATGGAATGACTTGAAAGGGTCATGTGGAGGCCCAGCAAAGATGTGGCCCGACGGATCCCCATGAAGCACTTCTCCAGCTGAGAACCGCACTGGTGGAGGCCGAGGGTAGCGGCCACCAAGCCTTGGGCATCTGCAGAAGTCAGAGGAGATCATCTATTTCCTCCGGACTTGTCTCTCCCTATGGACTGTGTAGTTTTTTACTGCTGCTTTTACTGTGGCAGTTGGAAAGAATGAAGCATTGTCTAGCTGGGTGGAGTCCACTAGGGACCCGATAAAGAAAAAGATTAATTCATTGTCCCGGTCCTAGGAGTATTTCCAGACAAAGGAAACACTATTAGGAGGAAGACATAGCTCTGCCCTCCCGCACAACCTACAACTCCACACTAGAGTCACTAGCTGAGGCCTTAGCTGTGGTCTCTCTCTAGTTCTCCTTGCAATCCTCCAATATGGAATCATATGATATAAAAAGGGTGCTGACGAGAGCCCCAGGTACAGGCTAGGTATTCTAAGCACTAGTCTCAGTCCTACGTGGTAATCTCATCTCTTACAGAACCAGCAGATGCAGCCTTTAATAATAAGTCCCTTCAATATTAAGGGACCCCAAGTTTACCAAGGTCCTTTTCAGCTAGCTGTGACAAAAAGCCGGAATTCCAAGGGGCATCTCTGTTTTAATACAGAAGGAGTTATGTTGATGTGACTCGGTGTTGTGGCAAGCAGCCTTCGTGGCCAGAAGGAAAAGAACACAATCTCCCAACTTGATGCTTGAACAGGAAAAAGAATCCTTAGATGACATTCACTCTTTCCTGGCTGTTTTAGGAGGCTATATAGAACTGCATAACCTTTTCATATACCTCACTCCCACTCGTACATGAATACCTGCTGCTGAAGCTTTCAGACTTACTTTTTGCAAAGAGCTGAGAGATGGTTTTTCTGGTATCTTCTGACCCCTCATATTCCTTCTCTGCAAGCTGCTTGTTGGCCGTCTCCAGACGCTCTGTGGAATTTGGAGACAATCAACAGGGCCCTGAGGACAAACTTCCAAGCACAAGCTATTTGCCCTCTAAATACTGATCTTGAGCAAAACAAGTCTGTCTCTTCTTATTACACAAGAAGGGGTGACACAGACAAAGGTTTGCAAATGTGGATCCCAAAACAACACTAGACCATGACAGGCAAGTAGGAGGCAAGTACTTTAACATTTTCACTCCTCACTGACAAAACCTAAGTGCAAATTTCTAGATTCCATCCAAGGAATCTGTCCCTGAATATATGATATTTTTCATTCATTTTTTTAAAATTGAAGTATAGTTGATTTACAATGTTGTGTTAATTTCTGCTATACAGCATAGTGATTCTGAGATATATCTATATCTATATATATACACATTCTTTTTTATATTCTTTTCACTGAAGTTTATCAAAGGGAATTTTTTTTAATTGACTGCTAGAGGTACTGGTGGGCTCTGACCTCCCTTTCTATCATAAGATATTGAATATAGTTCTCTGTGCTATACAGTAGGACCTTGTTGTTCCCTTCAACGTCTTGACTGATACCCTCAGTGACTCTCTCACCTCTCAGATCCCTGTTGAAGTCATGCATTCTCCGAATCTCGCCCTCAAGCTTGTTTCTCATAGCTTTCTCCAGGGCCTCTCTTTTGGAGGATGACTTGACAAGGTTCTCATATGCCTCTGAGACTCGCTGGATTTCTGTCTCCACCTGAACAACAACAAAAATGAAAGACAGTGATGATGGTAGGAAGTGGATGGGGGTAGAAGATCTGAAAACATATATGCAAATCCTTAATGACAACTTTTCCCAGGGATTTATGGATGGACAGGAGACAAGCATAACACAGATAAGAAAAGTTTCCTGGAAAAATTTCTAAGTTCAACTTCAAGCTCAGTAATTAACTCACCAGTCCCCAAGATTTCCTTAGGTTAAAAACAAATATGTTTATCTGTCTTCAGAGAAGGTTGTAGGAGAGGATAAATTTCATAAATATAGTTACAAATGATTTTCCTTTCTGAGTAAGAATTTTCTTAATTTAGAAAATAATAATAATATATATAGTTACTGCAAAGCATTCAAAGGGTTTTTATATGTTTATTTCGATCCGGGCTGATATTGGCCTACACAAGAGTACCTCTCCCCCATTTTAGGAAAGAGAAGACTGAGATGGCCTTTTACTAGAAGGCAGAGCAAAGATGAAACCTAAAAACCCTGAGCCTCAGCCTCATTAGCTAGTTCAGTTCAATTTAACAAACATTTACCAGGGGCCAAATATTACAAGAACTCTTTAAAGCACTGTGGGGTGTGTAAATATTAATAAGGACATTACAATTGCCCTCAAGAAGCTTTCAATCTAATCAAGTAAAAGAATACCAGGAAAGATATGTTATTAAGAAAAGTTGGAGTAGTGTTATAAATTGTAGGGGAGAAAGAGGTTGTTCCTGTTTGGGGGTGAAGGGAGAGGCGAAGAATTTCAGGGAGGAGGTGGCATTTACAGTCAGATCCTAAAAGCTGGGTTAAATTTCAATGAGCAGAGGTGAGGGGAAGGGTATTCTATTCTAAGTGAGCGAATGCATTCCCAGAATGACCAGTAGTCTCATTTGGCTGGACACTGTGGGGTACACAGGGAGAAGCTGGTAAGATCTGGCTGCAAAGATAGATTGGAGTAAGATCATAAAAGGGCTTTAATGCCAGGCATTTGGACTTTATCCCGTAGTCAGTGGGACACCATAACAGATTTTTTAACAGAAATTCATGATTAGAGTTGTGTTTTATGACACTCCAGCAAATCTTGTAAAAGGTAAACACACACACATATACACACAATGTATACATACACACACAACCTCAAAAAAAAAAAGGATCCCGCCCTGAATCAGTCTGAATTGGGAAGAAAATAAGAAATCTGACTCCAGAATCTCTCTGGAACCAGTAGAACTTCATTGTACATATCACAACCACAGAGATATTTGCATATGATTTGTATAAGACAAGTAAACCCCATTGCCTATTGAGTCACTTTCAAGCAAAATCTGACTCCTGCAACCATTCTGCATTCCTTCTCAGCTTTCCACTATCCTCCTTAACAAAGCTCAGGCTACTTTAGGGGGAGAAATATCAGAGCCCCCCTCCCCCAGCCCGTGGGAGACTCAGGGAAAGGTGGGGTTACCAAACAACTCTGATTGCACCTGCCCTAGCTCCAGGGTGATGCCTGAGGCAGGATTGCCTGCAAACAAATGAAGCTTACACCACAGAAAAGAGCAGACTTGAGACTGTTTTTTTCCTTGCAGATGGTACCAAGATAGCAGCACAGAAGGTGAAAACTGGTGAATGGCATTTAGAGACAAGATCTGCAAGGCCTGAGCCCAATAAAGCTTCTACATGAAATTCAAGTGCTTGGAAGAGAAAATAAACATTTCTACTTGAAAAAGCAGGCTTGGTGCTGGTCTGCTTTGGGCCGTCTTCAGAGTACAAGGTTTTCTAGTGCCCCACAGAATGCCACACCTGGAAGGCAGTCCCCTTTGTTTATGTTTTTATGGAAGTATATTTGACGTACAATATTATACAAGTTATAGGTGTACAATATAGTGATTCACATTTTTAAAGGTTATACTCCATTTATAGTTATATAAAATATGGGCTATATTCCTCATGAAGTGAAAGTCACTCAGTCATGTCTGATTCTTTGTGACCCCCCCTGGACTATACAGTCCATGGAATTCTTAGGCCAGAATACTGGAGTGGGTAGCCGTTCCCTCCTCCAGGGAATCTTCCCAACCCAGGGATCAAATCCAGATCTCCCACATTGCAGGCAGATTCTTTACCATCTGAGCCATCAGGGAAGCCCAAGAATACTGGAGTGGGTAGCCTATCCCTTCTCCAGTGGATCTTCCCAACCCAGGAATCGAACGGGGTCTCCTGCATTGCAGGTGGATTCTCTACCAGCTGAGCTACCAGGGAAATTGGTGTTGTGTAACATATCCTTGTAGCTTGTTTTATACCCAATAGTTTGTGCCTCTTACTCCCCTCCCCCTATGTTGCTCCTCCCTCTTTCCCTCTCCCCACTGGTAACCACTAGTTTGTTCTCTATATCTGTGAGTCTGCTTCTTTTTTGTTATATTCACTAGTTTGTTGTATTTTTTAGATTCCACATATAAGTGATATCATACAGTATTTGTCTTTGTCTGACTTATTTCACTTAGCATAATACCCTCCAGGTCCATCCATGTTGTTGCAAATGGCAGAATTTCATTCTTTTTCTGCCTGAGTAGTATTCCGTGTGTGTACACCACATCTTCTTTTCATTCATCTGTTGATGGACACTTAGGTTGCTTCCATATCTTGGCTATCATAAATAATGCTGCTATGAACACTGGGGTGCATGCATCTTTTTGAATTAGTGTTTTTTTTTTCAGATATATACCCAGGAGTGGAACTGCTGAGTCATATGATAGTTCTATTTTTAGTTTTTTTGAGAAACCTCCATACTGTTTTCCATAGTGGCTACACAATTTACTTTCCTACTGGCAGTGTATAGGGTTCCTTTTATTCTGCATCCTCATGGAAGGCAATCCCTTTACTCAAGTTGTTCAGAGTACTATTTCAAGACATTGTACCAATCCTTTCCCTACACCGTTTGTAGATACTGCCCCCACCAAAAGTGCAAGTTGTATATCTGTCAACAGGAAGAGAAGTCACAGAAGGGCATATCCATTGGTTTGGTCTGTGGTGGGAGGTGAGGGGAGAGAGAGGATGGTGTGGGTTTCCAGGTTGATTCTATCTACTTATTCCTCTCATGAGCCTCAGGCCTTCTTATTTTTTCCAGCACCAGCTGATCTACCTTATTTCCCTCATTTGTCCTCTTCTTAACACACCTGTGCCTCTAACCCACTGCAGCATTGGGTCAGCTTTCACTTCTCCCAGCACTCAAGCTGTCCCAATTGCACTTGGTTGAGGCATCTTTCCCCATATTGGAGAACAAAACAACAACCCAGACTCTGTTCTGCTCCACTTCCCTCCCACCCATCTTCCCCCTCAAAAAAAAAAAAAAAAAAAAAAAAAAATCACTATCCTCTAGAAAAGAGAGTCTGTAGAAGATCTGGGTTCACCCTTCATTTACTACATCAAAGATGAGGCCAGGGCCACCATGAATAGAGAGTTTAAGGAGCAGTGTCAACTATTAAACCTAATCAGCCAAACTGGACCAGTCTGCTTATAGTGTGTGAGTACCAATGTGAGTAGACAGGGGCAGGTATGAGAGAAGAGGGAAAATTTCAAACTGGGGGCAAAGCCAGGAAGAAACATTTCTCACTCAACAACCCCAATCCATCCAGACTTGGGAACATTAGGTACGGTAAAGGCATTTTTTTGTTCCGTAAAAATACTTAGCTGATAATAAGCCCTCCTCTCCTTTAGGACTCAGATCTGGTGTTTACATAGTGTTAGCTTCATTCAGGCCCCTGAAATTTCCACTGCTGGGTGTCTCCTGAGGACAGAGTTACTCAACAATACCAGGCAACCTCCCTTCCCTCCACCTTCATCCTCACATCCCTGCTGCTGCTGCTAAGTCACGTCAGTCGTGTCCGACTCTGTGTGACCCCATAGACGGCAGCCCACCAGGCTCCCATCCCTGGGATTCTCCAGGCAAGAATACTGGAGTGGGTTGCCATTTCCTTCTCCAGTGCATGAAAGTGAAAAGTGAAAGTGAAGTCGCTCAGTCGTGTCTGACTCTTTGTGACCCCATGGACTGCAGCCCACTAGGCTCCTCTGTCCATGGGATTTCCCGGGCAAGAGTACTGGAGCGGGGTGCCATTGCCTTCTCCTGTCATTGTGGAGCTCCTTTGGTAATTGTCTGGGAGATCAAACCACAGGAGCTCCACAATGACAGAAGTTGCAAAGAGGCTGCCAAAGGCAGAACCCTATTCACCACCAGCCACAGGAAGCCAAGAGCTAAGGTTCCTAGCTTAGAGAACTCAAGACCTAAAGTCCCAGCTGCAAGAGACTCAGGAGGGGCCCAGGGAAGAATGTGAACTTGGGACATACACTCCTTTTGCTACTTCCTTAGCCTTGGGCTGTCACCTGTCACCCATCTGTGGTGTGCTAAACCCCTCCTGCCCCCACACACACACCAGAGGAGAGCAGATGTTTCATTTGAGCTGCAGGGAAGGACCAAAGCAAGAAGCGGGGAAAGGAAAGGGCACTGAAAATGAGTTACATTGAGAACTACCACTTGGAAAAGTACTCTAGGCCCTTTCCAGAACAAGGCAGGGAAGGATCTAACTTCAATGATGAGATTTTTCTGGGAACTATGGATTTATAGTTAAGATTCAAATTCAGTATTTTGTATTTGGGAAAATATAATCAAAAGGAAAAGTCTTTATGCTGGCAGGTACTTCTCCTACACAGACCTCTCCAGTGTTCTTGACCTTCTGAAGCAGTTTCCCTGCCTTTTATAATTCTCAAACACTCAGTTAAGCTTTCTTGGGGGCTATGGTTTCTGTGAAATGTTACTTCTAGAAAGAGAAGGAAGAAGGTTTCTCTAAAGTTTGCTCCATCTAACCTTCAGATATAAGAATCCTGGAAAAAAAAAAAGAATCCTGAAGACCCACCCACAAGTCATACAAGGACCCACAAGTGGACACTTTTATATCAATATTAAACAAATAAGATTTCAAAAAGACTCAAATAGCCCCATACAGAGGTCTCACCTTCTGCAGTCTCGCCACCTTCTCATAGCATCCTTCCAACTCCTGCCGCAAGTTCCGGTTCTCATCTGAGAGAATCTCAACCATCTGCTGGGCTCTGGAAACAATGGCAAAAGGGTCGGCTGGCATTGGCTGATATGAAGCAGAGGACTGCTGAGCTCGTGGCATAGCGGAATAGCCTTCTCCTGGCTGCTGCTGCTGCTGGTGATGGTGGTGATGGTGTGGCTGCGGCTGCTGTGGCTGCTGTGGACTCAGGCCAGGCTGGGGGAGACGGTAATGATCCCCCTGGTGAGCCTGGTTAGGAAGGAAATGCTGCTGTGGCCTAGGCAGGTGGGCCGAGTGGTCTCCTTGGCTGGGGACCAAGGGGTGTTGGGCAGGAGACAATCTAGTGGATGGTGGAGACTGCAGCAAGGGCAAGGAACCCCCAGACGTGAGGGAAGAAGTAGGGCTGTGAGGCTGAGAGTTCCGGGCTGACAAAGGCAATGAGATGTCCTGTGTTGGCCTGGAAAACATGGAGGGTGTACTCAGGTTAAGCTCCCACTTAAAGGCACAAGAAAGGGAGACGTGGAGCCTCCCAGGCTCCCCAGAACAGGTGCAAAATGAGGAGCAGGCAGGGTTGGACTACAAGGTCTCTGCTTAGACCTCTCCAGTCCCTTCCACGCCTGGCCTCCTCTCAATACCTGACCCACAGAGGTGTGATCCTATGGAGGACAGATCAGATGATCTCAAAGGTTGCTTTGTGAACATCCAAAGTAATGTATCCTTATACACTTGTTTCTCAAGTCTAAGCATTTCAAATGTGACTTTGACAATGTAATTGTCACCTGATGATTTTAAACTAAGCTTTTTCTGGCATACTGTATGTAGCCCAGCACACAGAAATAGTCACAGAAAGTTCGTTCCACTTGCCCAGAAGGAAAGAGCAAACCGTCATCAGATTCACCCCTCATCTTGTTATCTGCAACTCTCTTGGATAATTCATATAGTCAGAAAAAACTACCTGAGGATATACAGGTACTTACTACATTACAGATACCAAATAATTATTGTTGATGACAGTTGTTAATAACTGAATGATGCTTTTTAGCAGCAATAATTCCAAGAGTTGGAAGGGATTACAAGTAACACTATCATACAATTTGTGATGTACTGAATCACAAAATGTAAGGACTGGAAAGACCTTAAATAAATTATTTAGTCCAACTCTGTCAGTGAACAGAGGGGGAAACTGAGGTCCAGAGAGAAGTATTTTGCCAAATATTACAGAGTGAGTTAAAAGCAGTGACAGAGTAGAACTTAAGTGCCATTTTTAGGTTCTTTCCACTACTATTAAATATAATGCACTGATTTGTAGTGATGTTCAGATTCCCAACCTATTACTTATAGAAAGTTCCAGAAAGATAACTTTAGCACATGGCTTAATATGACTTTTACATTTTGGTACCTAATACTGGACTATGAGCCATTAATGGAAACAGCATATGCAAATGGATCATTTCCATCATTGCCACAACTAGGAAGAATATCTGTCAGTATACACCGAACACACAAAAATATTGTTCACCTCCCTGCTCCTGCCCAGTTAACCTAATATACTCCCACATCCAGTGGACGCCTGTCCTACAGTTGATATTTCTCAATCCAGGGAAGACAGATGGCTAAGAGCACACAATTTGGATCCCAACAGAGTTTGGAGATTTTTCCTACTGCTTACTAGCTGTGTAACCTTGCTCAAGTTACTTCATCTGCATGAGCCTATTTTGTTCCCGAGGTCACAAATGAATTACTAAAATACTGGGCTCTTCTCAGTGTTGAGCTCCATAGGAATTACAAACAGTCTCACATCTACCTCCCAATGAGAATGGTTGACCCTGTTAGTGATTTTACTTATGGGATATCCACTTAATCTTTGCACTAAATTGCATAAAAGTTGTGGTGAAACTGGGACAAATCACCAGGAGCAATTAACTTTTAACTGGCATTCCTGATGCTAAAGCACATTCCCTCCCACACATACTCCAGTTATCATTACTGTTCATTTATCTATCACTACAAGAGATCCTCACTATGATGGATTTTTACAGCTATAAAACCATTCCAAACACTTGCTCACACATACCCAATAACCCAGATGTTCAGCAGAGCCCTCAAACCTATTCAAGTCGAAGGTTGTCACTCAATCCCATCAGTGCCTCTGGTGTACCCACATTCTTCCAATTTCACATATCTGTCACTATAAATAATTGCTGAATACTGAAGTGGGCAAACTACTTGTGGACAGAAGAATTTACATGGTTTTCATGATGACAACTGGAAAGCTGCTACCCTACATAACCCTTATGTCTGAGAGTTCAAGGCACTCATGCAATCTGACGCATGGGAGCTGTTTATAAACTTAGGGGGGTGTCTTTCTCCATTTTTCATACTGTGGATCTTTAATTTCCTCAGAGGTTAAATGGACTATGTACTCTCCTTCCACTTTGAATAACAGCTATTATAAATTGGGTTGGCCAATAAGTTCATTTGAGTTTTTCAAAACATCTTGCAGAAAAGCCTGAACGAACTTTTTGGCCAACCTTATAGATATATATCATTAGGAGTTAAAATATGGCATCCTGGGATCTGTTAGGGCTGATGTCTCAGGCAGAAAAGAGGAGCTGAAATTTCATGTTGTCTAATCCAGTCCTCAAATTTTAAGGGGAAAATGACCATATTAGCATTCATCCTCATTGCCAGGATGTATAAACCCAAGGCCTGGGAGGTACTCTCTTTTAAAGACTGAATGCCCAGCTGTGAACTGGGCTTCCTCCCCCCAGCTCCCCTGGGTCCCACCGGCAACCTAGACCTCTCTCTCAAACAAACCAGCCACTGACCTCTCTTCTACCTGTAGACCGAAAGGCCTCCCCATGCCCTGGACAGAACATGGCCTCCCAGGGGCCTCGCAGAAGGGGTGACCACGAGGTGCCTGGAAGGAGGCTCCGGAGTTGGATAAGCCCAGGATGGCAGTGGCCATGGCCATGACTGTGGGCTTCGCCTAGAGATAAATGGAGAAGAGGCAGCTGCCCTTCACATTCCCCAGGCTGGAAAAGGAAGCAGATTTCCGTGCACCGTGATGTTGGTAAAACCAAGGCAGTCCGACCCTGGCAGGTTTGCAAACACGAAGCAAGGCTTGGGCAGTCGTAAAAGAAGAGAAAGCCCTCCAGCCAACGAACTCCATCTGGATCTCAGCATCCGCCCACCATGAAAAAGCAGGACAGTATTAATGCTTGTGTGAATTTCCCCGAGAGAAGGGGACTGAAGAACGACGTGTGTGGGATAGAGTTGGGGGAATGTCAGAGGAAGCAAACCTACACTCAAGACAGAGTAATTGTAATAATGGTAATAAGGGTGTCAACTGGGTGAGAGACATTATCCCCAGCTCCTTCCACTGACATATTAACCAGGAACAAGGTGCGTGTAGACAACAGAATCACATGATCCCATGGAAGCCCTGACCTGCCTCCCTGCCCCTTCCCTCCCTTTGTCCTTCTCCTTCCTAAGACAACCTGGGCCTCTGGTGTTCTGTGGAATAGGAGACCTGACAGACACGCGGGACAGAGGCCAGGGACCAAAATCAGAGTCTCCCCAAAGCTGGGGAAGATCCCCACCCAGAGACAGCTTGTGAGGACACAAATGGAAAGCAATCAAGCTGACACTGCAACTTCTACCCTGCCCCCTCGCTGACCGGAGCCCCCACTCTTCCCAGACACATGTCACCCCAACCCCCAATGCACGCAAGACAGTCCTGGCCTACACGTATGCAAGCTCCCCTATACACCCTCTCACCAGATCAGGTGCCAACAGCCTGGAACCCAATTTATTCTCCCCACAGAAACTGCCTTTCCCAGGCTCTATGATGGTCACTCTCTGAAGCCTGGAGAGAGCTGCAAATTCCTGATTGTTTCTCTTGCACAACCAACTCTGCTCTGAGCTACAGAGTTAGGTCACCCTTAGATTCCACTAAACAAGGATTTCAAGAAACCTCAGATCTGGGCACGATGTCAACAACTGAAAGGAGGTGGCTGCTTTACAAACAGAAGGGATTTGATTTTTAAAAGCAGTTGATAAATGTATAAACCCCAGCTGCAGAAAAGGCTCAGCACTTAGACAAAGATTCAACAAAGTTTTAATTCTTCAGATGGCTTGGCCTTGTTTCCCATCTGGAGTTCAGGGCATTCAGGATATTTATTTTTTAAGTGGGGAGGTGGGCATAGCGAAAATGAAGTAATAAAAAAGACTGTTTGTAACATTGTGTTCATCTTAACAGCAAATATCTAGTATTTCACAGCACCTCTGAAGAAGGAAATGGCACCCCACTCCAGTACTCTTGCCTGGAAAATCCCATGGATGGAGGAGCCTGGTGGGCTACAGTCCATGGGGTCGCAAAGAGTTGGACACAACTGAGCGACTTCACTTCACTTCTGAAGGTCAACAAAGGTTTTTTTGGACAACAATTTGCTCAAAGAGCTTGCTCTGAATCTTGATCTGTAATTTGTGGATTAAGAACTAAGTATTCTGTCTTCTAATTGTTTGGTACTAGCAGCAGTTACTTGGAAAGGTACTCACAAACTGTCTAGCTAGTTGGTTTAAAGGAAATAAAGAAGGAAAAATGTGCCTCCACCTAAAATGGTACACTTATGGAAAGCCATTCAAAGTCCTCCCCTTGGCAGGCATTTGTCAACACATGCCACACCCTCACCCCAGGCTCTGCAAAAAAATTTTATTGCCAGTTTGTCTGCTGCAGACCCAAAACTCACAAAGAGCATCTTCTGATTATGATTATTTTAGGCTTGACTGTTCATTGAGCATGGGCTTTCCAGGTAGCTCAGTGGTAAGGAATCTGTCTGCAATGCAGGAGGTACAGGTTTGATCCCTGGGTAAGGGAAGATCCTCTGGAGAAGGGAATGGCAACCCCCCAGTATTCTTGCCTGGAGAATTCCATGGACAGAGGAGCCTGGCAGGCTACAGTCCATGGGATTGCAAAGAGACACAACTGAGCATGCAGGCACATTCATTGAGCATATCAAGCACCCTATTTCTCTCCCATAGAGGGGGAATAAAAACACCACTTCTCTCCCATAGAGAAAAAAAAAAAAAACCCACAAACTATTTCCGCAAACCTGTGTGTTAAAATACTGCTCAAGAGAAGATAATCAGCGTGGGCTCTACTGCTTTGGGGAGCAGAGCAAGAGATCCATAGATAACATAGGAGGGAGGAGAAAATACAAATCTCTTCCAGTTAAATATATGCAGCTAAGTTTCTCTGGTGGTTTAATCAGTATGGAAAGGAAAAAAAAAAAAACCCTCTTTGGGCTCCTTAGTATTTATTTAGGCAGATCAAAGGGCTTTTCCATCTAGCTTCAAACACTGTGGGAGTCATTTCAGATCGCAAACAATACTCCTGAATGAGTTCTGAAAATAGCTTTCCTGGGAAGGCGGGCCATGTGCTAAGCGGGGCTTGGATTCTGCTCCACACCCCAGCCAACACGTTCCCCTCCCACAAGGCAATACACACACATCCCATCCATATACAGGAGGGAGTCCCCCCAGACTCTTCCATGCTGATGAGAAGAGGAAAACAAAACCCTCCAACTTCACTGACATGTTGCTGGCTTGCATGGGTCTCCACTAAGCTAAGCAGTCCAATGGACCAACCCCTCCCTGAGTCTTTCACTGGGCAGATGGGAATCGGAATTCTTGCTCATTTAAACCGGAAGGGCCCTGTCCCTTACCCCATTTCCTGTTCCAAGCCACTTATCAGAAGTTAGGCTCCTGCCCTTTGAAAGCTGCACAGCAGAGGTTGAAAAGGGTTAGGAAATCAACCTGAGTTAAGGAAAAAAAAAATCCTAAACTAGCAAAGTTAGGGGTGGAGCCCAAAGTGAATTGCCTCTAGCTAAAAAACAGGACCTGAAGGTGAAAAAAGTAAAATACCAGGAAATGCCAGGTGCATTCTCTTACCTACACCCTACTCCACCCCTTGACTGTCTTCTTTCTCTCCTGAGTCACCCACTATACTTCAAGCCAAGAGACTCTTTCCCAAATGAGTAAGAGGGGACAGGAGACAAAAAGTTAGACATCAAAGAGATCACAGGCCTCGTCTGGGGGCTGCCTATAGAAAAAAGCCACCCATAATTACCCATGGTAATCAGGCAGGAATACCACATATAACTGTCATCATTTTTGTCCAACACTGAAACCTTCCCTCTGTCCCATACGTTGAAATACTCCTGACTGGAGAGCATGGCCCCAGTAGGAACAATGAACAGAATCAAGGAATCATAAGGTCTAGTTGATACAGCAATAAGTCAACAGGCCCCTGAATAATTCAGAACTATATTTAGGGATTAATGACTATTCAAAACAGTCCTCCTGAACTAATGGCAAGTTGTACAGAAGCCATGGTAATATATTTTTCTTCTGCATTTTAGCATTTGACCAAAACTTCTATACAATATGAGGTGAATTTAACTTAGATGTTTAAAAACGTCACCGGCAACTACTAAACTCACTACAGAAAAAAGATTAAGCAGCCCAGACTTCAGGAACTGCAAGGAAGTACATAGCTAGTTACATGCTGAACCTGCACATATACAGTTCTCCCAACAATAATATCCAGATGTTTGTTTAGTGTCTGAGCAAATCATGGTAATTCTGCAGAAAGATCTGTTTGCAGAAATTAGTGAAAAGAATATTGTGGAAGAGAATAAATGAAAGTGATAGGATATTCCAGACTCAAGTGCAAGATAATTTACCTCCCCTCAAAGGAGGGCTTAATAATGCACAAGAAGAGGAACACTGACTCTTCCCTTCAATCTCCCAGGAGACCGGACAGTGAAATGCTACTGCAATCAAGACTTATGCTCCCGTTCAGCCACTAGGCAGTTGAGGCCATGCTCAATCTATAAAGTCAAGGGTATGTTAATTACACGACTAATGATGGCTGAAGAAGGCTACACGTTCAGGTTGGCAGGACATTTACTAAGCCAAGGACCAGCCATGCATTGCAGAGTTTGTTACACCAAATGCCTGCCCATTACTTCCCTTAAGGTTCCCAACACACAGCAGAAGCTGGTTGGGGATGAGGTCAGGGAATGACAGAAAGGGAACTGTCTTACCTGGCTGCTCCATACTCAGGGGGATGCTGATACCTCATCAGTTGCCCCTCTGTTCTCCCTGGCTGGTTCAGACGATGCTCACTATAGTAGTGCCCTGGCTCTTGGGGCTTGCACACTACAGATTGGGGTGGCATGCCCTTGAAGGGATACTCTGGTGGGGGGCCTCGGTGTTCCATGCCCTTCAGGCTATGCTGGCTGGGAGGTGGCCCTTGGGCCTTGTAGAAATCACTGGAACTTGTGGGATTCTTGTACATGTCATTGGGTTGTGGTGGGGAGAGGGGAGCGCTGGTAACAGGCGGATGGGCCTTAACTCCACTGGTAGCCAGTGACATCTGCATGAGTCGTTCACTCAGGGAGCGAACGTGTCCTTGCTTAAGATCTCTGAGTCCTTCATCCTGGTGCATCTTTCCAGGATTGAGCCGCTGAACTGATGGGCGTCCCTCAGTCCTCATCTTCTGGTTGGTCACTCCAGTGACATAGAAGGCAGCTCCGACACTGGCATGCTGTTGGCCCCGAAAATACTGGGACTGGACCTTGGCTTCCTCATAGGTCGGGAGTTCTTCATTATTCTGCATCCGAGGAGACAGCTGTTTCTCCATGATGATGTTTTCTGACTGGATTTCCTGCCCCTGAGGTTCCTGCCGGGCAGCATGAGCCACAAGCTGTTGGTGGTGATCTTGGGGACTCAACACATCATTCTGAGGGCCTGGGTTCCCACTGCCACTGGGGAAAGGAGGGCCGTTCCCTGTGGCTTGCTGGTGTATGGCAAGCAGGTTGCGATTCTCACTGGGATTGCCATAGCGAAGCTGCTCTTGTAGCAGACGCTGCAACACCGTAGTTCCTCCACTTGGCTGTTCATCAGAATTTCTCATCTCTATTGCTGGTGGTGCCTTGTGAAGAGAGAGAGAAATTGGGCACCTGGGCTGCCCTTGACCTGGGAAGGGGAAACAGGAAGCTTAACACCCAGTTGATGGATAAATCAGTCCTCTAAAAGGGGAGAAAATGAGTATTTGGGGGGTGAGGATTTTTCTGCAGAGATCAAATAGAAAACTGAATCTAGAATTAATCAGTTAATTGTTGGCCACTTCTGGCTCTAGCATTGACATGAGGAGGAACTTGGAGGCATACGAGTCCTCTGTTTCCTCTTTTACTTTTAGCCTGGGTTAAGTATTCACTCTTAACTCCTAAAAGGACTGAGGAAACCTGAAGCAGTCAAGTGAGGTGGTCAGAGAGTGCAATTTTCCTAGGCCCTTATCAAGTTCATCTCTCTGTATTCTACTGAAATGAAAAATTCAACTCTTAAGGTTGTGGCAGTGGGGGCAGGAAATTACCCCATAGGCAGGATCTGTAAAACAGTTCAGCATGTGGAGGGAGCTACAAAATGTCAAATGATAACTAAGATAAATAAAAAGTGATGAGAGAGCTTGGTTGTACCAGATAAAAATGATCTCTGCTTGATGCAAATCTTTTTCTCTGATCTCATAAAACTCTGAAACATATCTTTTTAAAAAAATCCTTTTTGTATTGTCCATTTTGGATGCTCCTTGGCTTAATAAGAGAAGAGCTTGGGATAATTGTTATTGACAGTTTCTCTTTCAGCCATCCAGGAATAGTCATTGAGCATTTGTTGTTGTTGTTGTTGTTGGGAACGAGGAGTTAAAAGGGGAAGCCCTCTTTCATTTGAAGTGTGCCTCTGATAGTAGTATAGTATCCACAAATTCATTAGAAGCTCATTAAATCTTTGGACAGAATCTGTCTGTCATGTTAAGTCCTGCAATTTGATACTAAGCATCAGCAGTGAAAACTTTCACCCCAAGGATCTTAAGTAGTGTTGGAGAATGGACATGATGTCACACCAAGTCACAATTAGGTCAACCTAATCAGCCTCAGGTTCTTAGAGGAGAACTTTGGACTCCTAGCTTCCAGGTCCTGATTTCTATGATATGAAATAGTTTCCAGTGTCTCTGGAAACATGATCCCCTTTGCCTTCAGTCTTACAGGGACTGACCCAGAAGATGTGTGTGGTAGCTGGAGAAAGGTCATCCCCCTTCCTTTTCTACTTTTCTGATTACAGCTACCTGGTTTCTAATTGTTCTATTGAGCAGTTTGACTCCACAGTTAACCTTCCAGAGGCCCCCTTTAAATCCCATTCATCAGATTCTTGGGGGAAGCATATACCAAGGGGCTGAGCAACCTGCCCTTAAGTCCCCTTTCCCTCCCTGCCAATGACCCTCAGGGACTCCTGTATTTCAACTGTCAGACTGAGATTTTCTATTAGGCTGACAAGTATAACACAAATCTCTCTTGGTGCCTTAAACTGGAAAGATGATTACCAAATTACTTCTCCTCTGTCAAAAGAAAAATAGAAATGGGAGTGTGTATGGTTAAAACAACACCACTCAGAAACCCCTCCTGCAAGTCAGGGAGATCCAGACAGTGAGCTGCCCCAGACTCTAAAGAGCACACCACCCCCTCCCACCCCACACCCATCCCACCCCACACACACACAGGCTCACACACACACACCAGCACCCACACACACTGATGGTCCATACCTATTTCTGCTTTCTTTTAGGCTTAAAGCCTTGCTCAGGATAGGGAATTCTTGCTTATGAGCAGCTCCAGAAACCGCAACAGTAGATTCCCTCTGCCCTAACACTCAGGTTCAGGGTAAGCGTCGCCAAGAGTCCAACCACTGGTCACTCTGAAATGGTCAGGAGGGGGAGGGGGAGAAACAAAAATGTCGTTTCTATTTTGCCACCAATGGCCAACAGTTAACCAAACCAGTTCTTCCAAGGGGATGACTTCTCCTCCCGTTTTGTTTTGTTGTTGTTTTTGCCTTTTATGTGAGTGGCAGAGTCCATTTCCACAAGGACAAAAGGCAATCTCACTCTGGTGGCTGTATTCAGGAGGTCAGCCAGTCTCCTGGAGATGGAAATGTGCAAGATGGCTCTGTCATAGCCTCACAGCCCTCAGGAGCTGCTGCTTCCATTCTGAGTTGGAATGGTGGTTTAGTCACTAAGTCGTGTCTGACTCTTGTGACCCCATGGACTGTAGCTCACCAGGCTTCTCTGTCCATAGGATTTTCCAGGCAAGAATACTGGAGTGGGTTGCCATTTCCTTCTCCAGGGGATCTTCCCAACCCAGGGATCGAACTCAGGTCTCCTGCACTGCAGGCAGATTCTTTACCGACTGAGCTACCATGGAGTTGGAATGGTAGGTGATGACAAAAGCTGTACCTACCATCACCTTGAGAGTGCGACCTTTAAACTGGTATCAATAGCAGGGGAGGTGAGTTGGCCTCACTGGCCCACATCCCAGAAGGGAAAGCAGTCATCAAAAGGTAGATTTTAGTCAAAAAAGAACACTCGGTGAAGCTCCCGATTAATGGCTACAGTCTCAGAGGGCCAGAAGAAAATCCCAACTTCTTGTCAACCAAGCCATTAAGTATTTGTTACATGCCGGCTATTCCAGATATTTGCCAGCCTCGCACTAGACACAATGAGGGATAGAAAGGACACACAATATATAGTTCCTGACCTCACAGAGCTTACAATCTGATCAACAGTTCACCCATTCTTACTGGCGTAGCAAGTGACGGCCCTTCTTCAGCAGCAACTCTTCTCTGAGAAGATGGCTCTACTTGCTTTCTCAGTGCTTCCACTGCCCCAGTATGTCCATGAAAGGAAACTACTAGACTCACATTATAGAGACTAGATGCAAATGCCCACCAGATATGGATTTGAGATAGTCCTCACTTCGAATGACTCCTTTGACCCTCAGCAAAAAGCCCTGCAGGTCCAACCAAAATGGTTATGAAACTGAGGGGTTGAGGTGAGAGGCACATGATCCACATTCCTATTTTCTGCCCCGGACTAGCCATGACTCACTCGTATCACTTAAAGGAAAGCCTTTAATCTGCACCAGGGATGCCATTTGAGGAGCAAAGCAATGCAAAGGAAGCACACCCGCGTCCCCGTGCTTTGGGAGCATGTCCAAAACATCCAAGTTGAAACAAATATCTACAAAACCGCACGATGATTAATTTAACATTATTTCCTTGCAATGTTGCCAAAAATAAAGTGAACAGATATAGAGTGAACAAACACGGATATTTGTCTTTCCATCTTGTCTCGGTCCAATATATAATGACAATCAAAAAGCAAAGTCATCTCCAGTATGCAAGGTAATTGTTTTAGGGTGTCTCCCCTAATTTCAAAAGCAGAGAAACAACTTCTCATTGGAATCAAAGCTGGGCTGTTAACAGAGCTACGGTAAATAACTGCTGTGTTTCTATTGTCCAATTTTGAACAAAACAGTTGGTTTCTTTTTTTTTTTCCAAACGAAACACACAGAAAACAGGCTTTTAAACTTGAGCTCCTGGTAAGAAACCACCACGACTCTTTTCCAGAACTATTTAGATTCTTCATACTGATTTTGACTGGCTTGCTCCTGACACCCAGTTCCTCACCAAGAAAACTTATCCAACATCTTGCTCTTTTCCTTCAATTTTGTCCCCTCTCCTCCATATCCTTTTCAAAACCCAAATTAGTTTGTGTCAACCAGACAGACTGTCCCTTCCCAGCACCCCGCCCCCTGGCCTTTTTGTTTCTGTTTAAAAGAGGAAAAGAAATCAGTCTAAGAGAAAAGCTTTGCTGATTCCTTTCCAGTTTACCGATTTTTTTCCCCTACAAAACTTATGTTCATCTACATGTTCAGAGTCACATAAGAAGGAAAACACTACTCCATTTTTTTTAATAGAGAAAAGACAGGAAGATTCCTTGTCTCATGCGCAAGAACTAAAATAGTATGAACTCTGCAACCTTTCATCTGCCCACAGCTTTAATCATGCCACTGCCAGGGGTCTGACATCATCTTCAATCAATAAAATAACCTTGTTTCTCCTATACAAACAGACTTTCCCTGAGGATATTTGATAGGGGAAGAAAGGATTTCCGTGGTTCTCTCTTTAAAAATGCAATTTGAATCTATATATTCAACTCTCTTGTAACAACAACAGGGCAGCAGGGCCAAGATAAGTTCTCACTGCATTTGCAGTCATCGGCCACTCCCAGTGTACCTGAGAGGGTGAGCCAAAATGAAACACGTCTGTGACAACGAAGGTGTTTCCCAAGCTAAGTCCCAGAAAAGCAGCCTTACAACATGGCCAGGACACACCAAATTCCCACCCTTCACATAAATTTTGAAATCTGCCTATAAGATCTTCTTTCTATCCCTTCTACCTCCTCCACCGATTCTGCCCTCACCCCTCACTCTACCAACCAGGATGAAGAATCTGAGTCTAGGGAACCTGTTTCTCTGCTAAATCTTGGTCAACTTGTTTCATACCATTTTACTTCCAGCTAAATGGAAAGAAGCCAGTTCAAAGTTTCCCCTATATCTGTGTGCATGTATTTGTGCATAAGACACACACAGACACACAACCTCCCACACAAAGATGCCAAACAGGCCATTGAATTCTCTCATGTCCTCTCACATTGGTCCATATTGTGACCTGAAGTGTTCTAGAGAACACCTTTCCTAAGAGTCTTGAAATGCAAGCTACTAATTTGCTTCCTTTGGGAGGTAAGAAACAATGGTCCCTTTGCAGGTTATCCCTAAATCTTTCCATGGGTAATGGGCAGGCAGTATAAATATCATGATTAAGAGCCTGGGTCCAGAACCACACTGCCCAAATCCAAATCCTGGATCTATGGTTTACTAACTGACCTCGCCCATGTCTCTCAATCTCCCCAAGTCTCAATTTCATCATCTGCAAAATAGGGCTAACGGTGCTCATACCTCATATGGTTGTTATAAAGATTAAGGGAAGTAGTCTATGTACAGTGCTAACCTTGGAGGCCAGTACATAGTAAAGGCTCAATAAAAGTTAGCTATTACTATTTCAATGTGGTCTTTTTCTAGAAGAGTACAGTTATTTTATGAAGTTTTTTTTTTTTAAACCTTTTACTTGCAACTCAAATCTTCTATGCCCACATCCTTAAATAAGTGAAGGCCAGAACTAGAAAGACTCTTGGGTGACCATCTGGTAGTCTAATCCTCTCTTTCTAAAGATGAAGATGTCAGAATTTAAAAGTGATCAGAGCCAGGGCCAGAATGCAGGTTTTATTATTCCTAGGGTAACAGCACTTCCACTACAATATATGGGCTTCCCAGGTGGCGCTAGTGGTAAAGAACCCGCCTGCCAATGCAGGAGACATAGAGACAGGTTTGATCCCTGGGTCAGGAAGATCCCCTGGAGAAGGAAATGGCAACCCACTCCAGTATTCTTGCCCAGAGAATCCCATGGACAGAAGAGCCTGGCAGACTACAGTCCACAGGGCTGCAAAGAGTTAGACATGACTGAAGCAACTTAGCATGCACATTCGCACTACAATATATTATGTAGTATATTAGCTTGTACATTGAAGATGTTTAATAAATATTCGTTAAATTGAATTGACTCTGGTTTTAAGAGATTATAAATCTGGCTTAATGCTACCATCTATTTTCCAAGTCCACTGGAAGTAAAATGTTAATGGGAGGAGGGAAAATTCAAAGACATAAGAGGGATATGTTTTTAGCCAGAGGTATGGCAGAAGGACCCTGCAAAATCTCTCCTCTTTAGGCCATGATATGCAGGTAGGTTGGAGAGTAATAGAACCTCCACTGATCAATATTTCCAGGCCTCTGTTCCAGGTCTTGTTAACATCGTACCAACTTGGCACTTACTGTGGTTTAAGTCTAGCACTAGTTTAAGAACAGGTTATGAGTTGGCCCCCACCTCTTTGCTCCTATCTCTACTTCTATCTAGATTAGGTTGGAAAATTATTTTAAGAATCACAGTAAGTCCTTGGCATTTCCAAATCTTAGGATCAGTGTCAGTTATCTGTTTCTCAAATGGTAACTCAAGGCATGGTCAATTTGGTAGCAGTTTTACCCTTCCGGATTCTAAAACAATCAACTTGAACAAGGTAATAGTCAACAAAGGTGATTAACCCTAAAGAGTACATGAGCAGTGAAACACTAACAAGGAGAATGCTGATGCTACCACCCTCCACTCCCCTCCACATACACCCATCCCAAGGAAGGAATAGATCACACCATCACATCCCATTTCTTCTTGCCTCAGAAAAAGTATAAGCAGTCCATGGAATCAGATGGAGCATAAACTGAGAAAAGTTTAAGAATATACCTGAAACTTGCCAGTTTTACCAATATCCTGTTTTCAGTGGCAGACTACCCACTTTTATTTTACTAATCTAATAATATAAGCACAATATGCAAATACTGATAACAAAGAGAAAAAAAACCACTCATAATCCCAGCACCTCAGCCCAAGCATTGTTAGCATTATAAAATAGTATCTGTAGTTTTTTTTCTATGTGTTTTTGTATTTTTCACAAAGCAATGAAATTTTAACATACATATCATTTTGGCTCCTCCATTTCACTTAATCATAAGCACTTTCTCTATGTTGTGGCATAGACTTCTTAACAAACAATGCAATGTCCATTAAATGAGTGCATCAAGATTCCCTAATCCATTGTCCAATTATTAAGAGATTTAAATTGCTTTTTTACTTTCTGCTAATCTAAATATTGTGACAAAATCATCTTTGTGATTTAGCCTTTTTTCAATATTTTGGGTTGTTTCCTAATAATAGAGTCCCAGAAGTGAAATTAATGGGTCAAGGAACATGAATGTTTTCAGAAAACTCACTAAAAAAATAAATAAAACTAACAAAACACCAAAGCCCCATGAAATCTCGCCTTCATTTAATGAAAAGTTCTTCTGCTCCCATTTTTCCACCAGGGCAGAGCAGGACTCCTGGGAGGGAAAGAAGCCAGTGTAGTATCCTAGTGGCTTGCGAAATGGCAGAGTGGAATGTGGGCTCCCCTGTGAATCCAGCTTGCATGCACTTGCCCCAAATTGCCACTCAGCCAAGAAGCTAATTAGTAAAAGCATCAGGTGGGTGAGAACAGGTTCATGGCCTGTAATGGCTTATATCATGTTTCATTTTTGCCCTTGGAAAGATCTGACAGTCAGCTCAAAAACATTCAGTTCCAGTGACCCAACATGGTACATTCTGAGAAATAAATCTGTTAATTTTCAGAACCAATCTTCAATATATTTTAAAGGCTATTTTGCTATATAGAAATAAGCATACATGACCAATGAGCCTGTGTGTACCTCTATTTTCAACCACAGTTAAGGAGGCACATTTAAGGTCAGTCTTGTTTAATACTATATGACTAAGTGGCACCTGTCTTACATGGTCAATGTGTTATAGACGGACGTTTATTTGCAGATCCAACCATAAAAGTCATCCAGTCTTAAGGCAGAGGAGGCAACAGGGCAGAGATGCCCCTGGCTTAGCAAAAGCAGATACAACAAGCATTTCTTTCTGGGCTGCTCAGTCAGAGCTTTCAGAAGACGGCAGTTCCTCTCTCCATCTTCTGCTTGAAGAATTTTCCCAATCCATCTCCATCTTCCCCTTGCCCCCAACTCTGCTCAATGTGGAAAATTAATTCTCTCTTCTCAGTCTCCCCGCTGGACTTTGGACACATCTCTATTACAACACTTATCGCACCATATTTTCCACAAAAATTTATTGAGCACTTACTATAGCCAGCTTCCCTCCTGGCTCAGCTGGTAAAGAGACCTGGGTTCGATCCCTGGGTTGGGAAGATCCCTTGGAGAAGGGAAGGGTTACCCACTCCAGTATTCTGGCCTGGGGAATTCCATGGACTGTATAGTCCATGGAGTCGCAGAGAGTCGGATATGACTAAGCAACTTTCACTTTCTTTCACTTTACTATAGCCAGGCACTGAATAGGCCTTAGAATGGATTTTTTTAAAAAATGAAAGTAATACAGAGTCTAGTCCTCAAAGAGTTCCCAGTCAAGCAGAGAGTGTACAGTTCAATGGGAAACCAGAGGTATGAGCAGATAGCTCAGGAAAGCAGAAGATGCTGCAAAAAAAAACACAAAACAAAACTCTGGGCCACCTAAGGAACACTTTCTACAGGGAAAAATCCCATGAGCTGAGTAGGAGACGTGGAATCTGGTAACCAATGTTGGGGAAATTGAAAAGGGAGGAGTCAAAGGTTGATATATATATCTCCCAGAGTCATTAGCATATGGTAAAAGCTAAGGTCAAAGAGTGGGCTAGATCATATAGAATAGGAACAGAACAGAACAAAGATGAAGCTAAGGACAGACTCCTCAAAAAAGTGATCATTATACAGTCAGGTGCTTTGCAAATGTGGGAGTGGGAGAGAAATTCCCTTATCTACTGAATGGCTTTTCCCCCATATACCTTTAATCGAGACTTTGTAGTACACTGCTCCAGGGTCAGAAGTTCCCATTTGCAATGCAGAGAGAAGAAAGTTCATTCTTATTCTTTTATGCTTCTAAGTATCCAGGTTGAAGTGAAGTGAAAATGTTATCCTTAGTCATGTCTGACTCTTTGTGACCCCATGGACTGTATCCCACCAGGCTCCTCTGTCCATGGAATTCTCCAGGCAAGAATACTAGAGTGGGTAGCCATTCCCTTCTCCAGGAGATCTTCCCAACCCAGGGATGGAACCTGGGTCTCCTGCATTGCAGACAGATTCTTTATCGTCTGAGCCATCAGGGAAGCCCCAGTAGAAATCATGATAATAGGCTGAGCCAGAAATGGAAATTGTGATCTTAGAGGGCATGGGCTGAGTGCATGATTTCCTCTGTATACTTCCCAACACCTAAAACATTAGGTGCTTAATAACTGCCTATTGAGTAAATAACTTTCCAAAGACTCTGCTAGAGGCAACAGAAAGAGAAGAAAAGGAATGAAAGAAACAGAATAGCAATAACAATAATACCCTTACCTTAAGTTCTCAGCCTTTCTTCTAAAGAGACAGAAGCTTTCACTTCTGTTATCTTATTTGTCCAGCTCCGCAGCTCTGTGAGAAAATAAAGCCCGATGTAATTAATTCCATTTTATTAACAGCAGAAGCTTAAGTCCAGGACAGATAGTTTTTGATAATTAATTTGACCCAAGGTTTCATTCTGACTTACTCGTGGGGCCTGGATCAGAACCCAGGTCTTGTGACTTCCTGCTCTGTGCTGTGTGACTAGACACAAACTTCTACAGAACTGACTTTCGGATTATTAAAATGACAGTTCCCAGGAGAAATTCATCAGGAAAGCAAATTCCTCTGGGACTTCAACAGTCTCTTGAGCAAGCCAGTGCACTGCACGTATAAGAAAATATCTAAGACGTTTCCCCATACCAACACTGGAATGGCTCAATGTAATCATTCACAGTGGTGCTCTGCTAACATAATCAGGAGCTCTCCGTTTTGTTGAACCCCTTTTGAAGGGAGCTCCATTTGCCTTCAGTCTGGTTTTTCTGTCTGAGTGGGGCTCAGGTGCTGACTACAGGTGTGGCATCCAGCAGGTGCATGGACAGAAGCCAGCATTTCGTATCTTCATACCAAAGGGCCTGAGTCACTCCCCAAAGGCAGTCGCTTCTCCTCCCTCTGACCTGCAAGCCCCAGGAACCTATCTTCACTGAGTTGCTACTGAAAAACAAAATCTAGACCCTGATTTCTCAGGAAGGGCTAGGGTGGAATCAACTAAACTACAAATCAGATAACCCAGCCAATGTCCCCACTTACTCTCCGAAACTGGTGCAGGCACAGGTCACAGGCATATAGCATCAGGGAATATATGTACAGAATGACTGTCACCTACTAGTTACGATGGAAAGGAGGACCACAGCAGATCCATATTATATATTTAGTTAACTACAGGACACTTGTTCTATTGCAAATGGCCTTCAACCCTCAGAAGCAAGGATTCATTTCCCTAAATAAGATGGAGTACAGTAGAAAGAACATGCTAGAAATTCTGCACTCCAATTCCCATCATAACCGCTCTCCTTCAGGCTGCCACAGGAGAACCACTTAGCATACTCACAAAAAATACCAGGTCGGAAAAGTCATCACAGTGTCCTAATGGAAGCCAAGCTGAGAGCCTGAGGCAGACAAAATGTTCTAGGGAGTAAGGGGGGCAGTCATCAAATTTTTCTTAGCTCCAATTTTTTTTTTTCTAAGAAAGCAATTTGCCTCCACCAAACACACACACACACACACACACACACACACACACACACACACACACACACACACAGCAAAGAGAAACTAATTGTAGGAGAAAAGAACGCAAATGTTACCTTAATAAAATGGTTCACTGTCATTTGTCGTATTTCCCCAATTCATACGGGAAACTCAAATTAATAAGCTTTGGTTTACAGCCCATGATCCAGAAAGTAAAACTGGCTACTAAACTAAAATGTGATCACTATATATAAACAGAGTGAAAGAAAAATCTGAACTGAAAACCTAAATGTAATAAAGAGGAAATTAGATTTCTTCAAAATAGGCAATCTAAATAATTTTCCCCATCTGTGATTTTTATCTCACTTTGCTATCACATGGAAAAGAATGTCATTAATTCAATGCAAATCCATGCCCCTTGAAAACAACCGAAATGAGTAAGTGATGTACTAATTAGCTTCCTAATGGGGAAGATTTTAATTGAACCATTCTATAACAACCTTCATCAAAGTTTCCAGGGCAACTTCATAAAAGGATGTCAAACCTGGCCCATATTTTTATCCCCTTAAAAATAAATTCTCAATGCACAGACACACAGAAAGCTTATTTCTCTTCAATGCTGTTAACACTCAGGCCACTACATTTTCTGATGTCAGCAATCTCCTTCCCACAAATATTCCAAGTATGCACCACCGTCATTCTCCTTTCAATTATGTGGTTTCTCTGCTCCTTTACTGATTGAGTCCAGGCCTCTAGGATAATGAGAAGCATGTGCAGGGAAAATATGCTCTTAAAAAACACATACATCAGTTTCATCTACATTATTGGGGGGGGGGGCAATCATTTGTCCATATCAAAAGGATCAAAATTTGAAGCATGCTACAGGATATATAAAGGGAAAAAATAAAGATCAGCATCAATGCCTAAAGTTGGGAGGCAGTTATTGTGATCTGAAGCAACATCACTAAGGATAAAGAGGACTCCCCCAATCCACCCTTTCTAGCTTGGCCACATTTATATTTAATGTTATCTAATGTTGCTTTGGGGGGTATTTAAGTTCTGACATACACATGGAAATGAGCCACGAATTGTACAGCAAGCATAAATATTCCATCATTAATAAAAACCAGCTGTGTATAAAACACTACAATGGCTGGGTTTCAGTTACTGGCTATCATCAGTATGTGTCACAAGCAAATATTACTCAAAACTTTCTCCCTTAAAACACACACACACACATCCATACACAGACAGAGATACATGCAGAAATTTTCTTTACTCTTTTTAACTTTTTGTAAGAACTTTGAAGAACTCAATGATCTCCATAGCACATTCCAACTAATGTCTCTTTTTGAAGCTATTTTTCACCACCCCAGCAGATGCTGGAGTCCTCTGATTAGAACCTCAACTTATCATATAAAAGACAATGTTTTAATTTTATAAAAGTCAAGAGGACCAATAATACAAATGTTGGGAGAATCAATTATAGTCAGTACAGCAATTGAGGCACCAAAGGGCTCTGGATGTTATAAAAGACGAAAAGCTCATTAAAAGTGAGCACCTGCTCAGGACCCTATAATAAGCCTGCTCGGCCATCATGCAGACACCTTTCATCCAATGGCCTCAAAGCAAGTGCCCAATATGAAGCATGCCTAAACACCTCTGTGAAATATTAATATCCTTGCTTCCCAGAAGAGTAAATGAAGCTCAGAGCAGCTAATTCATTTACCCTTGGTCACATGGCAAGTCAAAGGGTTGGGCAGAGAAACCCAGAGCCTGGCTTCAAGTCACGCCGTCTAATGATATTTCATGAGTTGGGGCAATAGTGAAAGTGACTTAACAAATGTCAAGGGAAGCCTACAGAGTTTTTTGTTTAAGCAGATTTTCAAAAATCACCTTAGGAGATGTTAGCAGATATATCAATCTGCATTTTCCCCATGAACACATATCATTAAAAAAGTTCCTATATTTGACTTGGTAATTTCTGAGTACTAAAAACCCATACTTCACTTTCCTATTCTGGTTAGATGAAATTTAATCTAATTTATGAAGAACCTATTGACAGAAAATTAAAGGACCATGTAACTGAACTGTCACTGTATGGTAAAGCCTCAAACGAAGAACCTCTTATGTGTGGGTCATCTTGCTTACTACCTATGTCTTTTATTTAATTATCTAAAGCCCTTAGTTTCCTTACTATTATTTATATCCTAGTTTAATATTGTTTTCAAAGCTATTAAAAAATTTGTCTTCTCTTGCTTTTCCTTTCTTGTTTGGGAGACTTCATAGTGTACCCATATTTGTACTCTCCTGAAGGGATATCATGATACAGTGATTTAAGAATCATTGCTAATGATTTAGACAAAGTAAACAGTGAACACTAGTTTTCCTTTTGCTTAAAAAGAATGGGAGAAGGGTAATAGGAGGTCGAGGGAGTACACTTAAAAGCCTTTCTAGATACATGAACACCCTAAATTACAGAAATGGATTAGGGATTACTTATTAAATCTGCTAGTTTCTCCTAGCATTGGAGGAACAAACATACGTGATTCCTCACATATATGCAGATTCTGACTTCATTCCTCCGCATGGGTTTACAAAGCTAAGTCTTAGGTGGGCTCTTTTTCAAAATTTAAAAGCAACAGTGTACATTTCTAGGACTCTCACTCTGTAAAATTCGTATTAGTACAGAAACAAGGACTTGAACTACAAAAAATGAAAGCAGGTGATCTGTTAGGATGATGGGATTCTTCATGAAGTTTTGGGCTGGGTCTTAGCTTTTTAATTTGGTATGTTGCTAAAATACAAAACACAATGCATTTATATCAATATATTGATTATTGATATATCCTTAGAGGGTTTTTCTTAATATATCCAGGTGACTACATGATTGTATTTCTAACAACTGCTGTACCTCATATAGTAGGAATCATTCACATTCACATCAGAAATCGAGGCCTAAGTAGAGAACCCTAAACTTTTGATAACTGGTTCTCAAAATCACCCTGTCTGATCCCCCACAATTTACAGAGGAGGAAACTTGCTAAGGGTGGCAAACATAGAGTTGTGCTCAGAACCAAGTCCCACTCACCAACAGGCTCACAAGGAAAGCTTATTGTGCATTTTTTTATTTAAAATGGCATCAGTTGCTATTATTTTTGACAGCCTTACTAGATACATGAACAGACTACCAGAAAAAAAATTTCCAAATCCTTGGGTTATTAAAATACAACAACTGGAATTTAAATCTTCTACCTACATGGGATAGAGGCCCATCCTTGGACTTCTCAAAATCCACAAAGTCTGATATTGTTTCAGAAAGTCATACTAGCTTTCTTCTGTGACTGGATGTACGCTGAGGCTAAACGTGGCCAGCATTATTACAAGCCAGAATGATTTAGACAATTAACTTCATGCCATGTAACAAAAAGATTTCCAAGACCAAATAATGGCCTCGCTTATTCAAGCAATAATCACTACAACAAAATTCTAAAACCTTTATGCAATAAATATGCTTCTGAGCAGTCTCGGTTAGAGTGAATTTTTATATATCAAGTCATAGTTCAAAGGCACTAACTAGGAAAGCTAGTTCTTTCAAAGAAAACTGTAGTGGATTCTTTTTTTTTTTTTTTTTGTAGATTCACATTTTTTATTTATTTTTTTCTTTTATAAAACAAATGACCTCCTATTTTCCTTCTTTTTCCTTTTTTCTTTCCTAGTTCAGATTTCGTGTATGGAAGGGGAGATGGCCCTCCTTTCTTTGTTTTAAAAGGGGTCAGAAGCCCACCATGGAGAGGAGTAATGCCATATGGGCAGCTTGTTTAATGCCCCCCTTAGTTCCTGGGACCAAATTCTAACCTTTGACTTAGGGGTGGGACCCTAGATTTTGGACCGAAGTCCACAAAAGGAAGCAAAGAACGAAGAAGTAAGCAAGACTAAAGACAACACGTCATAGTAAACCAGCAACAAAAATTCCTGGGGACAGGAAATCAATGGAGCACAATTCTAAACAAATTGGTTTAGTCCCAAGCTAATTAACTTGTCAAGCAGATCTCCAAACCCCCTGAATCCATGGGGGAAAGAGGTGATGTAATAGGAGATTTGGGAACATTTACCCATTTACCATCCTAAAAGGCTCAGCTACGACCACACACACCTCTCTCCACTCCTTTCAGTGGGTTTAAGCTGGGCTTAATGGGTGCAAAGGACAATTTCTTCCAGACAGCCCCTA
This sequence comes from Odocoileus virginianus, assembly GCF_023699985.2. Lineage (NCBI taxonomy): Eukaryota > Metazoa > Chordata > Mammalia > Artiodactyla > Cervidae > Odocoileus > Odocoileus virginianus. The sequence continues at coordinate 6,114,952 of NW_027224263.1, forward strand.
AGAATAAACTGTTCTCATGCATTCCAAATGCTCAGTCTCCATGGAAGAGGCTACCTGGTCACAAACATTTCTCAAGAGGGACTATATCGTCAGCTCCTCCTTATTGGTGACACCCCCACCCCAACAAAACAAAACAATTTCTAGCCATCCTGAGAACTTTGGGGCACTTTGGTAGGGAGAAAGGAAAAGAAACCTTAAGAGGGGAGTAGGAGAGTGTGAGAAACAACTCTTGTCTTCAAAATGGAAAAAAGGCCTTAAAAAAGCTGGATCAAAGGAAGAAAAGGGGGATGGGGGAGAAGGGCTGCTTAATTACAAAGACACCCTTTTAAAGAAGGCGCAGGCCCTGGGAGAGGGCTCTTAGGAGAAGCACAGAAGCAGATGTACCCACTTAGAATTCTGGCACTCAATGGAACCTCAAGGTCATAGCATCCATCCCTCTGCTTTCTGAATAGACTGTTCCTAAGGCATTCTAGAAAGAGACTGATTTGGTCTTTACAAAACTTCATAAAAAGCAACTCCACAAAATGCCTTGGTAATACATTAGTCTAATAAATCCTACTTCATAAACCAGAAATGAGATTTCAATTTCCAAATTCAAAACAGTATTGAATGTGAATTTTAAAATTCCTTTCTAAAATCTTTTGCATAGGTAAACAGATCCGCAACTTTCACATAAAAGTTACTTTACATATAAGCATGGTTAGAGATTTACTTCCTATCTAGACTATGAAGTAAGAAAAAGCGCTTTCAATTTTACGGAGCCACAGACTTTTCCAAAGAAAGTAGTATCTTAAAATGAAGTATGATGTAGTGCCAGAAACTGTCTGTAAATGACACTGGATAAACCCATACAGAATAGCTGGAACCTGAGTTATCATCTGTAAATAGATGCAACTACTCTACAACCACCTGGCTATTAAAATGTCCCAGGCCAGTTATAAAATGTAGTTTCGTCAGGCCAACTTTTCCTTTCCAGTTGATCTGAAATATGATAGCCTTTAAAATTGCCACCCTGTAGCATTCCTTCTCTCCTTCCTGCTTTCTTCCCCCCATTAAAATCAACTAATGAAATCAGGTAAAAATATAAGTAAATAATTTGTTCCCCAATAAGCAATGTGTTGCAGACATCTTGGTAGTTGGTCTTTGAACACCACCATTCTTGTAAGTTTGCCAGGCTTGCTAGATTGGAGGTTAGGTGGGAGATGGGTGAAGGTTTATCTAGCATCCAAAATGGTATTTCAAACTATTCTTAGCTACTAAATGAGGGTGCCGAAAGGTCTAACTCAAAAAGCTTCACAAAGGCTGTCCTGAGAAAAGACTTTTCACAAAGCCTAGTTCAAGGAGACTTAAATACCCTTAGCCCCACATTATGGAAGATTATGGTGACTAATTATCTTCCTCTCTGAATGGGAGAAGAGGGTTATATTTTTTAAAGCTTTAAACTGCCTCCCAACTTCCACTCTTCATGGGGGTAGGGGAGGACAGGGAGGAGGAAGGAAAACTAAATCAGATACTTTCTGACATGTTAGAGATCGGAAATGCCATTTCTCACAAACTGTTCTTTCCTCTCTCATTTAATCGTATTTAGTCCTTTGCTGAAAATTACTATTATATTATTACTAGCAGCAATTAACCAGGGGTTGCTGAGTCTACAAAGACTGTCACTTTGTCTCTCACTTTTCTTCTCTTCACTGGCTTACCCTGATAAAGCCGTCCTACTGCTGAAGCATCTGCGTACAGCGACCCAGCCTTGGGACCCTCAAGACACCTGCATGATCAGGCAAAACTAGTTACTAACATCCATAATGCAAATAAGGGGCAACCCTTTCCTCATGACCACACACACACCTATACCTAAAAGAACCTATACCTAAAAGAGTATAGCACTGTAGATTACTCCTCCAGGCTAATTTTTCAAGAATTCACAGCCCCGGGGAAGAGGAGTGTGAGCTCCCACCCCAACCCCAAGCATTTAGGAAAAATGCATCTAACAATCTGAGATAAACCCAGACATTCCAGATGAGCTAAACGTAGACTTCAAGTTCCCTCTGCTCTTTAGTTCCTTTTGTGCTTAATTACCTAGAGACCTACAAGGACCCCAGGACGCAAGAAAGTAAAAGTACCATCAAGCAGTGGTACCCATTCGCATCTTCGTAGGACGGGGAAAGGAGCGCACACTCTTTAACCTATTTAACTTACTGCACATCCCGGAAAACTTGTGGCCAGCTGTAAAGAAAGTAGAACACAGGCATCCCCACGCAAATCTAGATCGACTCACTCACGCTGAGATTATCATCAAGTTCATGCCACCATGGATTCCTGCCCCAATTCCCCGCGAAAAGTAACCACACGTATCCTACCCCAGAAGGCAACGAAGACAAGGTGACGACTCTGCTCGCGCAAGTGGCTTCGGTCCCGGGCCAGAGGCCAGGGGTAGGCAGGAGGGAAGCCCCAGCTCCCGGCTGCTCCCCTCCTCACCGCTCCGTCCGGACTCTCCTTGGTGGCAGTGGACAGGCAGGATACCGGGCCGGAGGGTGGAGCAGCGGATGGTCGGAGGCGAGACACACTGGAGGTGGGGGTGGAGGGGGCGGTGAGAACTAAGAGAAGATGAGGCGAAAGGGAGCGGAGATGGAGGAATAAATCAGAGGGTCTACCAGCTTAGGCAGCTAGAAAGCTCCTCGGAAGGAAGGGGCGTGACTGCGATGAAGGCAGCTCCTGGGCAAAGGATTGGAGATAGGGGAGGGGGACGAACGGGTGGCTTTTCTTCTTGCGGTGAGCGGCTAGGACCGCCCAGGAGCCGGGGGGTGGGGGGGGGGGGGGCGGGGGTGGACTAGGCAGTGGGGCGGAGAAGAGGGCGGGGAAAGAAGGGAGGGAGTCGGCCTGGACCCCGGGCGGGGTGGGGGGGCGGAAGAGAGGCGGGGCTAGGGGGCGGGGAAGTTCAAACAATTGAACGCCGCGGTCCGATAGCTCCTACGAAAGCGGGGACGCTCACTCTGGTAGCCCACGAACGTGGCACGATTCGATTATAGTAGCCCCGAGTCTACGCAAGGATTGGCTGGGAGGAAGGAAAGGCTTGTGCAAAGACTCCAAAAATAGTGTGCGGCAACAGCGGAGCGGAGTCGCGTGGGAGAGCTAGTGCCGCTCCCCGCCCCATAGTGGGGGGAAGAAAAACAAATAGCAGAAATGCTGAAAAGCAGCTTCTCGAGAGCTTGCTTAAAATAATTCAGGAAGAAGCAGCGATCCTTCATTTTCCTTCCCCTCTTGCTTCCTATGACCAGGAGGCCCCCACCCAGGTCACAACTCCGCGAAACACCCTCCTTTCTTCCACCACTCCCCCTAGCCACCCCTTTCCTCCCCCGCGCCACCCTGCGTCCCCGCCCCCCTCCCGGCGGCGGGCCGCGCTGGCGACGGGGGTTGCGTGGGCGGGGCTCTGCCAAGTCTCCGCCTCTTGGGCGGGCTGAAAGGGCCGATCTGAGCGGGGCCGGCCTAGAGGAGTAAATCCCGCCCACCAGTCTTTGACGGCTACAGGTTGGCGAATCCTGGCCCAAGGTTCTCTTATGATTGGTCACTGGCGTCGTCGCTCGGATTCTTTGGTCCCACCCTCCCTCAAAATTAATAAAACTAAACAAGAGGCTATTGTCTTGCTCTCGGTTCTCTCGCAGCTACTGCCGAGAAAAGAAAGATGAGACTCTTGGTTTTTCCGTCTCCTAAGAGAGTACGACAGTGTGTCGTCTGGATCCGGTACACCTTCCCGGCCCTCCGGGTAACTTTTCTTCCCCCTTAATTCATTAGGCCCAGAGAGGGGGAAAACGTATGAGAAGTGTCAATGTGGTGGTCACATTTTCCGGCTGCGAAAAAATTGGTATTGCTTGAAAAACACAGCCTGTTTAAGAACAGCCTCCTGGGACACTGAAAATCAACCATTTTACAGCCGGGAAACGAAAGCACAAAGAAATAGCAGGAAAGATGGAATTCGGAACTAAAGGAAGAACTCCTTCAGACTCAAACACTCATTAGCTAGTTGTGCGACGAGTTCGGTTAAGTTCCTTAATTTCTCTGAGCCTTTATTTTCCTATCTGTAAATAAAGGCTATGAGACATGTCCTGTTAACCTAATGGCACTGGTATATGAAAAATAAAACGAATTGTGTGTGAAAACTCTATAAATCACAAGGCACTCCACACGTGTATATGTTCCTACTTGTTTCTGTCACACGTGGAAATTCTCCACATGTGTTTGGGGATCAAATATTCAGCTCATATGTTCTAAGCATTTATAGCCAAGGTGTGTAGGTTTTTGTGGCTTTATTTTTTTTCTTCTTTTAAATTTATTTTTAATGGGAAAATTGCTTTACAATGTTTTGTTGGTTTCTGCCATACAACAATTTGAATCAGCCATAAGTATACATATATCACCTCCCTGTGGCTTTATTTTTTGAAAGTCAGCTCTTTTCCTACAGTTTTCAGGGTGGATATGAAAGTGGCTCCCTGCAGTTAGCATAATAAATCACTACTTAATCTAACCAAGGTAGGTGAGCTTTCTTTTTTAAACAGTTCTGCAGTGGCGCCACCACCTAAAGTCTATTGTGATGCTGGTAGCAAAAGAGGAAATCATACTGTGTATCTCTGAAGAGAACTTAAGAAAACAAATGTGAGGGAACATTTACCATGGAAACCACCATTCTCTACAGATCCATATTTCCTAGAAAATACTACAAGGAGGAAGTTAGTCTAAATGTAAGGCCTTGACAATGCAGAGCTATTACAAAGAACTCATGCCAATGAGAAAATGACACCCAATTCAAGCCTGCCTAATGGGAACCTTCTGAGGTGCCATGGACCAACATGCAAGAGAAAGTGTGCTCCAAGGAAATACCATCTCACCATGAACAGGGTCCCAGGCTGTAACCAGGTGCAGAAAAAGTAGTGGGGTACCCTCAATGTGCAGAGGGCTCTGCTAGAGCTGCTGAAAGATTCAGAAGCAAGCACAGGGGCAACAATGGTTTCTTGATATGATTCAGTTTATGTGTGCGGTGAAGTTATTTAGCTGATTTTTTCCTGGGAAAGGTGAGATTTTGAGTGTTCAAGACGTGGAGACACCTGATTTGTGAAGCAAAGGAAGATTATCTCAGCCTTGTTTGGAAGGGTGGACAGCAGAGCTGGGTAGGGTGGGTATATGCTGCAGACGACTACTGATCATAACGGTAATGGGATACTTGCTAAAATTAACAATGCTGTTAAAGTGGGAAAAGTAAAATATGCACATGGTAAAATGAAAACGATGCTGAAAGCAGGACCATACAGGGTTCCTCTCTAGCTCTGTTCTCCTTAGTCCCTTTCTCTCCGTACCTAGGTATAGTCTTCAAAATATGTTATTTGCACACACACACATTTTGCATTTCTTTACTCAGTAACGTCTCTTAAATATTCTTCCATATCAGGGTAACTTCCTTTACCTCATTCTTTTTCATGACTGTTCAGTGTTCCATTGCATAGATGTGCCAAAATTCTTTTACTCATGCGCCTCTTGAGAGGTGGTTTAGGCCATTATGGAAAATACTGGAAAACAAACCCTGGTAGCAAAGACCTGGTGACTGCAGAGTGCCTGACCCCAAGCTTGAAGTTGTCCTTCAAAGACTTTTCCAAACCTGCCTTCCTCACAGCTACTGGGGCCTTCGTACAGTGGAAACTCCTCAAACACTTAATTCCTTTAACACTCCCCCTCTCAAATCCTACCTTGGGCATTACTGATCTCCAATTTTGAATTTTGATGGGGTAGAATAGAGCACAGCACTGAATCTCATGGTGGATCAGGCCCTGTGTGAGTCACTTTCTTAGCCTGTGGCTAATAGCAGGTTTTTCACTACCTCGTCTTCGCCCAAGTTTTCTAAGCGTCTTAGGTGTTCCTTCTGTCCTGCCACGCAAGACTTCCTTCTGTTTTTACCCTGAAAACCCTTTAGTTTGTTTAAACTGAGTTTCAGTGTAAAGCTATGCTTTGCCTGCTCTACTTAAAAGGAAGAGGGGAGGGGGGCAAACATCAACAAACATTGATGGAGCCGCTATTATGGACAAGACTAAAAAAACAAAGAGGGATGAGACTTGGCTCTTGCCTTCAAGGGTATATACAGAAAAAGACAACTAACAAGCATATGTTAAGTGCTAAATGAGTGGGATTGACAGTTAAAGCTGTAGAGTTGAGAGCAGGGAGTGAAAACTAGTTCTAGAGAGTGAGTTTATACAGCCAAGTTTGCCACACACATTTAACTAATCCCTGGAGCATCCCTGTGTCTTCATATCCTGACTATATAGAGAAGCCTCTGGGGGATACCACAAGAATTAACCACTAACTGTAGAACACCTGTGTAAAGACACAGGCTTGCCTGAGTACATGAACAATCTCCACGAATTGATAATAGATGTAACGAACATTTTAAGCTTAGAAGTCAAGAATCTCCATCCAAACTACCTGTCCTATTTGACAGTTTTTTTTCCCCAATAAAATGCAACTCTTACTTTAAAATGCAATAAAAATCAGGAGTTTCCTGGTGGTCTAGTGATTAGGACTCGCCATGGCCTGGGTTCAATCCCTGGTCACAGAACTAAGATCCTGCAAGCCATGGGGTGCAGCGCCCCCCACCCCAAACACAGTAAAAATCAATGTCAATGTGCTACTTTGGCCACCTGATGTGAAGAGCCAACTCATTGGAAAAGACCCTGCTGGGAAAGATTGAAGGCAAAAGGAGAAGAGGGGGCAGAGGATGAGATGGTTAGATAGCATCACTGACTCAATGGACATGAATTTGAGCAAACTCCAGGAGATAGTGAAGGACAGGGAAGCCTGGCGTGCTGCAGTCCATGGGGTCGCAAAGAGTCAGACATGACTTAGCAACTAAGCAACAGCCACATGTACAAGAAAAAAGCAATTAAAAAATCAAGGTCTCCCTTTAAAATATTATGCTAAGCCAAAGAAGCCAGATACAAAAGGACAAATATTGTGTGATTCTGCTCATCTGAGGTACCTAGGATAGGCACTGTTCACAGACACAGAAAATAGCAGAGTGGCTATCAGGGACCGAGGGGAGGGAGAAATGGAGACTTATTGCTTAATGAGCACAGTTTCTCTTTGGAATGATAAAAAAATTTCTGGAACAAGATAGTGGTGATGGTTGTACAACATTGTGAATGTATTTAGTGCTACTTACTTAAAAAATAGTTAATATGGTAAATTTTATGTTGTATATATTTTACCAAGATAAAAACAATTAAGATACCAACCCTCAGGCTCAGTGTCAGGAGACAAAGCCAATGATGGAGGTTGCCAAGAAGAAGGCAGGACCCCTCTAAAGGGGGCAGCTTGGTCATCATCAGGGGGAAAGCAGGCCCAATTTGGCCAAGACTTCTGATTTTTCAAGAGAAAGCAGAAGTCAAAAGTTTCAGTGTAAAACCTCCTGGTTTTTAATTTTGGCAACTACCAAATATTTTAATTTAAAAAAAATGGGAAGACCCAGAGGGATCGGGTGGAGAGGGAGGTGGGAGGGGGGATTGGGATGGGAATACATGTAAATTCATGGCTGATTCAGGTCAATGTATGGCAAAAACCACTACAATATTGTAAAGTAATTAGCCTCCAACTAATAAAAATAAATGGAAAAAAAAAAAGTCTGGCCTTTGCACACAGTATTTTCCCCAATGTATGGGAAAAGTCGGAAGGAGAATGTGGTTTATAGTGTATTCCTCGATCCCTGGCTAGGTTCTTCTAGAAGGAAAGACCACAAAACCATAGTGCCTTGTATTGAATGACATTCTCCCCACCCGTCAAGTCAACTGGGAGTGTGAAATGAGCATGTCTTCCTCTAATTGCCTGGTGAACAACTCAATCATTTAAATGTATTTAGAAACAAAAGTAGGGGCAAGCACATACACCAGGGAAAATAAATCCTAAGGATTTATGGCTCCACATGACTCTCACTCTTCCCCCAACTCCAGAAAAAAAAAAAAACATGCTCTTCAAATATATTTGACAAACACTGAGAAGCAGCCTTCTCCAGGACACCGCTTAAAGTCAGTCTCTCATTTATTCCCAAGGATACTATCCCTTGCACATACAGAAGCCAGCTGAATAGATAATAGCTGCTTTATCTGAACAGGAAAGGATCAAAGGAATACACATGCAGTACAAGCATTGAGCTAAATTCTCTTCCTTTTAGGTTCCCCTCTTTCCCCCCATCCACCCTTCCCAAGCATATAAACACACACACACATACCCAAACGCGTGTGCGCATACATACACACACACACACACACACACACACACACACACAGTCCAGACACAGGAAGTTTGAAGCCTGATCCATGCGTGGAAGTCAGCAATGTGGGAATTCAGGAAACAACACAAGAACTGTGCTCCAAGGCCAAGACCTGCTCCAGCATTTGGGAGCCAAGTTACTCCTGGGGTACTTGTGGGCCCCAGCATTTTGGAAGTCAAACAACTGTAGAAAAATAAAGCTGCCTGCAAGTCTATTCCCCAAGCACCTCCTAGGGTCCTGTTTGAGTAACCTGGGTTCACCTCTTTATGATTTATGCAGGGCTTCACTTCAGCTTAACTAAATATCATATCTCCCTCAGCAGCTTGAGTTTCTGGAAAGGCCCAGACTGTCCATACTTCTCAGTAGGGTTTGTTTGCAAAGTCCTGTGTTAGATGGTGCAAGAGGGATATAGGGAGACCAAGAGGCACACATCAAAGTCTGCACTTCTGAAAGGTGGTGGGATGACAGGAAGAAGACGATTTAGTCAATGATAAAGAACAAATCGCTGAAAGCAAGTCAGAGAGAAATCACATTCCTGAGCCAGTGAGCTGTTGAACTGTATGAAGTTGGGAGGATTTAAAGGAAGTTCATCCTCTGACATTACACTTTGCAAATAAACTCTTGATTGATTTGGAGCTTTCTCTGTTTCTGTAGTTGCTAGAGTTTCTGAGAGTTGTTATCCCAGTTGGAGAAGAAGGCTGTGACTGGAATAGAGATTTATCTTTGTTGGCACGCTGCCCCACTTCAGGAACTACAGGGAGAGGGCAGGTCAATGCCATTCCAGTGTGATTTAAGGCACGCTCACCTTGCAGCCCCCAATTAGCCTTCTCTTCACGTTCGCCATGGTCCTGTGAGATTCACACAGGAAAGACCCTTGTTAAAGTGCAAATATGTAACCTGTGAAGGGTTAAACATTAAGCCATCTTTGGTGTACTGTGATGGAAAGGGTGTAGACTTTTGGAGTCACTCAAGCCTGGATTTAGGTCCCAGCTCAAATACTTACCAATGAGGTAATTATTTAACCATGCTGGGCCACAGCTCCCTCATCTGTAAAGTCAGGGGGACAGTAATAATTTCTCCACCATGAGGGGGTTGCTGTTGGTATTCCATGAAATAACTCATTGAGAGGCCTTGTCACCATGCCTGGCTTTTAGTAGTCACTTAATACCATTTCTTTCTTTATGCCCCTCTGTTCAGTGTTCTTAGGGAATTCCAGAGGTTAGGACAATGGGTTTGCTCAGGGGCCTGCTGGGATTAAGACTCTAGTTATCACTCTTTCCTCCTAACCCTGCTCAGCCAGGCAGTGTGGTACTAAGTGCGGCACATACTTAGTACCACTCTTACTGGGTGGTACCTACACACATACACACTGGGCAGTGTGGCCCAGTGTGGTACATATGGGCTTCAGCACCAAGGACCAAGTATCAGAGTCTTTGTTCTGTCACTCACTAGCTATTTGACTTTGGGCCCATTTGGAGCCTGTTTTCCTCATTTGTAGAAAGAGCAATTGCTGTTGTTCAGTTGTTAAGTCATGTCTGACTCTTTGTGACATCATGAACTGCAACACACCAGGTTTCCCTGTCCTTCACTAATAATAATAACTAATAATAATTACAATAGCACTTATTTCATTGGGAGAGGGGGAGGATGATAAGGATGAAATGACAGCCATATGCAGATATTACTAACAACTGAGATGGTTATCTGCAATATTCTGTGCCATGGGCTGACTAGAGTTTACTTTTATACCAAGCAGTTCTAATCTAAACTAGTGAATGGTTTTAGCAAGAGTGTTGAAAACCCTTAAGCAATGACAGTGATGTGTTCCTGGCTTCTGGGTTTTGGCTAAGGAATTTGGGGTGCTTTTGGAGTAGCTGCAGATATCTCAGTTACAGGCAATTAGAACTTCTCCCCACCCCCACACCCCCACAAAGATTTTCACAGTGTTTTCACAGGATATGAGCAAAAGAGGAAGAATTCCTAGGAGGTGTTTCAGGAGATTCTGAGATAATAGACTATTCTTGTTGTGGAGTGTGGGCTGAGGACATTAAGGCCTCCAGCTCTTTGAATCCCATATGTCCCTGCCTTAGATTTCTTGCCCATACTACTCTTTCTGCCAAGGACACAAACACACACCTCCCTTCGCTCCACTCTTCACCTCTTGGACTCAATCTTATTTCTCAGGCCTCAACTTAAATGTCACCTCTTCATGGAAAAATTCCCTAAACAGTAACCTCTACCCTGCTGCTGCTGCTGCTGCTAAGTCACATCAGTCGTATCCAACTCTGTGCGACCCCATAGACAGCAGCCTACCAGGCCCCGTCGTCCCTGGGATTCTCCAGGCAAGAACACATCTACCCTATTCTCCTGTTTTTCTTTAAACATTCATGAGAATTGCATATTCTATGTGATAAACTATATCACAAGTGGTTTTAGTATACAAATAATATTTAAATTATTTCATAGGCAAATTATTTAATTTTGTCTTCCAATCTAGAAAATCATTGGTTCAGGAAGAAGCTTCAGGCTTATCAGATAGCTTTGTGTACGGCCTGACACCCTTTTGCTTTCTTCCTTAGGAATACCCATGGACTGACCTGAGTTAGTCATTGTTTTAGAGTGCTTCCTGTGTTAGGCAGGTGCATTGAACTAGATGATCTTCAGGGTTCCTTGCAACTCTTGACTGCTGACGGTTGTCAGATGCTGACAAGTTTGCCTAATGCTGGCATGGGAAGCTATGTCAGAAGTGTCATCCATATCCTCCTGCCTCCCAGTTTCTTGATCTTGGTGTATAACGGAGAGTTCTGAAGTATGGCAAGGAAATGTGGGTGTGAACTGTTTAAGCACAAGGTGGTTTATTTATTTGGTGGCTAGTAAATGAGTGCTATGAGATCAGAGGGAAGACAGTACAGGCATGAGAGATAGGAAGTCGATTCATTAGAGTGTGACTGACTGGCTGAAGGCTTTTGATGGCAAGAAGATGGTTCCTGATGGGTTTATGAATGGTGTCGCTTCCTGTATTCCCATGAGAACTGCAAACCAGGAAGAGTTTCACCCAAAGGCAGCCTAGTATAGTGGAAGAAACAAAGCAGTTTTTCATTCAGACCCAATTTAGGTTAAGATCTCCACATTCAAGTAGTTATGTGACTTTGGAAAAATCACTTAACCTCACAAGTCTGAATTATAATTTGTTGGTTGGACAGATATGTATTGAGTATCGACTATGTGTTCAGCACTGTTCTAACCACTTGGGATGATTTGGTGAAAAAAAATAGGCAATATCCTTGCCCTTACGGAGCTTACATTCTGGAGGGATGTGCGAATGGTAAGTAGATATTTAAAGATCTGTGAAGATTCATGATGTTGTCCGAATAGTCCTGAAACATGATAGTATCAGTAAATAATAATATTAAGTAGTAGTTATTATATTATTGTTATTATTATATTTTTAGCAAAGCAGTCAACATCTGTGAAGGCAGGTAGTTTCTATACAAATTAAAATGTCTGTACAAAGGGTTGTTAAAATGAAAGAAAATTCAGGTGAAGTCAGGTAATTTCTACATAAGAGATTATAGATGGCTTGAACAAAGTGCTTAAGATCCATGCAATTTGTAGTAACAGGAGACTTGTATGAGTTTATGCTGCTGCTGCTGCTGCTGCTAAGTTGCTTCAGTCGTGTCCAACTCTGTGCGACCCCATAGATGGCAGCCCACCAGGCTCTGCCATCCCTGGGATTTTCCAGGCAAGAGTACTGGAGTGGGGTGCCATTGTCTGAGTTTATGCTAAATGGCAATATTTTCTTCCTATTTGAGTTTCCTACATGAGTTTGAGCAAACTCTGGGAGATGGTGAAGGACAGGGAAGCTTGGCATGCTGCAGTCCATGGTGTTGCAAAGAGTCGGACACGACTGAACAACTATTCAGTAGCAGTTCCCTCTGTGGCAAAATTTCACCAAGAGTGGCCCTAAGCTATAGGTTTAACCTCCATTTGGATAAACTTTCCTCATTCATTATCTCCAGGAGATCAAAGAGCATAAATCTGGGATGATGACATTCCCCTCCAACCACTCTGGTCATGCTCCTCCTCAGGTGACATTAACCAACCGAACTTTTTAGCAGAGGACCGATGTCCCATCCCTATAGTCCCATAGCCCCCTTTCTAGAAGCATAGTGTCAGAGAGGAAAGAAGGGAAGGCTGTTCATAGTTTTTCACGGTTCATGGTTTCTAGCTTGAAAAGAAGAAATTGCATTTTTTGCCTCATTACAGAGCAACAGAACTGCAACTTATGTTTACAATATATGTAGTTCATTTCACAGGGTGTCATGTTTCATGTATTATCCCATTTCCAGCATTTCAATAACACTCTCCTTGGGAGTGGGGCAGGCATCCAGTCAGGGTATGCTGTGGGCGAGCAGCACCTCCTCCCTAGATCCCTCCCTCTTTTTCTAGGCTCCAGGTCTCTTCCAGCTGCTGCTGCTAAGTCGCTTCAGTCATGTCTGACTCTGTGCGACCCCACAGATGGCAGCCCACCAGGCTCCCCCGTCCCTGGGATTCTCCAGGCAAGAACACTGGAGTGGGTTGCCATTTCCTTCTCCAATGCATGAAAGTGAAAAGTGAAAGTGAAGTCGCTCAGTCGTGTCCAACTCTTAGCGACCCCATGGACTGCAGCCTACCAGGCTCCTCCGTCCATGGGATTTTCCAGGCAAGAGTACTGGAGTGGGTTGCCATTGCCTTCTCCAGGTCTCTTCCTAGTTCCTCTCTTTATTAGATTACTTTTCACATTGTCTTGTAACTACTTATACTCTGGATACCCAGCTAGACTTTAGGTTCACCCGTCATCATGGACAGTCTCTTATTCAGTGCTATATCCCCAAAACCTAGCACACGCTGTATCTGGCCCATAGTGGGTACCTAGGAAATATTTGTTGGGTGAAGGAAACATATTTCATAACAATTCCCCATCTTACTTTGTGTTTAAAACCAAAATCAAAACTATTTTTCTCAGCACCTGTGACAACTGAGCAGGCAAAGTCATTGCTTCAGTGTACCCCTCTGCCCCAGGTAAAAAACCCCCGAAGCCATTCCAACCCCGTCTTGGTGGCTTTCCCAGGATGCTCTCAATACTCATGCTTCAAAACTCATCTCCCCGTTTTCTTGGAACAGAGACTCTGGATTCCCAATTATTTTAATGTAAAAATCTTTTTGATTCCTAGCCTTCTGAAAGCCTGAAGTTTTTCCCACAGCTTTACCATCCTCACTTCTCATTTTTCATTTCTGTCTTCACCTCTCCAGCTCCCCAGTGGGTCACCCCTCCCCATGGATGTACTTCTTTGCCAGCCATTTCCCACCTTGGTGTTTTGTCACTAAGAACACCAGCAGTAGTGTAAAAGTAGCATTAGGTATGAACTCTTGAGAGATTTGAGTGTGTAACTGCTATTTACAAGCTGTGAGAACTTGGGCAAGTAGCTCAACCTTTTTGAGCTTCAATTTCTTCATCTATAAAAATTGGGAGAATAATCTCTGTCATGTTTTAGGACCACACTGGCTTGTGTAAGCTTCAGATCAAACAAGGGTGGTGAAAACACCTTGGAGGCTGAAATATATGGTTATTTTCAGGACACCTGTGGTTAGTGTGGTTACCACCCACACTAACCCACACTAACCCTTCCTCCTCCCAATTAGGCACCAGGCTTTTATTTAGTCTTAAATGCTCCGGCCCCAGGCTACATTTGGGTGGGGGAAGCATTGTTCTTCCTATCTTCTTGACAAGTTGATCTCAGCTTAAGACTTGTTGCCCTCAGGTCTTTTCAGTCAGCATCTGGAGGGGAGCCCCTCCCTTGGTTTCTCAAAAGCTGTTTGTCAGGTGTTCTTTAGATACTGGGTACTTTCTACCTTCAGGTCCGCTTTGTCCTCCCTAGTGAAAAGTGGTTCCAGTAGGGGAAGGGGGAGGGAATATTTCTAACCTCCCCCTCTCCTGCACCTGAACTCCCAGGGTCCCCAGACTCCAATTTCTCAGGCCTAATTTCTTTACATTCATCAGGATCTACCCTATAAGGTTATTTTAGACTGATCCCAGGCAGGTAAGTTACATTTTGCAGAGATTTTACTTATTCCCAAAGTGCAGTCCCAGCTGCTTGGTAATTACAAAGCCCAGGACTTCCCCTGCCTTTGTGATCAAAAAAACACCCTAAGTGTTTGCCTCTCCTTGACCCCAGCTTCCAGACTGCGTTTGGGTCTGCTCTGAAAGCTCCTGGGAGAGTTCCCCAGCTTTAATTTGGCCAGATGCTCAGTGTCCTGCTCAAATCACACTCACAAATTTTTTCCACTTTGAGTAGCTTTTGCACAGACTGTTAGATTCACTCAAATCTGGCTCTCTCCTCCAGTTAATTCTTGGTGCTGGGAGTGTTGTCCTGTTTTCAGGCTGAGAATCACTGGTTATTTAGCCTGGAGTTTAGTCTTTTCCTCATTGAAAATCCTCTTCATCATAAGTGTTTTTCAAGTTGAAAGTGACATGAAATTTACACACACACACCACCTTCCAGAGCAAGGGCAGACAAACTGCTATTAACAATTCTTTTAAAAGGTCTTTAAAGAGTTGTTAAAAGAAACAAAGAAGAATGTACAATCAAGACTAGAGCTCTGTAGATTGAAGAGCCTAAAATGTTTACTAGCTGACTCTTTACAAAAAAGCTTGCTGACTGGTAGAGTTTTCCTCAATATCCAAAAACAGAGTTTGAAGCAGTTTTGACCCCATCACCTTGTCTTCCAAGGCTACAGGAAATTTCTGTCTTATTTTTTTGCCACATTTTACCATCTCATCTCTCTCTGTCATTCAATTTCTAGTCTGGTCCTGCAAAGTTTAAAAGGTTTCTCCTCTACCTCCTGAACTCACATTTCATTTTTTTCCCCCAGGGAATAAATGAACTTCCTTTGGTGAGACTAGCTCCCTCTTCCCTCCCCTCCCACCTCTAATTAATATTCCTTTGGCTTTGGTGGACATTTTGGAAAGTGAGAGCTCCTTGCTCATTTTCACAGGGTCTCAGAAAAATGCCCAAGGTAATTTGAAGACAGAGCAGATGTTAAATATGCGGAGATTTTTGAGGGGGACTAAACCATGGAGACACTTAAAATCCCCCTGCAAATGGAGACTAACTCTGTTTCACCCACAAGGTGATTTATTTCCATTGCTCTTAGGAAGAAGACAGGCTCAGTTTACTAAGGCTCAGCTTACTCAGCAGAAGGGCTAATCTCTGTTAAACTGTATTTTCTGCCAAATTTAATCTTCTTCTCATTGGTTTTCCTTGTGCACTCCCTTCCTCATTACTGAGGGTGGGTCACACCTAAAGAATGTTGCCAGACTCAAACAAAGAACATTAGTAGTTAGTCCAAACACAAATTCTTACTGAATAACTACTAGATACCTAGCATGTAGTTGGTGCCATGTGGGGTACAAAGAAGTCTAAACTTGGACTGAGCCTCCAAAATCTCCAGTGTAACTATAAAGACAAAATGCTAAATAAGTCTTTTAAGGAGTTCTCTGATATAATCCAGATGAGTATGAATAGCCTCAGTTTAAAATAATCTCTCCTGATTGTCCCATAACACATATATATTTATCAAATTCTCATTTAATCCTGAATATATGGTTACTGTAACCATGATTGCGATATAATATGGAAGAGAAGGGTGAAGGCTGTATGAACTTTGATTGGCAAAGAAAGTACATAGTATGTGTTCAATAAAGATTCCTTGAATGTATGTGCATGCTCAGGTATCTGTTCAACAAAGATTCCTTGAATGACTATAGGTAAAGGAGTTAGTACCTGACATTTCAAGCTCATGGAACAACTCTTCAACTCTTGCGTTAGCAAGAGTTAACAATCTGAAAAACTCTGGTTTGTTTTCAGTACATGTGAGTGATAGTTTGGTAGAGGCTAAGAAAACTTCAGATATGTAAGATTGGATTAGATTTTTCAGGAACTTGAATGACAACTGGGCTTTGCTCTTTCGGAGATTTGGGAGACTGATGAAAGTGGTGTTTTATGAAGAGTAACTTGGTGGTGGTACAGAATGGTTTAGAAGGTCTATAAACTGGGGTGAAGAAGACTTTACAAAGCATTAAGAACAAAAAAGCCCCAAATCAGGAGCATACAACCTCTTGTTTATTCTGTCCAATTCTCTTTGATGCTTAAACGCTATTTAGTGAAGGACCAAGACCATCTGATACCATGTTTGATTTTCTTGGGTCATTTTCCACCCCTTGCAGAGTACATTAACTACTGTGCTAATCACATTTCACAGCTAAAGTCCACAAACCTGTCCTTCTATCCTGGGTCAAGAGCAGCTAGATTGAGTTGGGGGTTGGGGAGTACACAAAGCCAACCAGTGGGAAAGATATTTCAAAGATACCTGGAAGTTTCTCCCACCTTAACAATGTCTCTTCCACCTGCTATCAACGAGTCAGAAGCCAAAGACTTCATGATCTCACAGAATAACAAGGGGACATGTTGAGTGATTCCAAAATCAATACACCTGTCATATTTCTTATAAGATCCAGGTATCAAACTGCGTGCTGGAATCTCCTGAATGTTTCATAGGTATCTCAAAGTTAACATGTATAAAGCCAAACATATCATCTGCCTCCATCCTAACCCATAATTCTCATTTGCCTCTTCCTATATTACCATCTCCACGAATATACCACCATCTACCTTATTGCCTTATTTCCCAAGCCAGAATCACCAAAGACCTCAAAAATCTCTCTCTCTCCAGAAATTCTTACCTCCTTGAGAAGCCCTCCTTCAATTCTCTTAGTGTAGGTTAGATGTTCCTCTGCAGTAGTATGGTTTTACTTTGAATATAAAATAATGACATTTGACTCTATTGTAGTAGTCTGTCTTTCCCACCAGAAAATGAGTTTCTTAAAGGAAAGTGTCCATGAATGTTTTTTTTATTGGTAATGTCTTTGAATAGTACACCCTTCAAAGTATTTGTTACTGGAATGGATGAACAAATGAATTTGAATGTATTCATGGTGATATGTAAAGGTTCAATACCTGATCCCTCTGGAGAACAGGTTTGAGAGGCACAGAGCAGGGAAATCATGATGATTGAAAATATAAGAGGAATGTTGATATATGGAGTATTAGGGGATGCTATGAGCAGAGGAAAAAAATCATACTGAATGTTCCATAGAAACTGCCCATCATTGGAGAGGACAAGCCTTGGCAATCTAGGAATTTCTGTGACAACACAGAGAGAGTGCAGCCTAGTTAGCAGAGCCAGCTAACTTCCTGGGAGGTAGGAGGTCAGCAGGATGCTGGAGGTAAACAGGACACTGCTACTGACTGAGGCAGAAATAGACAGTGCTTATAGAAAGAAGAAGACTTTCAGATTTTTAGTTACAAGAAAGCATCTGAATGAATGCATCACCAGTTACCTCCTGCTTTCCCCCAATCCCTGAGTGACTCTCTGAAATGAGAGTTCCTTAGACCTGTGTAAGACAATCCAAGAAAGATATTCAAGGGATGTGGCACTGTACTTGAGGTACTAACTCCATAACATGCTTTGAAGGAAATAGATTTTAAGTTCTTAGAGGACATGGGCATGCTCATTTTTGTGTCATCCCATAAGGCTCAAGACAGTCTTGAACCTAAGGAGGTATTCTTTCAAATTTTGTTTAATGAGACAGTGGGGTATAGAATAAAGAGCATTGGACTGGGAGTCAGATAAACATTGGGAAGTATTAACTTTTACACATTCTTGCTATCTGACCATGAAAGTCACTTCAACCCTCTGTCCCTCAGTTTCTTTTTCTTTAAAATTGAGATGTTGTTATCTATTGACAACTCACTCCAGTATTCTTGCCTGGGAAATCCCATGGATAGAGGAGCCTGGTGGGCTACAGTCTATGGGGTCACAAAGAGTCGGACATGACTTAGTGACTAAATAATAACAACAAAATATCTACTTCATAAGGTTGTTGTGAAGAAGACAATGAGCTGAGTGAAAGAAAATGCCTGGTCTGATCAGAGAAAGAACACGTGTTCGATACATGCCAGCTGGAACTGAATACATGAACATGAGAGGTTACAGACCTCTTACCCCAAAGGATTCATCCACCACATGTCAGTCCATTATTAGAGCTTTATTCTTTTTGGTTCTGAGTGCTCTTTGGTCTCCAAGACAGACCTATTTAAACATAAAATATTTCTCTGAAGGGATCATACTTCAACCTTACACCTTGTTATCAGTTAGTACCTTCATGGGCAAAATTACCACAGCCAGACAAAGCAGTGATAAGCCAGAATGTGATAAGGACAGAAGTAAGGCCACGTTCCTAGGGGTAGGCAGAAGGGAGAGGGTGGAACATGACAAACAATGGGGGGCTTCCCTGGTAGCTCAGTGGTAAAGAACACACCTGCCAATGCAGAAGACACCTGGTTCGGAAAGATTCCACGTGCCGTGGGGCAACCAAGCCTGTGAGCCTTAGCTACTGAGCCTGCTCTCCAGAGCCCTCAAGATGAGATTACTGAACCTGCATGCCACAACTAGTGAAGTCTGAACATTCTAGAGCCCGTGCTCCACAACAAGAGAAGCCACCACAATGAGAAGCCCATGCACCACAACTAGAGAGTAGCCCCTGCTCGCCACAACTAGAGAAAAGCCTGCACAGCAATGAAGAATAAATAAATAAATATTTTTTAATGAGGGTCTTTGAATATGGGACTGAAATAAACGCAAACACTGCCGACTTCAATTTGACAAAGCCTTGCCATGGTGGCAGCAGGGTCTGGCCTGGGCTCTGTTACTGAGGGTGACATCTAGTTGGCCTTAGATTTGCACCCTTCCCTCCACCACACCATAAAACATGGGGTGAATGTTTATAGTATGACATGAAATGAACTGTGTATTTTATTAAATTTGGGGAATGAAACAGTGCCACGGTGTGGTCCTTGCATAGTGTTTCATAAAATGTGTGAGGAACTCCTCATTTTCGAGTAGGAGATATATCATTGGGAATATGGATTCATTGGGAAAGATATGGGCATGAAACCAAATGTAAAGCTGTCCTGGAACCTTCCCTTTTCCCCTTCCCCACTCTCCTTCCATGGCCTCCTCAGAGGGACAGAAAGCTATGTGAATGTGTCATTGGATAAATGGAATAGTCAGAAATGCCAGGAGAAATCTAATCTTTAGAGCACCTACATACTCTCTGTATATGAGCAAATAAGAACAAAAATGTGTTTGTCAGGTCACAGGGTAGGGAAAGGCATCTGTGGGGCCCTGGAAATGTCCTAATCCATCACAGAAAACAAGTTTGCCTTAAAGCAAGAATGTTGTTTAGTCACTAAGTCGTGTCAGACTCTTTTGTGACCTCATGGACTGTAGCCCGCCAGGCTCCTCTCTTCATGGAATTCTCCAGGCAAGAATACTGGAGGAGGTTGCCATGCCCTCCTCCAGGGGATCTTCCAGATGCAGGGATGGAACCCGCATCTCCTGCATTGGTAGGCGGATTCTTTACCATAGAGCCACCAGGGAAGCCCATATTCTGTATCCTATATCACGACCTTTGGGTTTCCGTAATCAGTCCTCCCTCCTCCTACTTGAATATTTAGCTTTGGGGCCTGCCTGAGTCCTGATTCCTGATCAGTAAATGAGAAAATAGGATAAGAGCAGGGTTTCTCAATTCAAGTTTCACAGACTAACTGAAATCTGCAACATTGTGAGCAAAGATGTATGTTTCTATTAGTTTCCTTTGGCTAATGTAACAAATTTCCAAAAACTTGTTACTTAAAAACAACAGAAGTTCATTCTCTTGCAGTTCTTGAGGTCAGAAATACAAAATAACTGTGTCTGGAAAGCCACACGTGTGTGCATGCGTGCATGTGCGTGTGCATGCTCAGTCGTGTCTGACTCTTTGCAACCCTATAGACTGTAGCCCTCCAGGCTTCTCTGTCCATGGGATTTTCCAGGCAAGAACGCTGGAGTGGGTTGCCATGCCCTCCACCAGGGGATCTTCCCCCTCTCCCCAGGTATTGAACCAGCATCTCTTATGCTCCTGCATTGCTTCCTCCAAAGGCTCTGGGTGAGATTCTGTGACTTGCCTCTTTCAGTTTCTGCTGACTTCCGGCATTCCCTGACTTTTGGCCACATTTCTGCCTCCATCTTCACATCACTTCCCATCTTCTGTCTCTTGTGTGGGTTTCTGTTTTTTAAAAATTATTTTATTTATTTGTTTGTGTCTGTTCTGGGTCTTTACTGCTGCATGAGGGCTTTCTCTAGTTTCTCTAGTTTCGAGCTTCTCATTGCTGTGGCTTCTCTTGTTGAGGAGTGCAGGCTCTTGAGTGCATGGGCTTGGGTAGCTGTGGCTCATGGTTTTAGTTGCTCTGTGGCACATAGGATCTTCCCGGACCAGATATCAAACCCGTGTCCCCTTCACTGACAGGCAGACTCTTAACTGCTGGACCACCAGGGAAGTCCCCTATGTGCCTTTCTTATAAGAACACTTGTCACTGGGTTTAGGGCTCACGTGTTTAATCCAGGACAATTTCTTCATCTCGAAATCCTAAATTGTATCTACAAAGACACTTTTTCAAAATAAGGTCACATTCACAGGTTCTAGAGATTAGAACATGAACATATCTTTTAGGGAGCCGCCATCAACCCACTAAAGTGTTGTTTTTGTTTCTTGGGACAGTTCCAAAGAGTTTATCAGATTCTTCCTCTCTCTCTCTCTGTTTTTTTAGCTTACCAGATTCTCAAATATCTGTGATATAGAGAAAGCTTAAGAACCAATGCTGCTTAAAGCTTTTTGAAGTCCAGCATTCTGTGGTTCTGTAAATGATAAGGTAAATGTTACTTGGCCTTAGTAAAATACCTTGCTTGTAAGAAGTACTCAGTAAAATTTTGTACATTTGATTTGACATTGGAATTTTAGAAATACTGATATATCTAACATTATTGAGCACTTACCATGTACTCAGTGCTATTCTAAGTGGAGAATCCAACATCATAAAAGATAAAGAACAGCTGTGGAAATATTCCAGGTTAAATGAGGCTAAAAAAAATTACTTCTAGTTTAAATACCCCATCTTAGACTAGGTCCTGTATTTGGGATTGGGACAGTATGCTAGAGAGGACATTATTGGGCCACTTGACAAAACTAGAAAACAGATGGTAGATTGGATAAAATGTTGTATCAATGTTAATATCACTGAAGTTATTACCTGTACTGTGGTGTGTAAGAGAATATTCTTATACCTAGGAAACATACACCAAAGCATTTGGGGGCAGAGGGTCATGACGCATGCAACTTACTCTCAAATGATTCAGGAATGTACTTAGATTAAAGAGATCAGTAGATGGGGTAAAATGCTAACAAAAAGTGCATCTGGATAAAGGGTATGTGGGTATTCTTCTTGCCTTTTCTCTCTCTCTCTCTCTCTCTCTTTTTTTTTTTTTTTGCTGTGCTACACAGTTTGTAGGATCTTAGTTTCCTAGCCAAGGATCAGACCTTGGTCATGGCAGAGAAAGTGCTAAGTCCTAACCACTGGACCACCAGGGAATTCTCTGCCATTTTATTCTGGCAACTTTTCTAAGCTTGAAATTATCTCCAAATACATTTTTTTTAATGTATAGAACATTTGCAGGGGAACTGGATAACTCCCCTTTGTTAAAATATTTGCATTTTATGCTAAATAAGCAAGTAACATATTCCCTGGTGGCTCAGACAGTAGAGAATCTGCCTGCAATGCAGGAGACACAGGTTTGATCCCTTGGTCAGGAAGATCTCCTGGAGAAGGGAATGGTGCTCACTACAACATTCTTACCTGGAGAATCCCATGGACAAAGGAGCCTCGCAGAGAGTCAGACATGACTGATTGACTAACATTATTCAAAGATGCTAGCATTTATTGAGTGCCTACTATGTACTACAAAGAGTTACAAAAATTATTTAATGATTCCCCAAAACACTATGCTATTTATTTCTAATTATATTTTACTGATGAAGAAACTAATATCAATAGAGGCCTGGTGATTTGCTTAAAGTTCAGGACAATTGTGTGACTGAGCTGGGATGTGAATTCGGCTTCTCTGACCCCAAGACTGTCTTTTTACACTATGCTACAGCTACCTCCAATTACATATGGCCCATTTCAACTTTTCTGAACATAGACATCTTTAACTGTTATCAGCCTGACTTTCAGATCCAGTGGTCAGAAGGTCAGTGGGAGGGTTTTCTCCCTTCTCTGACTGCTAGTGATTATAGTCTTGAGCCCCAGGAGCCAAAAAGGGAGGATCAGTCTAAAGGAACAATGTTTCTGTCCTAGTTTGATAAATGGAATTAGCATTCCCACACGAACAGGAAATGTTGAATTGTTAATAGCCTCCCTTGGGTTTATTATATATATATATATGTATGTATGTATGTGTATATATATATATCTACATGCCTTGGCATACCCAGGAGGTAGTCAAGACAAGTACTCCCACCTGAAAGTAATGCGGTCCTGTTTTCTGTAAGTCTGTGTACTGACAAGAGTAGAGATTAAACATACTGCTTAATTGTCAATATTACACATAGCACAAACATACAAAGTCAGTTACAGGTTGATTGAAACATCCTTGATGATGTAAGTAAGTAAGCAAGTGTTAGTTGTTCAATCATTCCTGACTCTCAACCCCATGGACTGCAACCCATCAGGCTCCTCTGTCCATGGGATTTTCCAGGCAAGGATACTTGATGATGGGAGGGACATAAACCAATCAACATATTTATTGAATGCCTACAATATTTATAGCACTGAACTCAGTACAGTGGGGATGTATGGTAGACATAGACTAGGTCCCCAGGGCTTAAACTAAATAGGAAAATGAGACATGGAAACAGAAAATATTACTATAATACAAGCCAATGCTTGGGTTATGACTACATAGGCCAAAAGTTCTACAGGTGCCCCGAAGGTAAATAATCACTATGGTCTGAATTCCTTAGGAGATGCTTCTTAGATGAACTGGACTTTGAAGAATGAGAAAGATTTGGATAGACAGAAGAAAGGCATTCCAGCATATAGTCATGAGGGTAAGAGGGCCTAGGTTACATGAGATAGAATTGAATCAGATTTTAAGGAGCCTTGAAGTTGCTCAATGGAGGCTTATTAAAGGTTTTGAACCAGAAAGTTACCTAATGAGAGCAGTCCTTGTAGAAGTCCTGGCAGTAGTGAGTAGAATGGAATAAGCATTGGTTCGCAGTGTTGGATGCCTCGATCCTAACCCCAAGATTCTGTGTGGTTTTTTTTAACTAACCTTTTTTTTTTTTTTAACTTTTTATTTTGTATTGGGGTATAGCCAGTTAACAAACAATGTTGTGATAGTTTCAGGTGAACAGCGAAAGGACTCAGCCATACATATACATGTGTCTCCCCCAAACCCCCCTCCCATCCAGGCTGCCTGATAACATTGAGCAGAGTTCCATGTGCTATATAGTACGTCCTTGTTGCTAACCCCAAGATTCTGATTTAATGGTGTGGGATGTAGCCTGGGCCTTAGGATTTTAAAAAGATCTCCAAGTATTCCTAATAGGCAACAAAGTTTGAGAGCACAGTAATGGAGGAAGAAGAGATACAGGAATGGACATCAGTTAGAAGGCTATTGTGTGAAAGTTGCTCGGTCATGTCCTTTTACTCTCCAGGCCAGAATACTGGAGTGGGTAGCTGTTCCCTTCTCCAGGGGATCTTCCCAACCCAGGGATTCTTTACCAGCTGAGCCACAAGAGAAGCCCAAAAGGTTTCTTAAGAAGCCCAAAATGCAAGCTTAAGACCATGAGTTCTGGGACTGCTGGAATCCTTGAAAAATAGACTAGAGAGGGAGGTTTGGATATGGCTGACATTTCAAAGGAAGAACTTACTGAGCTTTGGGATAGACTGAAGACAGAATGAGAGAGAAGATTTAAAGATGCCAGCATGATTTCTTGGCTCAATGTCTTCTTCCTGGTCACCATTCCATTACTATTTGTTGAAATAAACTGAACTTAATAGAAGAATTTGGAGAGTTGTGCTCCCTTATCAGAAATCAGGGAGGAAAAAGTCAGTTTGGGAGGATGGAGGGGATTTTGTTCTTTAACCAAGTATGAGATGGCAATGAGTCATCAGTCACTTTTGAGAGGTGGGCCTAGGATTCTGAGGCAAAATCAGAGCTGGAGACCACCACTTAGAAGCCAGCTTCATAACTGATAGTTGAAATCCTGAGAGATGATATCACCTTGGGAAAAAAATCAAGTAAGAAGAGAAACAGTTGGTTCTAAAAGCTTAGGGAAGGAAGAATCAAGTTTTTATTATTGCTTTTACCAGTTAGAAGGTCCTGTGCATGTAAGTAAGTGGAGAAGAGCAAGTTAAAACGTCTAACTGGAGTAGGGAGAGGAGAGATGCCCAGCATTCTATAGCTATCCTGAGAAGTAGAAGTCAAGGTCCCTGTCTTCAGGTAGATAATAATCTAATTGTACAGACAAGCCATAGTACTGGTTGTATAGTCAGTAGAGCTGCCTTTACCAAATGTGATTGAAATGATCACAGGAAAGGCAGGAAGATGGAGCTTGAACAATGACTGGGTGCACATCTTTTTCTGGGGGGAGGTATATTTGTTTTACAATGATGTGTTTGTTTCTGTTGTACAACGAAGTGAATCAGTTATATGTATACATATATGCCCTCCCTCTTGGACCTTCCTCCCACCCCACCCCCCATTCCATCCATCTAACTCATCACAGAGCACTGAACTGAGCTCCCTGTGCTATACATTCTTCCCACTAGCTACCTATTTTACAAACATAGTGTATATATGTCAATCTCAGTCTCCCAATTCGTCCCACCCTCCTCTTCCCTCCTCATGTCCACACATTCATTCTCTACATCTGTATCTCTGTTCCTGACCAACAAATAAGATCATCTATACCATTTTTCTAGATTCTACATATATGCATTAATATACAATATTTGTTTTTCTCTTTCTGACTTACTTCACTCTGTGTGACAGACTCTAGGTCCATCCACATCTCTACAAATGACCCAATTTTGTTCCTTTTTATGGCTAATATTCCATTGTATGTATGTACCACATCTTCTTTATCCATTCATCTGATGATGGACATTTTGGCAGGTTGCTTCCATGTGGTGGCTATTGTAAATAGTGCTGCAGTGTACACTGGGGTGTGTATGTCTTTTTGAATTATGGTTTTCTTGGAGTATATGCCCAGTAGTGGGATTTTTGAGATTGGCAGGAAGGATGAAAAGATGAATTCATGAAAGTAAAGATAGACAGGAGAAGTTTACCTCTTAAAAAGCAGGGTCCAAGGCCCAATATCTTCTCTGTCACCTTACCTGAACACTTCAGCCCATTGCCTACATCTTCTATGCTCCATAGGCCCCACCCTTAATATATCGCTTCCTCTCAATCCCACTGTGTCCTGAGTCAGTAGACAACCAGAGCAGTCTGCTTAATCTGCCTTAGCTTAAAATGTCCCTGGGGGAAATACTTAAAATACTGCAGGGGCAAATTTAGTCCATTTCAGAACGACCTGAATTTTTCCTTAAGGTTCATTCGTTAAGTATTTAGTGCATGAATGTGTTCTACGTGTTCAGGATGGTGTATCAAGACAAGACATGGGAGGGTGGCCCAGACAATTCCTCTACTTCACAGTGTTGCCGTGGGGCAGGCTTGACTGTGCCTCTCAGAATAATTTCAAGTTGCCTACACTGTAGGCACGACCTGAGACGCTCCCCAGGTTACTGAATCAGCTCATTATTTGTTTAGTGCCCTACCATTTGTTTGACATTATGTAGACACAAGGCTCTATTGAATGAGGAAAGTGTGTTCACTGGTAGGGTCATAACTGGGGCCTTGGAATTGCAATCCAAACAACCTGTCACACATTTCAGTCACACATAACAGCAATATAATTCTGTTGCTTTGGAAAGAGTTAAAAGCTAGTTTTACAATAAGAAGACAAGTTCTTGAAAACAGGGAGGGGTGGGCTTGGGGTGTGATTGACAGACTGTCATTAATATTTGACAGATATCCATGATTGTTTTTTCTAACAGGAAAATGGTGATTTTTAAAAGCAGTTTTAGATTCCTTCTTCTTCTTCTTCTTTTTTTTTTTTAAGAAGAAAGCCTCTTTCTTCAACTTTTCTGTGTAGTGTCAGTAAATGAACTGTTTCCTCTCAAATCATGCATATTGCCTTGCAGCCTTCAACTGCTTGGTAATATATCACAAACATTTGGATGTGGGCAGGGGAATGGCCAGAAATAACCATTTAGGTCATATGGGCTTTCAAATGCATCTATTTATGCATAGAGGGTCCCTACAGAAGACTGTTTTATTTCAGGGGATATTTTACCCGGATGACAAACTGTAAGTCAGTGAGTCATTTTCATGGTCTGACATTTTGCTGTAAAAGCGCTTGAGAGAAGGTACGTTACTTTTATAGGCTTGCTTGTGTCCTGAAGCAAAGTTTCACGCATTGTGTATGACACACATAGTTTATATAGGATGGAGGACCTTTATGAGACTGGGTTAAAATGGAAACTTGCATTTTTCAGCTTTATTTCAATTGCTTTGTTATAGAATATAATACTAGTTGCAGTAATGGGTCATTTGAGAACTACAGTACAGGATTGGTATAATATAATACCTATAATGTTACAGTTAAATATAGCCATGATCACTCCCCTCTCCCTGATTAAAACTCTTCATTTTCATACATCTCTAGTTTCCCATTGATACACTCACTGTACTTCCAAAAAGAATTCAGGAAGTCCCCAAGTTAAGCTCCAAAAGTTTGTTTTTTTAAACTCAGAAACAATTTTCCCATATAAACAATGTTATAAATTATGGGCATATTCCCAAACTAGTCTACCCAAGGCTATTTAACCCATAATGTGCTTGCAGTAAAGTAGTATGTGTATCACATGTCAATGAAAAAAAAGTCCAGTTCCAACATGAGAAGACCAGAACATATTTCCCATTTCTTCAGTGACCCTCCCTCTAGTGTTACACTCATCCCAATTCTGAATCCCTTATCAGTCAAGGCAGTTGGCTCCAAGACTGATATGATTTCCTTAGGGGCAGGAAAGAAGGAATGAGCAGGCAATGGAGGCTCACTGCCCCTTTTCTTCTCTCTCATTGGGTATTGGATTGCCTACTGCCCTGACAACACAGTCTCTTTAAGAATTTTTTCTTTTAGGACTTTTATTGATAGTAGTGGTGGCAACAGGGATACAAATGAACAAATCTGTGCTTCTCTTTCTCTACATTCATTCACTCACTCAACAATGCATTAATCAGTTCCTAAGTAGCATTCCAGTTCAGTCTAAACCCTGAGGATACAAACATGAATGAGCCCTTGAGCCCCCACCCCAGTCTAATGAGGAATACAGAGACACAAACAAACTATTGCCATGCAGCGTGCTACCTGCAGCGATAGAGGGCTAGACTAGGTAAAGTGGCAGTGTTCTGCTTGGTTTGAGGGCAGGAGAGGTTGTCAAAGAAGACTCCACAGGGCAGACACTGAGGCTAGTCTTGAAGGATGAGGTTTTGGTCAGGGAGATAAGAGACTGTGAGAAGGCATTTTAGGCAGAGACAAGTCATGAAATACCCCATGTTTGAAAAAGTAAGAGCAACTTGGTATGATTTGGCCAGAGATACAACATAGGGCAGTGTTTGGAGATGGGACTAGACAAGAGCTTTAGGTGAAGAGCCTTGCATGTCAGACTGAAAACTGCATTTTATCCTATAGTGGTTAATGGGGGGGTGTTGTGATCAGATGCACCATTTGAGTGACAAGGTGAAAAACAGATTGAATGGGAGATAAAGGGAGGCAGAGGCCTTTTAAGAAGGACAAGAAGAGGGGGAGAAACATTTTAGTTTAGTTATTTTTTATTTTTAAAATTTTTGGCTGCTCCTTGGGGCTTGCAGGGTGTTAGTTCCCCAACCAGGGATCGAACCCACTCCCCCTGTATTGGAAGCATGGAGTCTTCATCACTAGACCAACAGGAAAGTCCCTCATTTACTTATTTCTAATCTTTCACATTTTAATTAAAATTTTTTTGAACTGTGGTAAAATACATCTAATACAAAATTGACTCTCTTAACCATTTTTAAGTGTACAATCCAGTGACATTAAGTACATTTACATGGTCATGCAACTGTCAACACCATTGATTTCTAGAAATTTTTATTTTCCCAAACTGAAACTCCTTACCCATTAAATAACAACTCTTCATTCACCTTCTTTCCCTATCCCCTGACAATCACCATTCTACTTTCTGTCCATGAATTTGACTACTCTAGGGACCTCACCTAAGTGGAATCATAGAATACTGGTCCTTTGGTAACTGGCTTATTTAGTTATTTTCATTTTAAAGTAAAGAAAATGCTTCTCTGTGGTTTTAAAAAAATTCCAAATAATATAAAAATCTGCAAAATGCAAAGTAAAAGGACAAAATGTCTGGTAGATTTTGTTAAGGAGATTTTCAATGCCCATTTGGGAACTAACATTTGCTAAGTGTATGCCATATGACGCTGTGTTGAATGCTTTACATGTGTAATGTAAGTTGCCCCTTAAAGCATGTGATTTCATTTACTAATCATACTTTATCATTTAAACATCTTCAGTCCCTAGGTAGAGGGATCTGACAAGAACTAGGCAAGCAGTCAGGGTGGGTGCCATATGGACTAGCATGTAGAGAAGAGAAGAGCTTCTATGCTGGTGAGAGCACTGGAATACACTCTGGGAACCAAGGAAGCCCAGCCTTCAACACCAGATATGGCAGAGCAAGGCAGGGGGAGAATTGTTTGCCCAGGTGGGCCTGGAGTTCACAGGATCCTTCTTAGACACACTGATTCTTGAGTTTTAAAGACTTATCAGGTCAGACATGATCCACGGTGAGGTTGATGGTTTTTTGTTTGTTTTTATTTGTTTGTACCACAGTGAGGCAATATGGAACTTCCAGGGATGGAAGCTGAGCCCCTCCACTATATAAGCACAGTCTTTGTTACTGGACCACCAGTGAAGTCCGGGATTTATGTTCTTATTCAAGCTTTCTCTGGGCTGAATTAAGAACTTTTAGGTTGGCTGCCAGAAACTTCTGACAGTGTCTTGGTCCTCCAGTATAGACATCAATTAATATATGTCATACCTGTTACTTAACACTAGCCTAAACTGGCATTCTTAACTGTAATTCATGGAAGCATACTGGTTTTCTCTGGGATGTTAATATGAAGTTATCAAAAACAAAACAAACAAAAAACCCTAGTCAAATACACTTGGAAAACAGTTCACTAGTTGCTTCTTCTAAAGAGTTATAGGTTATGTCAGCTTATTAAGACCTCTGGGAAGTCCTGTAATAAATAATAAACCTGTTAAACTTTTAAACCACCATTTCCTAAACATTTTGATCACCATACTTTGTTTTCTTTTCTCCTTAGCAACATGAATATATATGTGGGTATGACCCTAGTATTCTATGGAACCCAGAAGCACAGTAATTAGGCAGCATCTTGGGCAGGCTATATCAACCATCCAAGAATTGACAAAGGCTGCCCTGAGGCAGCACTCAGATACACAGGATTCTGAATTAGGCTCAATAAGCAAAAGGTCAAGGAGATGTCCTCAACTTCAAGTGTGATTAGACTATCTCCAAAATGCTGGAGTGATGGCTTCTTCTAAAAGGTTTAACTAAATATCAAATCCATAAGTTCTTTTTTAAAAAATTATTTATTTTAATTGGAGGCTAATTACAATATTGTAGTGGTTTTTGCCATACATTGACATGAATCAGCCATGGGTGTACATGTGTCTCCCTGTCCTGAACCCTCCTCCCACCTCCCTCCCCATCCCATTCCTCAGGGTTGTCCCAGTGCACCAGCTTTGAGTGCCCTGTTTCATGCATCAAACTTGGACTGGTGATCTATTTCACATATGGTAATATACATGTTTCAATGCTATTCTCTCAAATCATCCCCACCCTCGCCTTCTCCCACAGAGCCCAAAAGTCTGTTCTTTATATCTGTATCTCTTTTGCTGTCTCACATATAGGTCATCATTATCATCTTTCTAAACTCCATATATATGTGTCAATAGACTGTATTGGTGTTTTTCTTTCTGACTTACTTCACTCTGCATAATAGGCTCCAGTTTCATCCACCTCATTAGAACTGATTCAAATGCATTCTTTTTAATGGCTGAGTCATATTCCCTTGTGTATATGTAGCACAGCTTTCTTATCCATTCGTCTGCCGATGGACATCTAGGTTACTTCCATGTCCCGACTATTGTAAACAGTGCTGCAATGAATAGTGGGGTACACATATCTCTTTCAATTCTGGTTTCCTCAGCATGTATGCTGAGCAGTGGGATTGCTAGATGGTATGGCAGTTCTATTTCCAGTTTTTTAAGGAATCTCCACACTGTTCTCCATAGTGGCTGTACTAGTTTGCATTCCTACCAACAGTGTAAGAGGGTTCCCTTTTCTCCACACCCTCTCCAGCATTTATTGCTTGTAGACTTTTGGATAGCAGCCATTCTGACTGGCATGAGATGGTACCTCATTGTGGTTTTGATTTGCATTTCTCTGATAATGAGTGATGTTGAGCATCTTTTCATGTGTTTGTTAGCCATCTGTATGTCTTCTTTGGAGAAGTGTCTGTTAAGTTCTTTGGCCCATTTTTTGATTGGGTTGTTTATTTTTCTGGTTGAGCTGCATGAGCTGCTTGTATATTTTTCAGATTAATTCTTTGTCAGTTGCTTCATTTGCTATTATTTTCTCCCATTCTGAAGGCTGTCTTTTCATCTTGCTTATATTTTCCTTTGTTGTGCAAAAGCTTTTAAGTTTCATTAGGTCCCATTTGTTTATTTTTGCTTTTATTTCCAATATTCTGGGAGGTGGGTCATAGAGAATCCTGCTATGATTTATGTCAGAGAGTGTTTTGCCTATGTTCTCCTCTAGGAGTTTTATAGTTTCTGGTCTTACATTTAGATCTTTAATCCATTTTGAGTTTATTTTTGTGTATGGTGTTAGAAAGTGTTCTAGTTTCATTCTTAAAGAAGTGGTTGACCAGTTTTCCCAGCACCACTTGTTAAAGAGATTGTCTTTTCTCCACTGTATATTCTTGCCTCCTTTGTCAAAGATAAGGTGTCCATAGATGTGTGGATTTATCTCTGGGTCTTTCTATTTTGTTCCACTGATCTATATTCCTGTCTTTGTGCCCATACCATACTGTCTTGATGACTGTAACTTTGTAGTAGAGTCTGAAGTCAGGAAGGTTGATTCCTACAGTTCCAGTTCCATTCTTCTTTCTCAAAATTGCTTTGGCTATTTGAGGTTTTTTTTTTTTTTTTTTTTTTTTTTTTTTTTTTTTTTGTATTTCCATACAAACTGTGAAATTATTTGTTCTAGTTCTGTGAAAAAATACTGTTGGTAGCTTGATAGGGATTGCATTGAATCTATAGATTGCTTTGGGTAGTATACTCATTTTCACTATATTGATTCTTCCAATCCATGAACATGGTATATTTCTCCATCTATTTGTGTCATCTTTGATTTCTTTCATCAATGTTTTATAGTTTTCTATATATAGGTCTTTTGTTTCTTTAGGTAGATTTATTCCTAAGTATTTTATTATTTTTGTTGCAATGGTGAATGGAATTGTTTCCTTAATTTCTCTTTCTGTTTTCTCATTGTTAGTGTATAGGAATGCAAGGGATTTCTGTGTGTTAATTTTATATCCTGCAACTTTGCTATGTTCATTGATTAGCTCTAGTAATTTTCTGGTGGAGTCTTTAGGGTTTTCTATGTAGAGGATCATGTCATCTGCAAACAGTGAGAGTTTTACTTCTTCTTTTCCAATCTGGATTCCTTTTATTTCTTTTTCTTCTCTGATTGCTGTGGCTAAAACTTCCAAAACTATGTTGAATAGTAGTGGTGAGAGTGGGCACCCTTGTCTTGTTCCTGACTTTAGGGGAAATGCTTTCAATTTTTCACCATTGAGGATAATGTTTGCTGTTGGTTTATCATATATGGCTTTTATTATGTTGAGGTATGTTCCTTCTATGCCTGCTTTCTGGAGGGCTTTTGTCATAAATGGATGTTGAATTTTGTCAAAGGCTTTCTCTGCATCTATTGAGATAATCATATGGTTTTTATCTTTCAATTTGTTAATGTGGTGTATCACATTGATTTCAAATCCATAAGTTCTTTAAACTGCTTACACAGAGCCAGCTTACCACTTCCTACTTCCCACTCCAGTTCCATAACTATCGTTGAAGCTTCAATAAGCCACAACTTCCTAGGCTACATTTTCTTTTACTTAGATCTTTGAAAAGCATACAAATTGATATGAATTTTGAAGGAAGATGAGAAAACCACTTTCAAACTGAATACAGTCAATGTGAATACAATTTCACTTTTCTCCATGAAGTAGCCCTGAGGTCTCCCAGAGATCTGTGAATATTGTATTTAATCAGGGACTGGAATAGCATGGGATTATCAGTCTACTTTAGCAAAAATGTGATGTACCCCCATACTCTTGCTTGAGTGACTGGAACACCCCATTCTGGATAGACTTAATGACAGCATCAATTCTATTTAAAAAAAAAACTCTGGAAATGTCAATTCAACCTTATAACGTCAGGTTTATCATCCTATAATGAATAGATACTAATTACCAAGTTCTATATTATACTCTAAGCATCAAAAATATACCACAAATTGCCTCTTCTTTTCAGGTTTCACCAGCATTCCTTGGGAAGTCTGTGGCATAATGGTAAGAACACAAACCTTGGAGCTGGATAAACTAGATTTAAATTCCAACTCTGAAAATGAATGCTTCTGATATCTTAGCCAATTATTGTAAATAGAGTAGCAATACCTATCTCAATAGGGTTATTGTCACATAATGTATATAAAAACACCTGGCATAATACCATGTGCATAGTAATAATAATAATAGAACCATTAACTGAACACTTAATATGGGCTTATTGTACTAAGTACTTTATATGCATTATATAAATTAATATATCTAATACCATTTTGTTCATGATCCATCATAATTCTGGGTGTGAACATGGATGTATCACAATTTTGGAGTTGTGATGCCATTTATTGTCTTGAAACTGGATTCTCTCAGAAATATACACATATATATGTACCCTTAGGCAAATTTCCTACTCCCTATCTTTCCTTGACTATTAAATCTCCAGTTGCAACCCAAGTTCATCTCCTGGATCTGGAGGGCTCATCTTTGACACCTTACTCATGACATCACACTTCTGTTCATTATCACCAGATCTTTGAGAAATGATTCCATTTCTAATCCTGTTATAGCAAAATATACTAGGTAGTAAGGTTGCCTTACTACCTTCATTGGACTTCTCATGAGATATGTGTATTTCACAGTTACATCTCTATCAAGAATATTCCATTCTGCACCAGATTGGTTTTCACCTTTGTATCTTTCAATTCTAACTATGCCCACTGCTGTCTTCATTAGACATGACTACCAGACAAATATTGTAACAACACAAATATTCTTCAGCAAGCAACATTCTAGAATAAACAGTTCCAATTTGTGTCAAATTCCTGAAGAGCATGTAAATAGAGGTCTGAATTTGGACTCAGAAAATTAGATTATAAGTGCTTGGACACAGTGATGGTTACATCTTGGTTTTTCTATCTGGCACTCACACTTCCTTTGAGAAATTGCTCCTCTTGCTCTTCAATTATGTGATTATGTGCTTCTTGTGAAGGAGTTGCTAGGTAGGCTAGTGCCCTATCTCACTGGCTCCAAGGTTGGCTTCTGATCCAGGCCCTTCCAAACAAAGTTCCATTCCTCTCACCACACCAACTGTTTTGAGTTGAGCATGTGACCAAGCTTAGCCAATTTAAGTCTTTCCTTGAGGTTTTCAGTTTTGAGCTAGAGAAAAAATGGTTGTGCTTTTTAGGTCATAAATCTAGAAGAAGAAATGAAGCTATAAGCCATTATCATCCTTGTCATGAGGTTAAAAACCTCCCTCATTAGAAGAGAATGAGGCCAACAAATAAAGAGAAGCAAAAGATAGAGATATCCCTGATTTGTCATTTGAGTGTATGGTCCAGATATTCTAGATCTACCTAAGATTTCCCAGTTATATGAGCCAATAATTTTCTTTTTCTCTTCAAGTGACTTTGATTTGGGGTTATGTCATTTGCAAATGTACTTTTGCATAACTTCCATTGTCTATCTGATTGCCTGGCTCTCTCCACACTTCAGATATACTCTGTGTTCCAGCAACTCCTTCTCCTTTTGTGTAAACAGGATGCCAAACTGTATCTGGCTCTGCCACTGGGTACCAATCCAGCAGTATTAGACTCCACTGGTAACTGAGCAGACATTTTGGAAGTAGCCATCTAGTCAATAAATTGCTTTTTAACATCAGGGTAGTGTGAAATAGAAGCAAATGGTGTTTATGATGAAACAATGGATCATCCTAATAGGGAACATATTACAAGAATGAGGAAATTCAGAGATGGGCAATACTCAAAACACAAAGATAAGAAGCTGATGTTGAGAGAAACATAATTTTCAGGTTTATTTAATGTCCTCTAGTTATCCTAGCTTTGACTATTTACCTACTTACTCTAGTTGTACCTAGTAACCCATAGTTATTCAAATGAGAGCCGAGACATTAGAATTGAGTGGAATGTGTATTTCTGATCCTCTGGCTCACTCTAGTTATTCTAGTTTTCTGTAGTATATAGCTATTAGTTAGCTTGTTACTCGTTGACTTATATATATATATATATATATAATGCTTCTTATACATAATGCTTCTGTCTCTAGTTTTTGAAAGTTTTCACTCGTTCTAATAAACACAAAGAATGAAGAGGAAGGAGTTTTTTTGGCTTCTTGGTTTACTCTAGTTATTTCTAATGAACACTAGTTACATCTAGTTACCAACAGTTATTCCAGCAAGAATGAGAATTTAGAGTTGAGAGAATAAAGTATCATTCTGAGCCTCTTATATTACTCCCTGTTATTCTAGTCACCTAGTTAATTACTGGCTAACTTTCTCCTCTTTTTTTCTAGTTTTAAATAGTTCTCACTTATTCTAACAAGAAATAAGAAATTAGATTTGACAGGGTTTTTCTCCTTAGTTTGTTGGCTTCATCTAATTATCTCTAGTCACCTGTAGTTGACTAGAGATTATCTCTAGTCACCTCTATCTCTACCAAGTTGTCACTGGCTGTATCTACTTATCAATATTTGCTCACCAAGCTTGTTTACTTTTCTTAGGACACGAACTATCTTTTCCAGTCTTCTTTTGTATAAGTGGAGCCAGCTGACTGGTTCTTCCCTAGGCAATGTGAGCAGAAGTGATGTGTTTCTTCTGAGCAGAAGCAGATAGCTAGTGGATGTGTTTTTTCCACACTCTTTCTTTCTTCTCCATGATGATCTTAGAGACCATGGGTTAAAGATGGTGGTGGTGTAAGATTGAAAGAGTGTGGGTCCCTGAATGGTTGGTTAGAACAAAGGCTCATCTGCCTCCTCCTGGTCACATTGGATTTTGACTTGAATGAAAAAAAAAAAAAAAACTTTACTGAGTTAAGCCACCGATATCTTGAGGTTTGTTACAGTATTTAGCCTATCCTGAAAAATTCATCCTATCATTGTACTTATCATATACAATTATAAATTGCCTGTTTTATTTCTCTCTCTCCTCCATTAAGACTGTAAGTTCCTTGAGGTCAGGGCTGGTGTCTATTTATTTATTATTGTATCCCCGGTATTTAGTTCAGGGTTAATAATTACAATAATGGGTATATTATAAGAATATAAGAGTCCCGCGCACGCCTCTCGGTCGCCCGGTCGAGTCTCTCGGCTTCCGTTGCGCATCGAGCAAGATGGCAGCCTCCGAGACGGTTAGGCTACGGCTTCAATTCGATTACCCGCCGCCCGGCGCCCCGCACTGCACGTCTTTCTGGCTTCTCATCGACCTGAACGGATGCCGAGTCGTCACGGACCTCATCAGTCTGATCCGCCAGCGCTTCGGCTTCAGTTCCGGGGCCCTCCTGGGCCTCTACTTGGAGGGGGCGCTCTTGCCCCCCGCCGAGAGCGCGCGCCTGGTATGAGACAACGACTGCCTCAGAGTTAAATTAGAAGAGAGAGGAGTTGCTGAGAGTCCTGTAACAGTTAGTAATGGGGATAGTACTCGTTTATTACCTAGAAAAGCAAAGAAGCGGGCATTTAAGTTGGACGAAGATGAAGAAACCGAACCAGATTACAGAAATTCAAAGAAGCATTGGAAGAGGCATGAGAACAGTAACAGTGAGAAGACCTTGGATCTAGACCCAAAAGCCGCCACAGAGCAGAGTGTGATTAAAAAAAACAAGAGGAAGAACAAAGCCACGTGTGATGTGGTGGAGGTTGATGATGGAGAGACTGAAAAAAAATTGCCAAAGAAGAAGGAGAAACGTGAATATAAAAAGCATGCCAAGACTCCCAAGTCTTCTAAAGCACAGTCTGTGAAAGAGTGGACCATCCAGAAGTGCAGCCCTAAAGCTCTTCCTGCTAGAAACAGCCTTGTGAAAGCCAACCGGAAAGGTGGCACGGTCGTCCGTACAAAAGACAGTCCAGATTCCTCCTCGGAGTCTGAGTCTTATCACGAGTCAACTAGTGATGGTGTCAGCAACGTCGTCTTGGAGGTCAGACATTCCTCACAGAAAATCTCGACTGACATGTCAAAGGACGGATCCTCTGTGAAAACCACAGCTGCAAACAAAGTGGCTCCAAAAACTGGTTTTACCTCCGCCCCTTTCAAGGGCAAGACCTCCAGAACATCATCTTCTAGTTCAGACTCTAGTTCAGAGTCAGACGATCAATGCGTGATGCCAAAGAGCACCCCTGAGTGTACTGCAGAGTTCTTAAAGACTGTAGGCCTCTTTGTAGGAAGAAATTGTCCAGGGCCATCATCACAGGTTCCAAACGCCGCTGGATGGAAGCAGTCGGACCCAAACAGTGGCAGACAGGTCCTCTGTCCTCCTCCCAACGTGACTCTCCCCGCCAGTTTGGGAAGAGGTTGGGGTAAAGGAGAGGACCTTCTTTCCTGGAAAGGAGCGAGGGGGCGGGGTATGCGGGGGAGAGGTCGAGGTCGAGGGCATGCTCTTCCCTATGTTTTAAATAGAAACGCCGACTATCAGAAGCAACAACAGTTGAATGAAATGGTGACAAATTCATCTACCATTATCCAGAATCCCATAGAGACACACAAGAAGGACTACAGTCTCTTACCATTGTTAGCAGCTGCCCCTCAAGTTGGAGAAAAGATTGCATTTAAGCTTTTGGAACTAACATCCGATTATTCTCCTGATGTCTCTGACTACAAGGAAGGAAGAATATTAAGCCATAACCCGGAGACCGAGCAAGTAGACATAGAAATTCTTTCATCCTTACCTGCCATGAAAGAACCTGGGAAATTTGATTTGGTTTATCACAACGAAAATGGAGCTGAGGTAGTGGAGTATGCTGTGACGCAGGAGAAGAGGATAAGCGTTCGTTGGAGAGAGTTAATAGATCCAAGACTGATTATCGAATCTCCGAGTAACACATAAAGTGTGGAGCTTCCCCGAGTATGACCTCTCCACCTCGTGGTTTATAAATGTCTTATTTGTGAAAGTGACTATAACCTGAACTGTTGTTTTTTTTTTTAAAGAAGATTTGTGAGTTGTATGCATTTTCGGTTATCTTCCATTTGCTGCATAGGAAAAAATCTACCTCATCATTTAAAAGAACATGGGTATTGCTTTTGTAGATCTTTTTTTTCCCCAGGCTTAATCTTAATAACAAAATTTACAACATGACATTCCTTCAGGCATCGTTTATAAAACAATATGTACGGTTTCTTCTCTTTTTTATTTTTTTCAACCATCAAGTAGCTATCGTCAGTAGGAGTTTGTAATACCAAATACAAGAAAGTGCTGTATATCTTGTCTCAGTAAGTTTTATTAAGTAACGTTTTAAAACATGAAAGCATGTTACTTGACTTAATTTTTTAAAATTTAAGTTGTTCCATTCAACGTGGAACATCTTATACATTTCAAGTATTTTATACTTGTAATTGTCGGGAGTTAACCAGTAGCTGGGTTTGTTACAGGCAATGAGTTAAGGAATCCTTTCGCACTTTTCTCAACTTTAAGATGAAGGATTCTCAGGGCCTGTGGAGATCAGTGAAAATAAGTCTGTGTGCCTGGGGAAGAACTGGGGCTCCATTCAAGGGGGAGGATTCACTGTGAGCTCAGGCCAGGGTGACCCACCCAGCCACTTGATCCCGGGTGCCTGGCTGAGTGTGCTGTGCTGGAGTGAGGGTCTTGAACAGAAACTTCCTTTTCTGTTGTTATTCAACACAAAGCTAAAAAGGCTGAAATATATACTGTGAAAATTGTTTTAACAAAACATCAGATCCCTCCTTTGGCTTTGCAGATTTTTAAATAAAATCATATTGAACTAAAAAAATAAAAAGAATATAAGAGTATAATAAACAAGTGTATATGTACTGACAGCATTCCTCTGTATTGTTTCACTAATAAGAATCACTCTTAATGAAAGAGGAGTTGCTAATTCTTAACCAATAGAGACTCAGTGCTTCTCCCTTAAGTTTTGACTGTAGGAAGGTAAAATTTGTAATGATTTTGATCTAAATGATGAGTTACAATGATCAACCCATGGCTTACTATCAGCGGATGTGAAGACACTTCTTCTACATAATTGAGTCACATTTTAAGTTGTTTGTAAGCAGCCAACAGAATTTTTCTAAAAAGCTGAATTTCTTTTATGAAGTCCATAGATGTCAGTATAACATAAAACAAATATACTGAAAAGTGTTTCATGGAGTATAAAGTGTGCATAGCAAAGATATTTTTAAATTCATGTATATGGGGTCTATAAAATTGCACTTGTGATTAGTCATTCTGGATAAAAATCCAACCAACCAACCAAACACAATTAGCTGAACTAATATTTGGTAATATGTAACCAAAAAAATTTATTTGAGAGACTTTCCCACTTTTACACGTTGAGCAATCATATATAGAAAATGAGCTTAATGTTTTTAAAATGTGTGTTTATAATCTTCAAGCAAATTTAACTGAAATCTCATCAATCTCTAGCACATGTGTTGAAATATGACAGGCATTTTCTAACCTGGTAGGAAAGAAACTTGCAGGGTTAGGCGGAAATGTTTTTCGTTGAGTCTTAGAAAAGGTTACTGAAAAGATTTCTGAGAAACTTCTAGAACATTCAGGCTATGCTACTTCCTGAATTGGTATGTCCAGTAGAAAAGGAAACTGAATCCAAAAGAAATGAAACAAAACAAAACTGGGGGTTATCTCAGGGTCTACTTCATGCCAAATAACCATTTTGCTTTTATTTTTCAACTATCCTTTTGGCTTTGTTTGATGCAACCTGAGTATGTGAGGTATTACAGCATGCCACAGGCACTGATTGATTCTGCTATAATTCAATACACTGGGTCTACTCATTTTTACAGTTCTGCACATATTCTTATAACAGATCTTCTGAGGAAAGTGCAGAGTGACAGGCAGCTATTGTGCTACTATTTATAAAAGACAATAAAGATAAGGTTGCAATTTTCCAAATGAAAGTTTTTAGTTATAATTGCGTATGTAGCACATTCTTTAACCCACTTACATAGAAGACATTGCCAATTACTTCTGAGAGTCAAATAGGGACAACTAGGTTCATATTCATACGCTAATAAGCATTGCATTATTTTAACCTGTTTTCTTTTTAATCTATGAAAATGAGAATTGAGCACTGGCAATGGAAACATTAAAGTAGTAATTACCTTCTGCCAAGTGCAGCTTTTCACATAAACACATTTCAGCTGGCAGGTATAGTAGTTATTTTTCAAAACTAAAATTTGGTAAATAAACCTCATTGTCTTTTGTAGAAATAGCCTTTAAAATACAGAATATCGAGTTACCTTAGAAACATCTCTAAGGAAAGTGGTTTGCTACAAATACGACAAACTTCCCATTTTTTATTTTTGAAAGTCTGCCTTCATAGAATATGCTAGAATCTCCCTTTCCTTTTTTTTCTTTTTGGAAAAAAACTCGAGCCGGATGAGGAGCAGGAAGTAGCCTCACATTTTCATTAATTGGCATTTGGTGTGAGACTCTGGAGAGATTGGGGAACGTGACTATTTTAGATGCTGAACATTAATTGCCAAAGGGCTCACAGACTATCTCTGTTGTGACATGAGTCTCTCACATTGAATATTCAACAACAGGCTAATGTTTGACATTTGTTAGGTGGGTTGGCTGATAATTAATAAAACTAAAGCCATAAAGAAAATTACTCCCTGACTTGCTTGAGGGGTAGATTTTACTTTACCAAGTATCAGGAACTAAACAATCATGAAATCCAAAGTCCCACCTTAATCAGGGTATTTTGTGCTGTTTAGGTCACACTGCACATTGATTATTTGGCATGTAATGTGGAGCCCCAGCTCATTACTGAGCATTAGCTCTCACACCTGCATCATGCCAATTTCACTGAGCCACCTGCCTGTCTGCTGCTTCTGCACAGCATTTAACATACTGAAAATCCTAGTTGAAATAAAGATGAGCATGCCACACATTGTGGTGAGATTTTCTTCGCAATCAAGGCTCATAGGGGGTAGAACTGTGAGTTCTTCACATACCTCCGTTCCTCATTTACCTGGCACAAAAGGCAACTGATTCTTATGCATACCAACTCACAGTGCAACCTTAGTTGGGTAAGTCACTTAACCTCTGTGTGCCTGAATTTCTTCCTCTGTCAAATGACTGTATTAATGAACACCTGTTCCACAGGGTTGGTGTGCCTATCAAATGAGATAATGGTCATAAAAAGGCTTTGCAAATTGTACAGTGTTGTAAAAGTGCAACGTTTTAATAATAACAATCTGTTAAAAAATGGTGGTGGCTTTTGTTTCTGCTGCGGCCTTTTTGCCTTAGAGAAGCTAGACATTTGCCCTCTTGCCCTTTAAAAAATCAGAAATTCTGAAGCAATCTATCTGCCTACTCTGTGTTTATGAGGTTGTTCCAAGGTGAATTGCCGTTTAGCAAATTGCATAAGCTGCAACCACTAGTTCAAACCAGAAATAAGCTGGAAGGTGTGCTCTGTGGCATTTGAAGTCTGGTAAAATTTCTTTCTGTACAGGATAGGATAATGTGGTTAGAGCAGAACTTCATATGTAGATTCTACTCAATGTGCCACATAAGCAGAATAACCAAAGAAGCAAATCATGTTTTGAACCTAATAAGTAGTGCCAGTGAAAGAAAAAGGGTTACTTGTCACCTTTGCTTTTCCTCATGAAATAATCCTAGATATTTATCAATTCCATAATGAAAACCACATCACAGAAATCCTGTTAGTCAATGGGGTAATGACAAATATAGATTGTGTTATAAACCTTCTCCAGGGGATATCCCCAACCCAGGGATTGAACCCAGGTCTCCCACATTGCAGGCGGATTCTTTACCAGTTGAACCACAAGGGAAGCCCCCAAAAAGCACTTAAGACTCTGCAACCCATGAAATCTCAACTTGCAACATATTGTTAGGTTTGCATGAAACTATTCCTTCAGAAAGCTGATCTTATTGTTTAGCCAGATGTTATGATTTCCCAGGTTTCCAAGTGAGCCTGCTGCCCTCAGAAATGTTCCTGTCCCCTAGTTGGCAGAAAGTCTGGATGTCCCCTTTTAGTTGAAGCTTCATTCTAGAATCTTAAGAATTTTATTAATACTCTTTAATCTCTGGGTCGGGAAGATCCCCTGAAGAAGGAAATGGCAACCCACTCCAGTATTCTTGCCTGGGAAATTCCATGGACAGAAGAGCCTGGTGGGCTATAGTCCATGGGGGTCTCAAACACTTGAACACAACTGAGCGACTGAGTACACACACACACAATAAATTTTTCTTATTGATGTATTCCAAGTACTTGTGTCTTATTCAATATTATAGAAAATGGAACTGTTATTTACAACTGAAAGTAAAAAAGATGATCTCCTGACAATTTAAGTGAAGAGAAGCCATCCTCTAGTCTAAGGGGCTGTAAACCCTTTCATGAGAGCAAGGTTGGATCATGAAAAAGCATTTGGGGAAAGAGAGCCTGAGGCAATTTCATTCATGGAAGGGGTGAAATTTGGGAAGCCTCACCTATTTCAGCATCAATATTTTCCCCTTGTAGACATATTCAAAAGAGATATTTTATGGTTGCTGTGACCTTGAAAAGACAGGATTGCACAGTTACACACACCTGTTACAATGGCACAGTCTTTAGAAGTTTGCTTCTATCAGACATCTGGCCAACTTGAAAGAATTTCAATCAAGACAAGGTTTACAAGGTAACATCGCGTGGACTCTCCTCTCTGAAGCCCCCCCCTCCAATTTTTTAAATTTATTTACTTTAATTGGAGGCTAATTAGGAAAAGTTTGTTCAGTTTATCAGTTGCTTTTCAGGACTATCTTAACTATACCTTAGAAATCAGTATGCAAGTTAAATTGTCGTTAAGCTGTTACTATACTGTCTTAGAAAGTGTGCGCTCTGTCTGTTCATTTCTGAAAGGAGACTTTTCTTCATCTTTAGAGTCACAGCTGGAGCATGACTAAAACCTAACACCAGCCAGGAAGCCTCCTGCTGTGTGCAGTTTCCTAGCTTTCAGCATAATTATGCAAATCCATCTTTGACATTAGAGAAAGGCCAAGGACAATGTCAGGCAAATGGTTATCCAATTTCCATTTAGCCCCATTTTAGGTATTCACAGAGCTGATGTTCAAGGGCTAAAATATGAACGTCATTTAAATGTTTAAGGGAGTTGCATTTTGGTTCCTGCTACAGCTGTGGGGGTGGGTCAATTAAAAGAAGAAAGTCATCTGCGCAGAGGCCTCTCCACTTCTAGCTCGTCAACCAGCAAAGATGCTTTCAGTTTACTGGTGCTTTTTTTGACACTCCTAAGTGGAGGTTTCCATGACACTGACCATTGTGAACTCTGCTATTCTGGAATTAAGTTGTGTCTGAATGTAAAACAGAAGCACCTGCAGCCCGTGTTTTATCCTGTGTTTTTATTTATTTGTTTGTTTTTAATGTATCTCTACCCAGCACAGTCACAATGGTCTAGGAACCCATAACCATTATGTGGCTTTTCAAACAGAATAAAATGGCTATAGAAATTCTTCTTATTGTTTACAGAGACTACAGAAATAGATTTGTGGACATGATGAGCTGAAAACAACCATAATATGACCTCAAATGGCCTCTACATTCTGTGTGTGAATTACCAGAAGCCTGCAGCGAAGGACTTGTCCAGTCTCTAAGCAAACCAGTGGTGTAGCTGGGAGGAGAACCCAGATTTTCTGCCATCCAATCTGTATTCATTTCACTACATTACATTGTTTCCAGGGGATGTTTAAGTATTAGAGACCCTAAATGTTCATGGAGGCAATAAAGGCATCTTCT
This sequence comes from Odocoileus virginianus, assembly GCF_023699985.2. Taxonomy (NCBI): domain Eukaryota; kingdom Metazoa; phylum Chordata; class Mammalia; order Artiodactyla; family Cervidae; genus Odocoileus; species Odocoileus virginianus. The sequence continues at coordinate 6,158,813 of NW_027224263.1, forward strand.
TATGCCATGAAGTTTGAGAGGTAGTTGTTCACAACCTCTTGGAGAGGACCAAATTCCAAAGCCTTACTTCTACCAATTCAGGACGCTTGGATATTTGCCCAATGATAGTGGTGATCATGAAGAGCAAATGATCCAAATGATGATGTTTGTAGAAAATCTGGTTACAGAAGACGATCCCCACATTCCAGAGAAGATCACTTGGCTTTGAGAGACTCTGAGAACTTTTCTAAAGGAGGTTTCTTTGGTTGGGCAAGCTGGACTCCATCAGAGTTATCTTAGCCTTGGGATCCAGGAGATCTGAAAAATATACACAACTCATTAAGAAATGTGTTATGGGTTTCCAGGCCTTTTCATAAAGTGACTTGAGAGATTACCAGGGTTTTAAAGGACAAAGAAGGTGAGGCAAGAGGGATGGAAGGGGAAAACAAAACCAATATGGATGACAGGATAATAAAACAAAAGAAAAATGTAAGAGGAAGAATTCAAAGAAAGGCGGGATAGACTGTATCTTAGTTTCAATAATTGACTTGCAGACCAGTTGAACTGTTACTGCCAGGTAGAAAGAGCAAAGCCAGACTGGCAGATTCCATGAATATTATAAACAGGATACCAAAGACTGGCTGTAGTGTAAAAGTAGAGTTATTGATGAGCCAAACTCTGATAACCCATGTCAAGAAACTGTGTTTCCAAGCCTGAACAAAAGCAAACAGGACCTGGAGTTGAAAGGGACAAATCTGATAAGAACCAATAAAGTGGAGCCTTGCCAATTTATAGTGTTCTGTGTTGGTGGCAGAGCAAGCCTCAAGTAAGGAAGGCACTGTATGTTTCTGCAAACAGTTTTATTTCTAACATCTAGCATAGTGCCCAGCACAAAGTAGGAATTTGATAAATGTTTGTTGAAGGAATGAATTATTGAAATATACTCTCTCTTAAAAACCTATTCTTCTGGATTGGATGATTTCCATCGGGACAGAAAGCAAATCCAAAGTATATGTAGAATGTGAAGAACATGGCAGAAGGGTATGGGGGTAGAGTTTGAGGGTGTAACTTGGGAGGCCTGGACAGATGCCTGAAAGATAGACTGAGTAGAGCTTGTTATTTTACTGAAGGCAAACTTTGTATTTTATTTTATATAAAATGAGATGATGTCCCTTTGTGAGCATACTTTGAAGTTTGGAGTGTCAATGTAAATATGAATTATTATCATCATTGTGCACCTTAGTTGAGTCAAGATATGTTTGTTCTTTCTGATCCATTCCCTTGGGGCTTTTGTGAGTAGAGAATGGGTGTGGGATAAATAAATCTCAACGTATTTCTTCTCCTCCCTGTATGAAAAGGGCTAAAATGAAGACATTTCTTCTTAGGCTTATATGTCACTACTTGTATTGACATAAAAAGGGAGTCTTTAATGCTCTTATGATCAAAGGGTAGAAGCAGAGTCACTGAGTTACCATGCCAAAGTATTTATTGGTCATGAAAACTCAAAAGCACCCTCTTCATAAAAAGTCTTCCACCCCCTCAATTGTTTGTCTCTCCATGTTTTTACAGCAAATTGCAAATTAACTTTAAATTCTAGCCTATTTTAGGCTCACCTGAGCTACTTAATGAATGTGTAGTAAATAAATGAATGAACAAATGAACTCAGAGGCAATTATATTGTACAATAAAGGAGATGTTTGAATGTCTCACTGGTACACATTAAAGAAAGAAAACAGTATCATAACCTTCCTTTCTCCAGTCAACTTCTTATAACCCCAGCTGCTGGGTCATGATGTCCTTGGCATTCAGTAAAATGGACTGTTTGAAAAAATGAATCATTTCAGAGCATTAATTAAAAAAAAAAAATCCAAATTCCTGCCACTTGGATTACTGGTCCTTAATTGTTTAGCCTGTGTTTGAGCTGGTAGTCAGCCTCCCCCTATTGCTTTCTATTAACTTTATACAAGTCATTTAATTTCTAATCTCTTAGTTTCCCTGTCTGTAAAATTGTGATAACAGTATCTATTCTGTAGGGTTATTATGAGGTATTCTGATGTTAAATGTAAAAAGATTTTATAACAGTTCTTGGCACACAGAAAATGCTCAATACATGTTTTCTATTATTGTTTTTCCATTATTATTACTTTAAAGATTTTTGTCAGCAGATAGATGGATGTCTCAAAGAAGAGCTGCCAATTTGTCAGGAAAGATGTGGGTCTGTTTTTGGCAGATTGAGTTTAATGTGCTGGTAAAATACTCTGTAGTGCCATCTAGCAATTCGTTAGATGGTGGTGTCTTAGGATAGTAATTGAATTGTTGAGAAACAGACTAAGCTGTATGGACATAAGAACTGAAGTTAAAAGAGGAAAGAGAATACCTTGGGAGAAAGTGCAGAAAGAGAGAAGGACCTCAGGCCTAGCTTTGGAGAAAATTCACATTTATGGAGTCAGAGAAGGAGACAGCAAAGCCAATAAAAGCAGAGCTAGAATACCTCCACAAAACTCAAGGGAAAAGATACCATTTAGAAGGGATAGTCAAAGGTTTCAAATACCTTGCAGAGAAATCAAGGATGATTAGGTCGAGACTTCTATTCACTTTCGTTAGATTGCTTTTTGATAGCAAGGATTGAATTTTGTCAATATTTATCCATTTCCCCAGCAAACTGCCTGGCTCATGGTAGGTGGTCAGTGTATACTTGTTAAATGAGTGAGTGAAAGGGACATCCAAATGAGGAATCGCCATGGAGTTTTCATGACAGAAATCAGATTGCAAAAGGTAAAGAGTAAGTTGAATGATGAGGAAATGAGAGGCATCGATTGAGAAAATGGTTAAAACACAGGTGGGAGATTAGGATGGTCACTGAAAGAAGTCACAGGGTAAACAAAAGGATTTGTTGTTTTTTTTTTTAATGTGGAGGTGATGGGGGAACAGGGAATGTTTTTAGGCAGAGAAATGAGAAAGAGATTGAATCAGCCTGAGGAGAAGGGGTGAATGATGGAACAAAGATGGATGGAGAAATAAAATGAAAGAAGAGACTGAGACACCTTATCCTCTGAGTGGGAGGGAGAGAGGATGAGTGGCCATATACAAATATTATTATTTAGGAAAGGAAAGTGTGGCAAAGATGAAGTTTAAAGACAGAAAAGAGGGGACATGAGAGAGATCACTTTAGGTGGTTTAAGTATCCTTGGTGCCAGAAGATGGGTGGGGCTAGGGATTTGAACAAGAAAGATTGAGAACAACTCTACAGAACATTCCATCGCTCATCTATGGGGTGGAGGAATAGGCCATTTGACTTAGCCTTTGGTCTCATGTATTCCTTGGGTTCCAACATTATTTCCTAAGAAATTTTGTATACTTCTAAGAATTTAGTTTGTCAGTAATGATAAAGCTGAAGGAAATATAGATAAATCTTTTAAGAACCAAGTAGCACTTTTTAAAAAAAATGGTATATCATTTTTTTTTTATCTAAAATGGTTCTAAAAATTCCATTATTATCAATAGCCACTTGGCAGAGGGTAATTAATTTTATTTTATGTACTCTCTCAATGCTAAGACAATAAGACAATTTTAAATCTAGCAAAGAGATGGTTTAGTGTTTTCATGATAGTAATTCAAATATGTAAATTACTGTTTTACAGTCACACACCTTGCAAATGTCACTATCACATCTGTACTCCAGAGATAAATGTAATCAGCCTTTGTTAAAGAGTTTTTTTGGTAAGTTTTTGTTTGGTTTTTGTGCTTTCACTTTTTTGTCTCATCATTTGTTTTTCAGAAGAGGATGATTTACTATATGTCTGCATGGGAGCAACAGGACTGAATCTGAGCTAAAAATTTCAACTTGATTTGGTCCATTTTCCTTAGAGTTTTGGGATTTTTATAATAGGAGGAAGCTGAGCTGATTTCAGTAATTGAACTCTACTACAGATACAGACCTTTCAATCACCTAGTCCCCATCTCCTCTAGTACACAAAGAAATTATACTTAGGCTTCTCGAATATCCAACACTCATTCCACCCCAACAACACTATTATAAGCAGCAAGAGTGTGTGTGGGCGAGGTGAGGAGGAGTATAAGGATGGATGGAGATGTTTGTTACAGAGTTGCTTAGAATCCCTATGTGCTTTTACTTCTGCAGCTGTATAGTGATATGAGAAATACGACTTTGTTTCCTTTATGACTTCAGAGGATTTTCAGGAAGTGTTCTAGAGAGGTCAGTGACTTTTAACATTTAGATTTCATCCTTAGGATCTCTTTCCTTTTGCTTCTCTTTCCATTGGAGAGATTTTTGTCAGTTCTGCCATTTAGGTCTGGATCAAATTTATTTATTTATTTATTTTTATTATTATTTTTTTATTATGAATTTCTGCCTTCATTTTATTTAACTGACTTTTTTTTTTTTACATGTATTCCCCATCCCGATCCCCCCTCCCAGAAGGATCGGGTAGAGAGGTAGGTGGATCAAATGTAATAGTTGGTTCTTCTTTCCATTCTGGGTTAGCGTGTAGCTTTTTTATTGGTCAGTTTATAACAAAAGCTAATTATTTTCCATGGAGTTCCTCGTGATTTTCCCCTTACATTCTGTTCTTTGGCAGCAGTAGGAATCTTTAAAACTTCAATGTGTGGTTTAAAATCTGAACTTCGACTGATGAAATTTTCAAGATATTTGCTTTTTTGTTTTTTTAAGGCAAGATGTTTCGATTTTTGAATATTCATTCATCAGCTATCAAGCTTATTTTTCATGGATTTTAAGTTACTTTTTAACATACTTGTCCTTTGTTTTTAGTACATGTAGGATGGACATTATTTTGTAACCCTTTGGGTATGAATTTCTGGGGCTTGGATGCTACCACATTTTATCTGTGTAAAGATACAATTTTAACTTTCAGTCACATAGATGCAAAGACTGCAATCTGATAGTTATATCCTGTGAGTTTTATAACTGACCAAATTTCCTTCTTTACTTTAGCCAGTAGGTAGCTTACAACCAAACCTGAAGCTCATTTTCAGTAACTTCATATGGCCATAGGTCTATGTTTCTGGTGGCCCTTGGTTTTTATTATTTTCAATTTTCCTTGTTTCTTTAAACTTTCTGTGTTTTTTCTCCTTCTTGTATACATGCTTATGACTTCATATCCTTGGCAGAAGGATGTGAGTGATAAGTAAATACATATAAATGGTCTCTATAGCATAGATTTCCTGTAACCTTCCAGTTTTCTGGAGGACACTTTAGGAAATTTGTTATCACCTCCTATAACCAACACTTCTAAGGGCATGAATGTTTTCTTACTTCCTAAGAGGTTTCTGAACTATGGACAGAGGTTCGTGACACTGTACAGGAGACAGGGATCAAGACCATCCCCAAGAAAAAGAAATGCAAAAAAGCAAAATGGCTGTCTGAGGAGGCCTTACAAATAGCTGTGAAAAGAAGAGGAAATGAAGTGAAAAGCAAAGGAGAAAAGGAAAGATATACCCATTTGAATGCAGAGTTCCAAAGAATAGCAAGGAGAGATAAGAAAGCCTTCCTCAGTGATCAGTGCAAAGAAATAGAGGAAAACAATAGAATGGGAAAGACTAGAGATCTCAAGAAAATTAGAGATACCAAGGGAACATTTCATGCAAAGATGGGCTCAATAAAGGACAGAAATGGTATGGACCTAACAGAAGCAGAAGATATTAAGAAGAGGTGTCAAGAATACACAGAAGAACTGTACAAAAAAGATCTTCATGACCCAGATAATCACAATGGTGTGATCACTGACCTAGAGCCAGACATCCTGGAATGTGAAGTCAGGTGGGCCTTAAGAAGCATCACTATGAACAAAGCTAGTGGAGGTGATGGAATTCCAGTTGAGCTATTTCAAATCCTAAAAGATGATGCTGTGAAAGTGCTGCACTCAATATGCCAGCAAATTTGGAAAACTCAGTAGTGGCCACAGGACTGGAAAAGGTCAGTTTTCATTCCAATCCCTAAGAAAGGCAATGCCAAAGAATGCTCAAACTACCACACAATTGTACTCATCTCACACGCTAGTAAAGTAATGCTCAAAATTCTCCAAGCCAGGCTTCAGCAATATGTGAACCATGAACTTCCAGATGTTCAAGCTGGTTTTAGAAAAGGCAGAGGGACCAGAGATCAAATTGCCAACATCTTCTGGATTTGAAAAAACAAGAGTTCCAGAAAAACATCTATTTCTGCTTTATTGACTAAGTGAAATCCTTTGACTGTGTGGATCACAATAAACTGTGGAAAATTCTGAAAGAGATGGGAATACCAGACCACCTGACCTGCCTCTTGAGAAATCTGTATACAGGTCAGGAAGCAAGAGTTAGAACTGGACATGGAACAACAGACTGGTTCCAAATAGGAAAAGGAGTACATCAAGGCTATATATTGTCACCCTGCTTATTTAACTTATATGCAGAGTACATCATGAGATAATGTTGGGCTGGATGAAGCACAAGCTGGAATCAAGATTGCTGGGGAAAATATCAATAACCTCAGATATGCAGATGACACAACCCTTATGGAAGAAAGTGAAGAAGATCTAAACAGCCTCTTGATGAAAGTGAAAGAGGAGAGTGAAAAAGTTGGCTTAAAGCTCAACATTCAGAAAACTAAAATCATGGCATCAGGTCCCATCACTTCATGGCAAATAGATGGGGAAATAGTGGAAACAGTGAGAGACTTTATTTTTCTGGGCTCCAAAATCACTGCAGATGACTGCAGCCATGAAATTAAAAGACGCATACTCCTTGGAGGGAAAGTTATGACCAACCTAGACAGCATATTAAAAAACAGAGGCATTACTGTGCCAACAAGGGTCCGTCTAGTCAAGGCTATGGTTTTTCCAGTAATCATGTATGGATGTGAGAGTTGAACTGTAAAGAAAGCTGAGTGCTGAAGAATTGATGCTTTTGAAACTGTGGTGTTGAAGACTCTTGAGAGTCCCTTAGACTGCAAGGAGATCCAACCAGTCCATCCTAAAGGAGATCAGTCCTGGGTATTCATTGGAAGGACTGATGTTGAAGCTGAAACTCCAATATTTTGGCCACCTGATGCAAAGAGCTGACTCATTTGAAAAGACCCTGATGCTGGGAAAGATTGAAGGCAGGAGGAGAAGGGATGACAGAGGATGAGATGGTTGGATGGCATCATCAACTCAATGGACATGAGTTTGGGTAAACTCTGGGAGTTGGTGATGGACAGGGAGGCCTGACGTGCTGCGGTTCATGGGGTTGCAAAGAGTCGGACATGACTGAGTGACTGAACTGAACTGAATTGAAATGAAGAAGTTTACCCCCTGCCTGTTATAGGTACAAGCATCTCTCTGGAGTAGCAACACTACATATATCTGGGGAACTTCCAGGAACTTTGACTCTATAATTATTTTGCCCCTGAACAACAATAGTTTTTAAGACTGGTCATTTGAAACCAAGCTGTAGAAACTGTCTTAACAAGGTAGGGCTACACCATCCTACATTCAAGGCTGCTGCAAGTATCATAGTATTCAGAGGTGTCTTGCAGTCAACTCTGAATTTGCTTCAATTTCTGTCTTTTGTCACCTTGAACCATAAATGCTTACCATACTGCCAGGACAGTTTAAATCTTTATTTTGAGGGAGGGATGAGCCACACTGTGCGGCATATGCGATCTTAGTTCCCTGCCCAGGGATCAAACCCATGCCCTCTGCATTGGAAGCACGGAGTCTTAACCACTGGAACACCAGGGAAGTCCCTGCTAGGACATTTTAGAAATAAATTTTGAATAGCAAGCTCCAAAAATGGTACATCCTCTTTGAGAATCTACACTCTGCAACCTCGAGTCAGTGAAGACAGTATTAATATTATTCTCTAGAGACAGAACAAAGGTTGGTATATTTGAAATGACTTGTAGATTTTGGGAGCAGCTGCCACTTGTGTTCTGTTGACTCAGTTAGTCAGAACTCTCTGCATATTTTGAGCAGGATTAATATTGGTAACTGCCTTTTTAATTTAGAAGACACTTAGCAATGCTGTTTCATTGTCTTGATCCTTTTTCTGGGCCATTTCAAATGTCAAATTGAATCCAGTCAAAAGTTTCACCATGTCCTCCATATACAAGGTGGTTCCACAGAATATCATTTAAGAAATCACCAAGCAATATTGAATCTGTTGGTGCAACTTGGAATTGTAAATACTGAGAGCTGTTGATTAGGATTTTGATTTGTACACTTCTGAACTCAGGGTGGAAACATGCTTTTGTATTACTTTGAGAATTTTACACAATATACTGATCTCAGGTGAAGTTAGTAAGGTGAAAGATATTAAAATGGCATATGTTTGCAGTCTACTAATGGTCAAGGACACTGCATGAGTCTACCAGGCATTTCAAAACTCTGCTTCATGGTAAAATAGAATATCTTGACACACTTGACTTCACTGAGTGTGAAAAGAAACAATACCAACCAGAGTGCCATGTCTTCCCTGCAACATACACATTATGAGACATCAACTTGCTTCCTGAAAGAGGAAAATTTAGTAGCCCTTGAAGGGTACAAGCTGAAACTTTCTATTTATCTGGCAGTCTAGATTTGAGATGCTATTAAGGCCCAAGTGGAGAATTAGGCTGATGGGCCAACAAGTAGTTAAATTGACTTAGGCTCATGAAGAGTGGGTCCTGGATATTGGCATAGTTGAGCTTTCTACTGGGGACAGTTTTAGCCTGTACTTCTGACCTCTCTAGTTTTTTATTGGTTAAGTTTGACATATAACTCTGTGAACCGAAAGTGTAAAACAGGTTACTTTGATACATTTATATATTATAATATGATTGCAATTGTGATATTACATTACATAATTATAGTTCAATATTGTCTGTATTCATTATGCTGTGCATTAGATGTCTATGGCTTATTTACTACTCATTGCAAGTGTCTACCCTTAAACAACATCACCTGATCGCCAACCACTCTCCATTCCCTGGCAACCACCATTATATTCTGTTTCTTACAGGTTTAAATTTTAGATTTCACATGTAAGTGATATTATATAGCACTTGTCTTTCTGTAGTCTGACATCTCACTTAGTATAATGTGCTCAAGATCCATCCAGTTGTCACAAATGGCAGGATATCCTCCTTTATTATGGCTTAATAATATGCCACTGTGTATATTCACATCCTTTTCATCCACTCATCAGTTGATGGACATACAATAACTTGATTTTTTTTTTAAATGGGAAGAAATAAGTAGATATTTTTCCAAAAGGGACATCAAAATGTCCAATAGGTTCTTGAAAAGATGCTCAATATCACTAATTATCAGGAAATGAAACGCAAAACTACCGTGAGATATCATCTCACACCTGTCAGAACGGCTATCATCAAGAAGACAGGAGATAACAGGTGCAGGTGAGGCTGTGGAGAAGAGGGGACCCTTATACACTGTTGGTGGGAATGTAACTTGGCCCAACCACCATAGAAAACAATATGGAGTTTTCTCAAATAATTAAAAATAGATCGACCATGTGATCTAGCAATTCCGCTTCTGGGTATATACCCAAAGGAAATGAGAACAAGATTTCAAAGAGATACCTACCCTCCCTTGTTCATGACCTATAAATAGTAATCTGAGTTCCTGTGTCCCTGATACTTACACCTCTGGAAAACTATAACTCTGTCTTCTAATCTCCATTTTTAATACCCAGGCATGATACAATAATTTCACCCCCACCGCCTGCCCATTTTTTTTCCTTCCTGGTTTCATCTCTTCACTAGATCCATGATTATTTCCAAACTCCAATAAACCCAGTCACCATAACTCAGAAGTAAGGGCCTGGGTCCCAAACACTCTATGAAAATATGTTTGAGGTAAAAATATATATATAATTCTTTGTGCTATGGCATTCTGTTGCTAAGCAAGATAATCAAAATATTTAGCAACCAGAACACAATGAGCACCAACAGTCAAAGGTGGCCCTGCAAGACCTGAAAACTTTTAAAGCTGTAACTGTGCATATCAGCTAAATATCAGCTTTGGCTGTATGTAACATTTCTATCAGAAGAATCCTAAAGAATTTTTCAAACTTAAAGTCATTCATTCAATACATATTTTTTCCTAGCCTACTATTGCCACACAGTGTAAAGTACTGGTTATAATAAGACCTGTGAGCTAAGGCATTTACAAGCTAGTTCTGTAATTATATGAGGGCTGGAAACTACCTTAAATTTCCTCTTAAATCTAGAGAGTTAAATACTCTGGGCTGATAGGGAATTCCAATCCTACTGATTTGCACAATATAAAAGTAATAAGCATCAAATTTTCCTTTTAACAAGATCAGTAGGAGAAGAATTTAGGATTTTTTTTCTCCTTTCTAGAGTCCCAAAGAGCTATACAAAAAAGACTTAACTAAACCCTCAAGAGTAATGCCTAGAAAGAAGAGAGAATATCATTTGCATCACCATAAGGAAAAGACACTTTCATATCACTTCTGGATTTTGTATTTTTCTTAAAGAGAACTTATGTCAAGCAGCACTATCCTAAATTTTTTCAGATGATTTGATAGTTGGTGAGCAGCTGATACTACAGACAGTAGATGAGACAGAAGGGAGAAAAGACATTCAAGGTAAGCACTGAGAAGAGTTTGCATGCCTAATGATCAAGAATTATCCAGAAATCCTGTGTTGGGGGCTCCCACTAGCCTGGGGCCAATTATCCAGATGTTGTGGCTGGACTGAATGGTGTGGGAGGATTTGCTCTGCAGGAAATCAACTTGATGAATTTTCCTTTTCTTCAACATGTGGTGCATTGAGTACATATTCCTCTCAGGATTATATTTTTACAGCAAAGCCAAAAAGAGATATGAGTCTAATGCTTTTTTTTTTTTTTTCAAATTATCATTTACTTTGGAAGCTTCTGAGTAAGTAAAACATGAACTAAAGTATCAGGCATCAGGAAACTCCTGTGAAAGAAATACCTCTAAGAACTTTCTGGATATCAGAAGAGCTTTGAATATCTTAGACCACATGAAAGATTTTGGACATTGACTTAACTTTATACTATCTTGAGATCCAAGTTTAAAGTGGCAGGTTAATAGTAAGCAGCTCATGAAATATTGCTGGCTGCATGAGTGGATATGTAGATGGATTGAAGGGGATTCAAAAAGCACATGGTGTAGGTATGGATACTGCGACTTTGTTTTCACTTGAGGAATTGTTTTGCTTTGTCTTGCTTGTTTTTTTGTTTTGTTTTTGTTTGTTTGTTTTGCTTGTTTTTTCTTGAATAATGAGAAAATTTGAGAACTGCTAAATTTAACTGAGGCTTCCCTGGTGGCTCAGTGGTAAAGAATCTGCCTGCCAATGCAGGAGATGCAGGTTTGATCCCTGGGTCAGGAAGATCCCCTGGAGAAGGAAATGGCAACCCACTCCAGTATTCTTGCCTGGGAAATCCCATGGACAGAGGAGCCTGGCAGGCTATAGTCCATGGGGTCACAAAAGAGTTGGACATGATGTAGCGACCAAACAACAACAACAATATTTAACAGAACTTTCTGTCATACATGTTGACATCCCTGAATACTCCTTACCTTTAATTAAGTGAGTCATCAATTGTTTATTGAAGGTAGAAGCAATTTTGATCCTATTTCCTTTTCTTATAAAATTCCCTTCCCTCATAAATTCTCTTCCTCAGTGATGAGTAAAAATATATGAATTATTTTGTCTTGTTTCCCTCCTGGGGAGGTACCGTTGAAGGTTTGGTCAGAGCAGTTGAGAAGGTATAAACAACTTGGCTGAATGTAAAATGAAGATAATAATTGTTTAAGCCTCTTTAATTGCCTTGATCGTGCTTCCAAAAACTTACCTATGGAGCAAATTATATTTCTAGGAGTAGCAGTGGTTTCACAGTCTCCTTCATGGTCTTCTCTACCGTGTATAAGATATATCCTCAAAGTGGGAATTTTTTAAGTAAATATGATAATCACAAAACTTTGTACTAAATTTGCTGATAAAAAAATATCCTTTCAGATATTTCATCCAAAGTAGTAAAATAAATTTGTTATACATGTTTCATTTGTAAAACCACATTAATACTTTTTTGTATTTAACCAATGAAATGAAATAATTTAGTAATGGTACATCTAAATACCATGTATCTGTAAAAACGTGACTTCTGGAAAGATAGAAAGGAAGTTCTTTCCTTTGGTTCTTTTCAATTCAGATCATGTTTGCAAAGTGTTACTCTTAATTAATCTTTTTTGGGGGGGCTCCAAAATCACTGCAGATGGTGACTGCAGCCATGAAATTAAAAGATGCTTGCTCCTTGGAAAAAAGCTATGACAAACCTAGACAGCATATTAAAAAGCAGAGACATCACTTTGCTGACAAAGATCCGTATAGTCAAAGCTATGGTTTTTCCAGTAGTCATGTATGGATGTGAGAGTTGGACCATAAAGAAAGTTGAAAGCACTGAAGAACTGATGCTTTTGAACTGCAGTGTTGGAGAAGACTCTTGAGAGTTCCTTGGACATCAAGGAGATCAAACCAGTCAATCCTAAAGGAAATTAACCCTGACTATTAGAAGGACTGATGCTGAAGATGAAGCTCCAATAGTTTGGCCACCTGTTTTGAAGAGCCAACTCATTGGAAAAAGGCCCTGATGCTGGGAAAGATTGAGGGCAGGAGGAGAAGAGGGCAGCAGAGGATGAGATGGTTGGATGGCATCATCAACTCAATGGACATGAGTTTGAGCAAACTCCGGGAGATGGTGAAGGACAGGGAAGCCTGGCATGCTGCAGTTCATAGGGTCGCAAAGAGATGGACACAACTGAATGATTGAACAACAACAATCTTAATTAACAAATTAAATGCTTTTGTCCTTGATGAATCTATCTGAGGAAATTAAAGGGTACCCTATTTACATACTCAAACATTAATATTGTTCAGGAATCACTCATTTAATCTTTACAGATTATAGCATCCAACAAAATCCTCAGAAAGACTGCATCTTGAGAGAGAGCCTAGCTATTCTTTTTTTTTCCATTATTTTTATTAGTTGGAAGCTAATTACTTTACAATATTGTAGTGGTTTTTGCCATACATTGAAGAGCTATTCTTTATTGAACAAGTATCCAGTTGTAAGTGCTTTGGGACTTGTTTTTCAACCTTGGGAAATCAAAATGGCTCAACTTTCTTGATTGTGAATCTTCAGGGAAAGGGCTCAAATTAAGTTAATCTTTTTGTTTTTGGGTTTTTTTTTTTTTGAGTGCTGACTAAATGTTCAGTGTTATGCCAGGGACTGCATCTGGAAAGGGAGATAAGTGAAATACAATGCAACCCGGCTTATTTAGAGTCCAGCTATTTGGCACCTGCAAATGGCCAGAATATTTGCAAACTGAAATATACAGAGAAGCCTCCAAAGTGCAACCATTCTTTCCCAGAATGACTCAGAAGATGCAATGTGTTTGGCTAGTTTTCCAAGCAGAATAAAGGACTATTCCATTTGACTAGTAATGAGGGCTATACAAGTCAAACCTTAATAGTGACAGCATATTCCAATTTTCATGAAATGGAAACAAAAATATGCAAGTAGTTTATTTTCACTAAAATGTACTGTGATGGGCATATCTTGTAATTTTGCACTGTTTTTAGAGCAAAACTCTTAAAAGGCAAATTTTCCAGGACAAATTTTCCAAGGACTTCTCTTAAACCTTTAATATCCAAATCATTTTCTTTTGCTAAAACCTTGGCATTATCCTCATCAATTTTATTTGTTCACTGGTCTTACTCTATCAGATGTTCAGTTGTGGTGCTGCATGTGATCAGAGTAGTTCTTCAGCATCACTTTCATCAACTGTTTGCAATCCTGAACGTTTTGCAAGATTTGCAATTTCACTTTAAAATTGGTTTCCATTGTATTGTCTGACAATATCAGATAATCTGCCACATAAAGATCAACATAAGCTCATACTAAACAAGAAGAGATGCTTGAGTACAGACTAATTTTATAGGAAGTCAGTTCATTAGTGAATAATTTGCATTTTGCCTTCATTTGTATCCTCTTAACTTTGGAGACATGGATAAAGGAGACTCGGATAATGAAGACCACCCGTTAAATCAGCATACCCTCAAACCCAGTGAACACAAACGTGATTTGATACTTTGTGTGAGAAGATAGATCACAGCAATACCAACCAAATTAATGTGGTTGATTTAAAGTTAATGCATACTCAGCAGGAGCTAAAAGGTGCTAGAACACCAAGTCAATTATACCCTCCCCAACACCTGATACTGGAAATTCAATCTAAAGGATTTTATTTCTTTATTCTAAAGTTTTATTTCTGAGGTTAAAACACAAAACAAAACAAACGTAGGAGTGGGGTAGCATGGGATGGTAGGTGAGCTAATAGGTCTCCAATGGGAATGCCTATGTTCAAATATAATCCCTGCCACTTACTGACACTGGTTGAATTGCTTTGTCTCTCTCAGTCTATCTTTCTCAACTGTAGAATGTGAGATTATAATTATACCTATCTCATAGACTATTAAATAAGATAATGTGTACAAAGCACTTAAAATAGTTCCTAGCCCATGAACATCACTCATAAATGTTATTTTTATCAGTCATTGATTTCTTGCCATGGGCAGGTTTCACACTCTTTCCTTAGGTAGGATTCTAGGGATTGAGTAGGACAGTGCAGGGTGGGAAGTAGAGTTGGGGGTTAGAAAATGATGAGGGACACTGGTTATGTTCCAGTGTCTCCTGGTTTATAGTCTATGGGAACTTGAATAGAATTTGTATCCTGCTGTTGTGTGAAAATTGTATAAATCTTAATTATGTTGAATTGGTTCATAGTGCTTTTCAGGTCTACTATATCCTTCTACTTTTCTGTCTATTCATTCTATTAATTTTTGAGAGTTTGATATTGAAACTCCAACTAAAAATCTTAATTTATCTACTTAAAAAATAATTGTAATATATAGTGGAACTACATGTAACTTTGTTCTGTATTTTCCAAGTCTCCTGTAAATGTGTTATCATACTTTCATAATTAAAAAATAAATAAATAAAATTATGAGGGACAAAATTTTACTTTCTGAGGATTAGATCTGTCTCATGGCATTCCAATTCAATCTTAACTTTTCCTTTTCCATAGTTTGGACAAACTCATTCCAAACAATGTTTATTATACTACATCTGTATGTCATTTTGTATTATAAAATGTTCTTGACTGAACTGCAGAAGAAAATATTCTTAATATCCTAATTATAATATTTATGTAAGTAACAGCTCCTAGTAAAATTATTTTGTCTCCTAGAACAGAGCGCTTGATATGGCAACTGCCAAAGAATACTGTTAAGGGTGTCAGAGCTCCATTTCCAAGAAATTGCTATCAGAAGAGAAGCAATCACTCAACAGAAAGAGAGACTTTCTCAAGGCTGGCATATTTTGTCTCCAGGAGAAGTTGTTGGGGTGGAGGCTTAGGACATGGTATCTAGGCTGAAAGGCAGAATTTGTCACCTTTCCAGGTGCTGGATACAATATTTTAATGCTGTCTGTGATATTTGGGTTTCTCAGGCCACCCAACAATGCTTCTGACCCATGACATTTGTTTGTTTTGTCACCCAAGTGTACACTTGATATACTGTAGGTCACCATGTCAAGTTTTCTACTTGATTTTGTTATGGTTGTAGGATTGAGAAGATAAGGGATGGATAAGGGAAGAGCCAAATCTCTGAAGACACAGCCTCAACCCTCCATCCTCTGCCTGGAACCTACATTAACACATTAACTTTTATCATTTCCATCTCATATTCTCTTCTTTGTCCCATATCTATGTAAATGTTCCATGCTTTCTTACCCCTGTGTCTTTGCTCATTAATTAAGTCATTTCACAAACATTTATTGAACACCTGCTATGTGCTGTGAACTGTACTAGGAATTGGAATTATTGGTGAATTGGAATTGCAATTATTGGAATTGGTGGTGAATAAGACAAATATGATCCTGGCTTTAAATACTTTTTTCCCCCTATTTATCTTTAAAAATATCCACCATTCATCAAGACCCAGCTCCAAGTCCTCCTATTATATGTACCTCTCTCTGATAAACTCAGTCACATGACCTCTTCTTGCTCTCAATTAGCATTTAATTGATACATCATTCATTTGACTCTTATCACATACCCTGTAGTAATTGTTAAAAATGCTTTGGGCTGCAAATATTATCTAGTTATTAGAAGTTGAACCACAAGCAGTCAGGAAGAAGGTGGCCCTAGAGTTGATCTGGCATCTTAGCAATGTTGTTATTCAGGAGCCAAGCTGCTTTGATCCTTCTATTCTGCTTTCCTCAGTGAGTCAGTGCTGTTTTCTCTCATGGTTTAAAAATGGCAGCTGTAGCTCCAAGCATTACATCATTATATTACAGTGTGTAAAGCAGGATGCAAGAGGGGAACAGTGACACCAAAAGAGGCCCCTCCTTCTGTGCCTTTTTCAGAAGCCCCAGACAATTTTTTTGTCACTGGCAAAGGGCAATGCAATTTCCATTATTGGCTTAGATCATTTAGAATTTAGCCCCTAGATTTGGACATATTGCTGCCAGAACAATACTGGGGATCTATTAGGAGAGAAAGAATGAGAAATTACTCTTGGCTAGGAAACCAACTTCATATAGCAGAGTTTTTATGATTTTGATTTGTATATTTATTAGCTATACAACCTTGGAAAAATTAGCTAGCCTTTCTAATTCTCAGTTAATGCATCTGCAAAACTGGGCATAGTAATACCTATCTCACAGGATAACTATGGGCATTAAATGAAATGCTGATGGAAAAAATGCCTCACACATAGTAGATGCTTAAGAAATGTTTCCTATATAAACAGATCGGGCATGGCTAAAGAGCAGGACTATGACCACGCTCCTAGATTCTGATCTGTAGTTTTTGTCCCAGCTTATAGACATAATTATAGTGAAGCTTTGCAATGTTGTTTATATATATAGGCTAAATGATCACTTAGGATTGTAATACATGGAGTTTGGAAAGGAGCTCCCAAGACTAAAAATACCTTCTTCACAATTTGTGTGGCCCATTTCTCCTGTTATAATTAGGTGATCCTTAGAAACTATTAGATAGCCATATCTCAGTGTGAATTATGTGATCAGATCTTTTCCCATGATGACTTAGAGTGAGCTGGAGGATGAGATATAGGTCTAGAACACCAGAGAGAATATAATTAACTCAGTTTCTTCCTTCAGGTTCCAGAGCTCAGGATATAATAAATTAGTTCATACTAAGATGTTAATATCTAACTCCAATTTACTGTGTTAAATAGCATAGTCATGTGTATAGACTTTCCCATCTAGACAGACTCTGAAATCAGACAGATTTGAACTTGAATCCTATCTCTCACTTAGTGTGTAATTATTACCAACTTCTGTAGTCTCTTTGGGCCAGTTATCCACCTGTAAACTAATTGAAAATATTGGGTTTGCCAAAAAGTTCATTCAGATTTTTCCATCAGATAGTGTGAAATACCCAAACGAACTTTTTGGCCAACCCAATAGTAACAAGAAATCTCATAGAATCTAAAGCATTAAATGAGACTGTACCAAAGCATTTAGCACTTATCTAGCACATGCTAAGTTGGCCCAAACATTCACTATTATTATTGTCATTTATTAATGTAAGTATTATCATCAAAATTATTTATGGTGCAGAAATAGCAGTGAAGATGATTCCTACCCTGCCTTGAAGAAATGAGTACATTGAGTTTAATTGGTTGGCCTTAAACCTGCCAGGAAGGTCATGGTAGAGCCAGGGCTGGAACCTAGGCCTCCAGCACAGAGCCAGAGGATCTTCTGCTTGGATTAAAGAGTCTCTCAAAGACCAATATGCTCTTCCTGACCAAGGCTGATTCCTAATGACACAGCTAATTTGTGGCAGCTATTTTGACAAAGGAATAGGGTTAAAAACACTGTTTTGTTTTTTTATTAGCAAGCAATGATAACACAGACACATCTGGCACTTATTCCATCCACCACCTCATATTTCTCACCCAGGCTCAGGACGGATCAAACTTACACATGGACTGGGAGTCAGAAGTGTGCCAAGATGGTCTGGTGCCAGACACATCTTATCAGTCTTGTTCACTAGTATATGTCCATCCAACTTTTAGAACAAAACCTATCAGGTGGTAGGTCCTCAATAAATACGTGCAAAGTGAATGAATTTTGTAATTTTTGAGAGGTGAATATTTAGTGTTTAGGATTCTTTTTTAATTTTTAGTTTATAAAAATATCACGAACCTACCTGATTTTTACACTTGGATCATTTGAGCTGCATACATCTTGTTCTAAAGACAGAAGGTAAAAATGAACCAGCAAGGCTGGGTTTTTTAATTTTCCTGATACAGGCCTGTACTTTGGACAAGCTTTCATTTCATACAGGGTTTGACGTTAATATTAGTAGTCTTCTCTCAAACTGCTCACAAATCACTTCCTGCAGTGAGAGCTAATTTTCTGTAGGAGCAGCAAAACTCAGTCCTTGGGGGCAAACTCAGCTAGGTCTTTCTGGCTTCTTCAGAAATGAAACAGACAATGGTTTAACTTAAATTTTTTTTTTTTTTTTTTGCACAGCACAGATGCGGAGCCTTGAAAAATAAATGGATGAAGCAACCCTGAATTAGGAAAAGATAAGAGTCTCTTTTAACAATGGGCATTCTATAGTCATGACTCATTATTCTTTCCCTCCACCTCTTTTGGGGCCCTGATTGTGTTTTTGTTTTCTCCTCCATCCCTATTCCCAGGAAACAATTTATTTTCAGTCCTTTAGACTGAATGGTAAATGTAAAGTTGCTCATTCATTAATTCACTCCTTTGCCATTTTGCTTCCTGAGTGTTTGCTTTCTGTCAGGCCCTGTAAAAACCCTGAGGGGTCAGAGATGAGGGAGGCATATTCACTGCCTTCAAGGAATTCACAATGCCTGTGGGCGTAGACAGACACACAAACAGATGAGTTATAAAGTAACATAGTTAAGTGCTATTATCAAGATATGAGCCAAATGCTGTGGGAGGCCAGTTCTCTTTCCCAAGAGTATCTGATTTATCATCTTTATCTCTAATTCTGAAAGAGAATGCAAAGTTCTCATTAAATGATTTTAAGCCTCAGAGAACAGACTGGAGAGATATTTTTGGCAAAGGACACCTTCCTATGTTCCCTGAAATAACATTAAGAGTCTGCCTACCCCATCTCTGTGTATGTAAGGCCAGTCTTGCTAATAATAGTAAGACTAATATTACTTCCAACAAATGAATAATACAGCATCTGGCTCAAAAGGAAGTGCTCCCATCAGTTAGCTGGGGGAAAAAACATGTCGAAGCAGTTCTGGGGATGAAGGTAGAATGACATGGAGGGTTACTTATTTTCTGGAACTGCCTCTAAAGCAGTCACCTCACTTGGCATCGCCGGTTTAATGGAAACTAAGCACCTGAAAGAATCAAAAGTGAAAGTTTCTATAAGAACTCAGATGTAAAAGTTGTTGGGTCTTCTACCAGTCCAAAAGTGCCATTCAGAAGTAGTCTTTTTCAGTTTACAAAGGGATCCTTCTCAATAGTCCCCATTATTTCAAGGCACCTGAAATCTGGGTTTGAAACTTTTCATACATGACCTGCCCAACAGTGAAAAACTTTAGCAGGTTACCTATTAGGTCTTCCCTGGTGGCTCAGTCAGTAAAGAATCTGCCTGCAATGTGGGAGACCTGGGTTCAACCCCTGGGTTGGGAAGATCCCCTAGAAAAGGAAATGGCAACCCACTGGATACCTATTAAAATAACAAAGCAAAGCAAAAAATGAACAAAAAGTACTTCTACTTCAGCAAGTGTTGGGGAACCTACACATGATGAATGTTGAGTTTTTCATGGTATTGTAGGATATTTACTTTTTTTTCAATAATTATTTATTTTGCTTATTTTTTATTTTATTTTTTGGCTATGTTGTGTGGTATGTGGGATCTTAATTCCCTGACCAAGGATTGAACCTGTGGCCCCTGCAGTAGAAGCACAGAATCTTAACTGCTGGACCACCAGGGAAGTTTAGGATATTTACTTTTAAGTGATGTTTTATTTTGTCTTTCTTGAATGCTGAAATTGGTGATGACACTGTTTTCTTGTGAATATTGATGTCTTGTGTGGACACATCCTTGGCCAAACTATAGTTCTATCAGTAGTAGTGTGAATAAAGAATAGCGTGCTCTAGAAATTGGAATATCATTTATTTTAAGGCCTATTTACAAGTAAGATAAAAAAAATTCAGAAAGTCTGGGGCTAAAGACTGAATACTTTATCACCCAAAATACAATACAATGGTATTAGATCATTCAACAAGTATATTTGATCATGTAACACTGAAGCTGAAAGAATATTTTCTTTTTAAAAAAATTTTATTGAAGTATAGTTGATTTACAATGTGGTGTATTAATTTCTGCTGTATAGCAAAGTGATTCAGTTATATATATATTCTTTTTCATATTCTTTTCCATTATGGTTTATCACAGGATATTGAATATAGTTCCCTGTGCTATACAGTAGGACCTTGTTGTTTATCCATCCTATATATAATAGTTTGCATCTGCTAATCCCAAACTCCCAATACTCCTGTCCCTCCCCCACTCCCCCTTGGCAACCACAAGTCTGTTCTCTATGTCTGTGAGTCTGTTTCTGTTTTGTAGATAAGTTCATTTGTGTCATGTTTTAGATTCCACATATGGGTGATATCTAATGGTATTTGTCTTTTTCTTTTCTAATTTACTCTGCTTAATATGATAATCTCTAGGTTCATCCATGCTGCTGCAAATGGCATTGTTTCATTCTTTTTAATGGCTGAGTAATATTCCATTGTGTGTGTGTGTGTGTATACACCACATCTTCTTTATCCATTCATCTGCTGATGGGCTTTTAGGTTGTTTCTGTGTCTTGGCTATTGTAAATAGTACTGTGAAACTGAGGAATTTTAATGGGACATTGTTAGCTATGTTTGTGTTAAAAGAAAAAGATATAGTCAGGAACCCAATTCTCTATTCCAATTATTTACTATGAAATAGCAGTATTAATAGTAACATCTATTTGTTGAACATTTGTTATGTGCCGGGTACTAGGCTAAGTGATTTACATATATTGTCTCATTGAATCCTTACAATCTTTTAAGTAGGTGTTATTATGTCCATTTCATAGAGGAGAAAACTGAAGATAGAGAGGTCACATGACACAGGGAAGACATATGAAGCTGAAACTGGGGCCCAGTACTCTTTACCCCTCACTCATTACACTTCCTCGGGTGAATGTTCAGCAACTGGATAGAAGAAGAACTAGGTTAATGTTGGCAGTGAAGCAGGGCTTCCTTTGAAAGACTCAAATTTCTTACTAGGATCTTCTACTTTGAACAGAAATATGCTAATAACCATCCACCTGTAATACAAGAAACTCAGATTTGATCCCTGGGTCAGGAAGATCCCCTGGAGAAGGGAATGACTACCCACTCTAGTATTCTTGCCTGGAGAATTCCGTGGACAGAGGAGCCTGGCGGGCTACAGTCCATAGGGTCGCAGAGTCTGACACAACTGAGCAACTAACACTTTTACTTTTTTCCCACAACCATTCTTAGGCTCAAATTGTTCACTCTAGGATTGCAATAGATTTCAAAAAAGTGATGGCACTCAGATGGAATATGTTCATCCTTAACTGCAGAACCTAGCTAAGTTGGAAGTAAGAAGATCTGGGGAGGAAAAAAAAGGCTGTATTTCTACTCAGTGAATAGAGATGAGGGCTTTATCATCTCTTACTGCAGTTAGGTTTTAACAACTGGAGACTGTGGAGCACTTTATAAGGAAATTCTAGTTTGAGTCTACTTTTCTGATTTTGGATGAATTCTGTTCTGTGAAATCTGTTTGTCTTAAGTTAAATATGCTGGGAAATGGATGCTCATTACAGAAGTTGATTATTTCCTTTGAGACAGTGGATCTCAAAATGTGATCCTGGAATGAAGAAGGGCAGCATCATCTGGGAACTTATGTATGCAAATTCTTGAGCTTCAGTCTGAGAATCAAAGACCCTGGGTGTGGAGTCCAACAGTCTTTTAATAAGCCCTCCAGGTGACTTTTGATGCTCACTACTGCTTAAGAACCACTGGTGTGAGATATCCTTGGGACAGGGTTTATGTGTTCTCTCCCTAGTCTGCTTATGAGAACAACTATATTGTGTTACTGAACAAATAGACAATTTGTAGTGTGTAATTTGGAGATACAGCAAACCTCAGTAGAGAAAGTCTATTCTCTCAGTTTCACAGCCCTACTCTAAAGAAACTTATAAATCTTCCTCCCAGGACTGAGTGGGAAGACAATTATGCAGTACACCCCTGATGCATGCTAAAATTTGAGAATCATTACTTAAGAATTTTAGTTAATTATTCCAGTAGCTGTGATGATGGTAGATTAGGTTTACAGGTTTGGTACAGTTCAGAAGTTTATACAGAAAGAATTAAAACGGGGGGGGGGGAAAGGGATTTAGGTTCTTTTGCTTTTTCTATAAAACCATGAACGTTTCTAAAATTATTGTGTAGATATGGAAAGATACCAATTATGTTGGGGGGGGAAGCAAATTGCAGAAAATCTGTATAGTATGGTTACATTAAAAATAAAACATTCTTCTGTTTGTATGTTTGCATACGCATAGGAAAAAGAATTCACAGCAAACACTTAACAGCGGCTACCTGGGGGTAGTTAGGTGGAGTGGTAGCCGCTTTTAAATTTCACTTTATACACTTCTACTTTTGAATTTGTCACAATAAATATATATTCTTTAAAATATATTTTAAAATGAGCCCATTTTTTAATTGAAAAATAATATCCACATGATCATTCAAATAGTACAAAAGTGTAGGCAAGTTTAATAAATGTTCTTAAACTTTTAAAGTTAAATACCTTTGAATGCCTATTTCTTTCACAAGTGACAACAGTTCATACATAGAGTGAGAGAATGCTTCTAAACACCACAATATTTTATGGAAACATTGTATCTTAAGTTAGAATGAATAAAGATCATGTACACAAGAAAGGGGAGAAAAAGCAGGGCAAACATTCAACACTCATATCAAGTAGGTATAAACATAAAATATAATAAGTAGGAAATAAAAAGAAATCTTTTTCCTACTACTTAGGCTGGCCTCTTTTTTCATCAAGCTCAACTGCTATTAAATAAAGCTTGGTGTTTCTGTCCACATTCAAGGAAACAGTCACAATCCTCAGCTACAGTGCTTCCAGGCATTGAAAAGGTCCAGCACTCTGTATTTTCACAGCATCCTGACATGGACTTGCAGTTTTCTGAAGCTAGTATTCTAACAATTTTCAAACTAACAATGGGCAAATCTCCAAGCTCTGCCTCACTCTCTTACAGGTGTCAAAAGCTAACAACTCTCTTTTCTATCCTTTCTGGAAATAATTCACTTTTTTAGTGCTGCTAATTAGATTTGGAGTGAATGGCAGTTCTTTGCCTTCTTTTCTTTAATATTCTCGGCAACAAAGGTTTTCTGGTTCTCTCCCATTTGTGTTTATTTTCCTCCTAAATGTTTTGCCAATCAGGGAAAAGCTCCTTGTGGAAACCAAATTATTAAGTCATTCAATTGACTTCCCCTTCTTCTAGATGAATGACTTATGTCTATAATAAAGAAGGTTCGTTATCATAATACTTCAGGTTTAATATTTCCCAATCTGCTATAGGCCTTCACTAGCTTTACATTTAATGCAGACTGCTTTTAAATCATGCTTTGACCTTTCCCCTCAAAATGTTTTTAAAGACATTTAAATATGACAGGCCAGACTTATTTAAAGAGTAAAACAGTTCTCTCTTCCGCAGCACATGTGCTAAATTTGGAAAAATATGGAGAAGATTAGAAGAGGAAGGATGACATGTCAATTCACAAAGGATATCATATATTTTCCTTACTGGGTTAGTAAATATCTATCCTAAATTGACAGCTAGTATCATATACAATGGTAAAACCATAAATATACTTCTATTAAAATCAGAGATAAAATAAAAATAATTGCTATCACCATTATGATTTAAAATTTTTATTTCCTGGCCATTTCAATAAAACAGGAGACAGAAATAAGAGATGTCAGTAATGGAAATAGGAGATATAATTCATACCTGTGAATGAGATGACTCCCTAGCCAAAGAGAATCTAAATAAAATATGTTTAAAATGATAGGTTAACAGTTTACTGGTTTTCCTAAACATTTCATTCATGTCCAGCTCCTTGTGACCCCATGGAATAGTCCATGGAATTCTCCAAGCCAGAATACTGGAGTGGGCAGCCGTTCCCTTCTCCAGGGGATCTTCCTGACCCAGGAATTGAACTGGGGTCTCCTGCATTACAGGCAGATTCTTTACCAGCTGAGCTACCAGGGAAGCCCAAACATTTCATTAACCAGTTACAATGGAGAGTCCTTTTGCTATAACACCAGAACCAGAAAACACCTAGATAGAATCTCAACAATAACTGTACAGCAACTATATGGAAAAAATTACAAAATTTAGCCAAAAAAACCCACTTGAAAATGGATGAGAATACAGAAATTTTCAAGTTAAGTTCTTCAAATTAATGCATAAACTTGATAAATTTATGATAAAAATCCCAGAGATTATTTTCATGTCTTGATGAAGTGACCTCTAAATTCCATCCTAAAGAATATATAGTCAAGAATAACATGTACAGTTTGACCCTTGAACAACACAGGTTTGAACCACAAAAGTTAACTCATAAGTGAATTTTTTTCAATAGTATATACTTTAGTACCACATGATCCATGGTTGGTTGAATATGAGGAGGCCAAACAGTGAATACAGAGAAACCCAGGATATAGAGGGGTGACTATAAATTACCCATGAGATTTGACTGTGGAGAGAATGGGTGTCCCCAATGTGCTCTTGTTCAAGGGTCAGTTGTATAGTCTGAAAAAGAAGTCTAATGAGGAGGACTTGCTCTAAGAAATAATAGAAACTGGTTCAAAAACTACAATAACTAAAACAGTATGGTCCTGGGATATGGATTCAAAATAAAACAAAACAAAAACAACAAAAAATGTAACAGACTATAGAGCCCCAAAAGAGTGAAATAAAGTTCAGTATGTTTCACCACAAGTTCAGGTATGTGCCATTCTGGACCTGTGTTAGCACAGTGATAAAAGGATTTGTGTTGTGGCAGCTGTTCCTTTCATGCTGGGCTCCTTTTGAAATGATGGGCTCATTTTGAAATGAACACTGCCAGAAAGTCAGAGTCTTTGACAGCCTGTAACTTCTTAGGGAAAGTTAGTGGGCATAATTTTCATGGTCAAGGATTTCTTCTAATGCTTCCTTCTCCTTCTTTAGTGAATATATATGCAACCGGGGTTGAATTGCTTATTTTGGCAGACAGCCTTAAATATTTAGAAGGTTAGCACTACCTCTTGACTTTTTTGTACGTTACAGGTTAAAAAAGAAGTATTCACATTCCTATCCTCTGATCTAAGTAATCTTTTAAAATGTAACTTTAAGATTCCATTTCCTTGGGTTAGTTACACCAATTAGCACAATGTACCATAGTCATCTTTTGGTAGGCGTCATTTTAAAGGTAAAGTACTCACGACACTGTAAATCAGCTACACTTCAATTAAAAAGTAAAGTACACAAATGGATCAAAATTCCAGATACCTTGCTTTAATCTGCAATGTGTATAGAACCAAATATGTGCCATTGAAAAAATTAAGACTACATGAAATTATGTCTGTATAAGAAAAGGCAATTATTCCCAACCAACAAGCATTAAATTGAAAAGAAAGCATTTTAAAAAGCCTTGTGTTATATTTCCTTTTGTAAATCTAAGGTATCAAGAAATATTTGAAGTTGATGCCATCTAAAATTATATTTGTTTTTTTCAAAAACATTCACAGCTACATTCAAGTTTATAACTATGGATGGGTCAGTTCCTTAATTTATGCTGGGTAATTTTGTCTGGTTTACCCTATGTAAAGAAAACTGTAAACTTGGCAACAAATTATCTGGTTATCAATTATTTAATGGAGAAATATTTACTGGTTGCTACCATTTGCCAGGTTTTATACAAGGTATTACATTTTTGCAACAAAATAGACCCATTCTCTGCCCCCATGAAGTTTTAAGTCTATGGAAGACAGATAGTAGATATTTAAATGGCCATATAGATATATGATTACAAATGTTAATAACTTCTATGACAGAAACAGAGTATACAAAGAGAGAAAATAATTGAAGTTGCATACTTTAATTCTGTTATTTAGTTTGAGCATAAGGGGAGGGCAATATTTAAGCTGATATCTGAAGAATGAGAAGGACCCAGACATGGAATAGGTGGGTGGAGGTGCTCTATGAGTAAAGAACATCTCTTTGAAAGTGTAAAGCATGCTGAAGTAACTGAAAGTTCAGTGTGGCTGAAGCTTGGAGAGATAACAGGACAGTAGCACAAGATGAGGTGGGAATGGTAGGCAGGGACCAGATTGTGTAGGGCTATAGCAAAAAGCTTGCATTTTATTGAAAATGCAAAGGAAAGCCATTGAAAGCTTTCAGATAAGTAATATGATCAGATTTACATTTTAATTTTTTTTCCTCTGTCCACATTTTAATTTTTTAATAATTTTATTTATTTATTTTTGGCTGTGCTGGGTCTTCATTGCTGTGTGGGCTTTTCTCTAGTTGCAGCAAGCAGGGGCTACTCTCTAGTTGTGGTGTGCAGGCTTCTCACTGCAGTGGCTTTTCTTGTTGCAGAGCATGGTTTCTAGGGCAAGTGAATTTCAGTAGTTGCAGCACATGAGCTCAGTAGTTGTGGTTCCCGGCTCAAGAGCCACACAGGCTCTTGTGGTGCAATAGTTGTGGTGCACAGGCTTAGTTGCTCCACAGCATATGGATCTTCTTGGACCAGGGATCAAACCAGTGTCTCCTGCATTAGCAGGTGGATACTTTACCACTGAGCCACCAGGGAAGCCCCTAGATTTACATTTTTAAATGATCATTTTGACTTTAGTGTGAACAATGGATGGATTTAGGGAAGAATGGAAGTTGAGAAAAGTTGGCTGATAATTTCTGGCTGAGAGGTGTGACCAAGTAACCAAATGTATCTGCACTATAGCCGCAGTTGTTCTCTTTAAAGGATTTGTGTATATTTTTTTTTATAGTATTATCCAAGCTAATAAACCGTGACAATATGCTTCTTATTTTTGCTGATGAAATATGTTAAACATAATATTCTACTGAAAGTTGTATTTCCTAACTATATAACTTCTCTTCTGAAGGCTAAATTCACATATTATTAATATTTTGGTTTTACATATTTGCAAATAATTTCTTTTTTTTCTTTATTAACCAATTGACTCTGGATTCAGTTCTGTAGAGCTTATTCAAGGAAAGGATGAATCAGAGTTAGAAGACATTTCTGTGATCCCCAATCATACTAATCAACTCTCTCTTGGTGGATTTTCTCCACCAGCTTCTTTTTGCAACCCAGCCATTTATGTGTTAACAAAACAGTTTGAACGAACAAATGGTTAGGTAACTTCTTACCATTTCAGCAGAATGAAAAAAGTGGTCATGGAGAAACATTAGTTTTGTTAGAAATTGTGATACTTAATGAGTATGTAAAGAATTTTTGGCATCATAAAATTGTGCTCACAGTTTCTGGAAAATTGTCCCCCGGTGACATGGAGAAACCAGGTAACCTGAAATGTCCTGACCATCCACTGTGCCAAGGGCATCCCAGTGATCCCTACTCTGCAAATGAGTTGAAGACAAATGGAACTTGGTGGGTATTCCTGAAAAGAGCACAGAGCTTCAACAAAAAAAAAGAAAAAAGAGGGCAAATAGTCTCCAATAATTTGACGGAGGTACCACAACTACATCATTAAGAGAGGAAGTCAAGTGGTTGATGACTCTGTCTTAAATGAAGTGAACAATAAGAGAAATGAGTCAGAAAACTATAGTCAGAGAGATCTCTAAGGAGATCTGTGAAAGAGGTCACTGAAAGATCAGTGATTGACAATGTGCAGCTAAAGAAGAAATCTTTGAGACCTAATATGAATTTACTTTCCTTTGAAAAGCACCAAGAACTAAGTAAGGCCTGAGTGAGGTAGATCTCAAGAGAGTTCAGACATCTGCCAAGTGGAAGTCTAGCATGAGCAAGGGTCAGAGTGGGTTTGAAGAATCACTGTACAGAAAGGAATGGGGTATAAGTTCTAAGAGAAACCAAGAATCCTACTCAACTGACAGTGGTGTCAACTCTACTCCAGATTAAAAGTCTGAACGGACTCTTTTCTTCCCAGTGTGAGTGAAAGAAAGTGAGATTTTATTTTTTTGTCATTGTACTAGCCGAATTAAGCTGAAGTGGACTTAAGTCACAATAACAAGTTTGCTCTGAGATATAAATTTCTTATTCTATTTTCCTTTGGTTTTCCCTATAAAGGCTCTGGTTACAATAAGTCAACCTTATCTTGACTGAATCAAAGTGAAAGGATTTTCCAGACATCAGGAGGGTAGATGGGAAGAGAACTCAGCACCCACCATGGCCCATACAAGTAGCAGTAGCCACCCAGAATGAAGTAGTGGAGCTGGCATAGATAGAGATCATAGAACTAACAAAAACTCTCCGACAACTCTGGGATCGTTTTGTCATCTTGGTTCAAAGGCAAACAGACCTAAAGCAGAAAATCAAGGCTGCTTCAAAAAAGTGAAAGAAAAGAACCTAAAGCAGAAGGGACACAAACTTCCCTTTGGCTGCTTAAAAAACAGATCTCAAGAAAAGATAGGTCAGCTTCCAGAAAAAAGGAATTCCTATGGCTGTGAAACTTCAGTCCACAGTCCAAACAAGTGCCATTCAGAAGGAACACATGAGAGTAGAGGCAAATGCAAAATCAGTCAACTTGATTCTGTGACTTAAGAGACTGTTATTATATGGTCATGGCAAGGGAAAAAAAAATCTCTCTGGATTTGTTCTATTGCCACCTTTTATGAACAGAGTCTGAAATAAAACAATGGGATTGTTTTGGTCATTAAGATGCCCTAAGGCAACCCTATTTAATTCTTTCTTCTCTTGAAACAAAGGTACTTTAAATGCAAGACTGTGGGGTTTGTGTAAATAAAACCTATAAATTTCACAGTCACACTTATATTTTTACATTGTTCAGAGCTTAGTATGACCAAATATGCAACAAATATTTTGGTAAAATTTTTCCTATGAAGACATTTAAATTCCTAAAAAAACATTTATTTCATACACATCCCCAAAAAGCAATGTTTCAGTTTGCACATCATGGATAATTTCTAAAAATGCCACAGAATGTCAACTTACATGCTAATCAGAAAAAGCAAAAACTTTTTTTTTTTTTTTTTGAGAACTTGCATTGGGTCAGATAGCCAATTTAGCCAGGATTTAAAAACAAATACTATAGCAAATGCCTTATACTTAACACTCACTATAGTTGACTTCTATCACTGTGAACACATCTTTTGAATAAATATCACTATGCTTAATATCTTGTAATAATCTATAATGAAAAAATGTCTTAAAAAGAACACACACACACATATATACACACCCACATATGTGCTGTGCTCAGTCATTCAGTCGTGTCTGACTCTTTGTGACCCCATGAACTGTAGCCCACCAGGCTCTTCTGTCCATGGGATTCCCCAGGCAAGAATACTGGAGTGGGTTGCCATTCCCTTCTGCAATATATATGGGTTGTGTTTAGTCGCTCAGTTGTGTCTGACTCTTTGCAGCCCCATGGACTGCAGCCTGCCAGGCTCCTCTGCCCATGGGGATTCTCCAGGCAAGAATACTGGAGTGGGTTGCCATGCCTTCCTCCAGGGGATCTTCCCAACCCAGGGATGGAACCCATGTATGCATGCATGCTAAGTCACTTCAGTTGTGTCCGACTCTGTGTGACCCTATGGACAGCAGCCCTCCAGGCTCCTCTGTCCACAGGATTCTCCAAGCAAGAATACTGGAGTGGGTTGCCATTTCCTTCCCCCAAATGGAACCCAGGTCTCCCGCACTGCAGGCGGATTCTTTACCATCTGAGCCACCAGGGAAGCCCAAGAATACTGGAGTGGGTAGCCTATCCCTTCTCCAGGGGATCTTCCTGACCCAGGAATTGAACTGGGGTCTCCTGCATTGCAGGTGGATTCTTTACCAGTTGAGCTACCAGGGAAACCCCGATATATATATATGTTGTGCTGCACTATACTTAGTCGCTTAGTCGTGTCCGACTCTTTGTGACTCCATGGGCTGTAGCCCCCCAGGCTCCTCTGTCCATGGGGATTCTCCAGGCAAGAATACTGGGGTGGGTTGCCATGCCCTCCTCCAGGGGATCTTCCCAATCCAGGGATCGAACCCAGGTCTCCCGCATTGCAGGTGAATTCTTTACCATCTGAGCCACCAGGGAAACCTATACATACATATATGTATGCGTGTGTGTGTGTATGTATGGAATCACTCCACTGTACTAGCACACATCATTGTAAATTAACTATACTGCAGTTAAAAAAGAAATAAACATCACTTACATTTCTGTATAATCTATATTCTTAAATATTTCATTATAGTAAAATGTTTCTGATTCACTAAAGCTCCTCAGTGAATAGAAATAGCAATGCCAAGTACTCATTCCAGGAAACTGACAGGCCCACACGAGGCAGGTGATGTACTGCTGGGAATTTTGCATAGGCTTGGAAGTCAGGATACTTGGGAAAAATCTGGATTAACGCTAACTCACTATAGGAGATCTTAGGCAGTATAATTTGGGGTTTGGAGATGTCATTATCCAAGGGTAGGGTGAAGAGTCCTGGAATCCCTTAAGGATGTCACAGGGATGACTGCAGTGGTTATGGGGAGTTCTAAACCACCCCCACAATCAAAAGAGGTCTTTTTGATTTGTTTAACACGCTGAACTTCTGTGTAAGTTCAGTTTGAAGACTACCATGGCCAAAATAAAAAAGAAATCACTGAATGAAGTACCCCTTAAGGATTTACCATTTTGTTGACACTCTAATACAACTGGATTTCATGTCTTTCTTTTGAACTGCAATAACTGACCATTGGGACCATTCATTTCCCTGTGTGCAAGTGTGCTCAGTTGCCCTGTCATGTCCAACTCTTTGTGACCCCATGGACTATGGCCCGCCAGGCTCCTCTGTCCATGGGGATTTTCTTGGCAAGGATACTGAAGCGGGTTGCCATTTCCTCCTCCAGGGGATCTTCCCCACTCAGGGATCAAATGCGCCTCTCCTGTGTCTCCTGCATTTTAGGCGGACTCTTTACTACTGAGCCACCTGGGGGCCCCTGATCTCCCTGAGGTAAGTGAAATATTTTCACCATTTGAATCAGGAGCATGTTAGACATCTGCAGGACTGAGTAGTGCAGGTGCATCTTGCTTGTTCACTATGCATTGATTTAACTGCTACCATCTTCACTATCATCTTTCCCTCTCCTTTCCTGTCACTCTGAGTGACATGCCAGCTGACAGTGTTATGAACAGGAAGGTTTGGGCAGAGTGACTGTCAGAAATATTTTTACTGTGTGAAAGGACATTTCTGGAATGTTATGGCATCGTTGCCTCCTGCCCCTAGAGAATGTGGCATGGGCTTTTGGGCTCTTGCCACTGTACCCAGCATATCAAAGTGAGTTCCTGGCCTCATTATATGTTACAAAATATTTAAATAATATCCCTACCTTATATATCCAACTGTTTTGATATTCATGTTCTTACTTATGCCCTAAGTTAGATTTTATACTTTGACTTAGATACAGTTTAGCCAAAGTCCTTAGGACACTTTGGTAAATGCTATTACCAGAATTAGAACATGCCCCCTGAGTTGCAGTGAGATTTGTGCTAAAGTTCACAATGCGAATTTGATAGCTCTAAACATGAGATATGTACTTGCTGCGTTTACTGAAATCCCCCAGTCCCCTATCACTTTCCTTAGATTTCAAAGTTATGGAATTGTCCAGTATGTTTGCTCAGAATGACCTGATGTGACTCAAGTGTTATTCTGGGCATGATGCTGTGGCCAGTTACCTTGGTTGTACATGTTTTAATGTGATTTGGGTTACTGATATAAATGAGTTGATTGCATATAACTTCTTAGTATCTTCTATTATAATAACATTGTATTTCTTTTCAGACATTTTATTGTCTCAGACTACAATATAGCATCTCGACATAGGCAATTTTAAGTAGACTTGATCATGTTTCAGTGCTTTAATCTTAAACACATCAGATTTGAAATTTGGATTGTGTATTAGTGGCAAATTCATTAACCTCTAACATCTCTTGGATCATGTTTATAATTATTTCAAAGCTTCCCTTACCACGCCAGAACAACCATGTGATAATCTGAAAAACAATTCTTTTTTGATCTATTTATTATTTTAGAGGGCAATTTATGACTCATCATGACTATGTCAGAAACTAGGACCCAGAAAATACATTGACCTCATCTCAGACACAGATTTCCAGCTAGTTTTACAGATAGGTTAATCAGGTAGTTGTGCATGTTGTGAGATTTGAGGACTCCTACCTTTAAAAAATACTCCCCTTGAGAGATCATTTGAAATTAGAAGGTCTTTGAACTCTAAAAGTAGTCTACTGAAATGTAAATACCTCTGGCTGCATAGCCTGTAAATCTATTATCTGTTGTTAACAACTTAGCACAGATTTATTTAGCAGACTTTGATAATTAGCTGAAAGGGACCAGCAAGACCAAGATTTGATATTGGTAAAGGACTGACAGGTCAACAAGATGAGATGTTGGTTTAAGTGGGAGGCAAATCTGCTTAAAATAATGGTTTTAGCTAGACAAGGGAAGCACGGTGGCATAAGGCATCTGAGGGCAGGCATAAAAGAGAAATAGCAGAATGCTTAGGCCAAATGTACTTGATTCCCCATTTTCCTGAAAGCCAACCTTTACCATTGAGTTCTAGATTAGGTTAGACTGCTTGGTTGCCACTCTGCCATCCATCTACCAGTGTAACTTTCAAGACTGCATTGGATAGGATATTCTCTATGCAGGTGGCAAAAATGCAATTCTGTAGCATCTTCCTCCTTTTCCAACTTCCTTAGGTATCTTCTTGCCATTTTGGGAGAAGCTTTCCTTGAAAAATTTACTGTTGATGCTTTAACCCTTTAACCAAGGCAACCCTATTCGAACTTTCCCACCTAATGCTCTCTTCAAAATAGTTTTTACCTGTTGACTCACAGATTTAGGGAGCAAACTTATGGTTGCCAGCAGGGAAGGATAGGAAGAGGGACAGTTAGGAAGTTTGGGATGGACATGTACACATTGCTATATTTAAAATGAAGTGCAGTGAAAGTCTCTCAGTCATGTCCAACCCTTTGGGATGCCGTGGACTATAGAGTCTATGGAATTCTCCAGGCCAGACTACTGGAGTGGGTAGCCTTTCCCTTCTCCAGGGGATCTTCCCAACCCAGGGATTGAACCCAGGTCTCCTGCATTGCAGGTGGATTCTTTACTAGCTGAGCCACAAGGGAAGCCCAAGAATATTGGAGTGGGTAGCCTATCCCTTCTCCAGCGGATCTTCTCCCAGGAATGGAACTGGCATCTCCTGCATTGCAGGAGGATTCTTTACCAACTGAGCTCTCAGGGAGGCCAAATATTTAAAATGGATAACCAATAAGGACCTACTGTATAACACAGGAAACTCTGCTCAATTTACATGGTAGCTTGGATGGGAGGAGGGTTTGGGGAAGAATGAGTGAGCGGTAGTCACTCTATAGCTAAGTCCCTTCACTGTCCACCGGAAACTATCACAACATTGTTAACCAGCTATTTGTTGTTCAGTCACCAAGTCATGTCTCTTCGAGACCCCATGGACTGCAGCACGCCAGGCTTCAGTTCAGTTCAGTTCAGTTTAGTCGCTCAGTCGTGTCCGACTCTTTGCGACCCCATGAACTGCAGCACGCCAGGCCTCCCTGTCCAATCACCAACTCCCGGAGTTTACCCAAACTCATGTCCATTGAGTCGGTGATGCCATCCAACCATCTCATCTTCTGTCGTCCCCTTCTCCTCCCGCCTTCAATCTTTCCCAGCATCAGGGTCTTTTCAAATGAGTCAGTTCTTCGCATCAGGTGGTCAAAGTATTGGAGTTTCAGCTTCAACATCAGTCCTTCCAGTGAACACTCAGGACTGATCTCCTTATGATTTCTTAGGTAATTTCATTTTTCATTTGTCTCTTCTTTCTGTAAATGTTATTATCCATATGTTGGGCAACCTATATTGA
This sequence comes from Odocoileus virginianus, assembly GCF_023699985.2. NCBI lineage: Eukaryota > Metazoa > Chordata > Mammalia > Artiodactyla > Cervidae > Odocoileus > Odocoileus virginianus. The sequence goes on from NW_027224263.1 coordinate 6,193,123, forward strand.
TCCCCAACTCATTTTTTCTCCCTATTTTCTTAATCCCTAGCTTCCAGGAGATTTCCTCCAATTTATATTTCAACACACATATTTTTACCTTATTTTTAATTTCCAAAACATTTTCCTTGTTCTCTGAATGTTCTTTTTTAAATAGTGAATTGTTAATGAATGCTGTGTATTCTCATCTCTCTAAAAGATAAGTATTTAAAAATTTTTCTTCCATTCTCTGTTCCCTGCCTTGTTTCCTACAAGGTCACGTTTTTGATACATTGTTTCTATTTCTCTTAATGTCTTGTTCTTGATGGCTTATTTACATACAATAACAAGAGACTAAGAAGCTGATTGGGAGTTCTTGGTATATGAATGGCCACTGTTACGTGGTACATTTCTCTTTAAGTTGAGAAAGCTGCAATTAAGCTTTTTCACTAGGGTTCTCCAAAATGTCAGTAGTTTTAGGTGTTTTATATTGGACGATTTAGTTTCTACAGAGAGAAATATTCCAATTTCCTATTAGGTGTTATAAGCCTGGCTGTTGCTGTTATGGGATATACAAAAAGAGTGGATGGAGACTGAAGGTTGTACTATTTAATATGCAGGCTTTAGATCCTTGCTTTCAGCATGACAACTCATTCTAAATTTTAGCCACATAAACTTTTCTAGCAAGAAAAATACCTCCAGTCTTCTGCATGCATTGTCAAAGGAAATTACTCCATGGAATGCATGAGTGAACTTAGGAGGAGGGGCTCTGTACTCCTTATACCAAGTACCAAACTATCTTTATTTTTTCAGCCCTACCCACATCTCTGCCTCTAGAGGTCCTTGGTGCCTCCAAATTCTTAAAACTTTCTGAGCATGGATTGCCCTGTTTTGTTTTGCATTTTGGCCTCTCCCCAGTTTCAGGCTTAGGTTTCAATATTATCTACTCTGCTAAGTCAGTTACCACCTGTCCATCTGCTTTCCAGCTTACAAAACTTGTGTTGACATTTCTCTTCTGCTGTCATCTCCTCTTGTGTTCCCTTTGTCCTTTTGGGTTTTATGACTTTAAAAATTCTTTGCTGTCATTTTAGTGAGGTTTCAAAAGTGAGTGAAGATAAATGTATTCATTGAATCTGTCATGCTTATCTGGAGTTCCCCTTATTCATTTTTAAAAGCTGTATGGTATTCTGTGATATGGATGGGCCAAAGAGTAACAGAAAAAAATATTGAATATCTGATAGAACATGTTGTTGAGTCATTAAGTTGTGTCTGACTCTTTGCAATCCCATGGACTGCAGCACACCAGGCTTCCCTGTTCTTCACTATCTCCCAGAGTTTGCTCAAACTCATGTCCATTGAGTCAGTGATGCCATCCAACCATCTCATCCTCTGTCACCCACTTCTCCTCCTGCCTTCAATCTTTCCCAGTATCAGAGTCTTTTCCAATGAGTCAGCTCTTTGCATCAGGTGGCCAAAGTATTGGAGCTTCAGCATCAGTCCTTCCAATAAATATTCAGGGTTGATTTCCTTTAGAATTGACTGGTTTGATCTCCTTGCTGTCCAAGGGACTCTCAAGAGTCTTCTCCAGCACCACATGAGACAAAACCAGTCATAATAGGCATCAGTCCTAGTGTTAAAGCATGGAACTAAAGTTCTCTGCTAAGCAAGTCTTAACCTTTTAGTTGTTAGATTGTTTGGAGCTTCAAGGTGTCCAGGAGAAAAGACCAAGATGGCCAGAGTGCTGGAGAGGTGTACTTTGGTATGAGAGTCAAGGTAGACACTTTTAACAAGGTGTTCTGGATATATTTTACCAAGCATTATATCTGCACTTGTGCATGCTGGCTAAATATCAACCATAAATGTGCCATGAACTATTTAATCAATCCTCTATTGATGGACATTTAGATTATTCCTCATTTTTGTTGAACTTTATGGCAATGTATACATGACAACCTTGGACATACGTCTTTCTGCATCTTTGAGAATATTTCTGTAGCTCTGCTTTCTGTAGTAGTAGATTTCCTTCACCCATTATCTTGAAAAACCTTGAAAATGAATAATAGAAATTAAACAGTTCCTGATATTTTAAAGATAAACTCTAATTTTAAAGTTAATTTAACCTATTCATGTTTAAAAGTAAGTTCTTTTTTAAATTGGAATGCATTTTTAATGTTAACTAGTATGTGTCCTACAAACAGATTACACCTTCTTTTTTATTTCCCTGTGCTATACAGTAGGTTCTCATTAGTTATTTGTTTTATACATAGTAGTGTATATATGTCAGTCCCAATCTCCCAATTCATCCCACCCCCCTTTCCCCCTTGGTATCCATATGTTTGTTCTCTATGTCTGTGTTTCTATTTCTGCTTTGCAAATAGGTTCATCTGTACTATTTTTCTAGATCCCACATACATGTGTTAATATATGGTATTTCACTGTATATGACAGTCTCTAGGTCCAACCACACCTCTATAAATGACCCAATTTTGTTCCTTTCATGGCTGAGTAATATTCCATTGTATATATGTACCACATCTTTTTTACCCATTCCTCTGTTGATGTACATTTAGGTTGCTTCTGTGTCCTGGTTATTGTAAATAGTGCTGATGTGAGCATTGATGTGCACATGTCTTTTTGAATTATAATTTGCTCTGTGTATATGCCCAGTAGTAGGATTACTAGGTCACATGGTAATTCTAGTTTTAGTTTTAAGGAACTTCCATAGTGGCTATATCAATTTATATCCTCACCAACAATATAAGAGGTGGGAATATAAATATTCCCTTTTCTCCACACCCTCTCCAGCATTTATTGTTTATAGACCTTTTGATGTGACCATTCTGACTTTGACTGGTGGGAGGTATACCTCATTGTAGTTTTGACTTGCATTCTCTAATAATTAGTGATGTTGAGCATCTTTCCATGTGCCTATTGGCCATCTGTATGTCTTCTTTGGAGAAATGTCTATTTAGATCTTCTGCCCATTTTTTGATTGGAATTTTTTATATTGCACTGTATGAGCTGTTTGTATATAAGATTTGCCAAAAAAAAAAAATCCTTTGGTTTTTAAGTAAAAATAAAAGACACATTTTTCATTTTCACCAAGAACTTTATTGAACAACATATTCACCATTTTGTTCCACTACCTTCTGCCATTTTTCAGGCAACTTCATAATTCCATCTTCCCAAAACTTTTTTATCTTTTTGAGCAAAGAACTGTTCCAGGTGCCTTTTACAGTCTTCCAGGGAATTGAAAATTTTTTCCATTAAGAGAATTTTGTAAAGACTGAAATAAATGGAAATCCAAAGGTGCAATGTCTGGTGAATACAGTGGATGAATCAGAACTTCCCAGCCAAGCTGTAACAGTTTTTGCCTGGTCATCAAAGAAACATGTGGTCTTGCATTATCCTGATGGAAGATTATGCATTTTCTGTTGACTAATTCTGGATGCTCATTGTCAAGTGATGTTTTCAGTTGATCTACCTGGGTCCAGTAACTTTTGGAATGAATCATTTGGTTTTTCAGAAGGAACTCTTACTAGAGGACTCCCTTCTACCCCACCATATACACATCATTCAAAGGATAATAAGAGAGTGCTATGAACAATAAGAGCATGCTATCATATGCTTACTCATAAATTTGACAAGTTAGAAAATAGATTCATTCCTTGAAAACCACAAGCTAGAAATCCCAACCAAGATAAAATACATTGTCTTACAACCTTTAAAGATAGTTCATTCATGAAAGAATAGAATAAAAAACAAAATCCTCTAGATGCTTTTACTAGAGAATTTTATTAAATATTTAAAGAAATAAGACCAATTCTACATCATCCTTTCTAGAAAGCAGAGGACAGAACACTTCCCATTCATACTATGAGGTTAGTATTTCCTTGATACCAAACTTGACAAAGACATTACAAGTAAAGAAAATCAGAGACCAATAACCCAATGAATATAGATGCAAAAATCCTCAACAAAATACTAGCAACTCAAATCCAGCAACATATAAAAAAGATTATACACCATGACCAAATGAATATCATCCCAAGAATGCAAGTTTGTTCAATATATGAAAACAATCAGTATAATGGACTATATTAATAGAATAAAGGATAAAAACAACATGATCATCTCAAAAGACAAAGGAAAAGCTTTTGACAAAATCCACACCTATTCATGATAAAAGCTTTCATAAAAATAGAAACAAAGAGGCACTTTCTCAGCTTTATGAAGAGCATCTACAAAAATCCCACAGCTAACATTATACTTAATGGTGAAAGACTGAATGCTTGTATTCTAAGATTAGAAACAAATCTAGAATGGTCACTCTCACCATGCTTATTCAACATTGTTCTGGAAATTAGAACCAGTATAATAAGTTATATTGCCAGGAAATAAAAATCATACAGACAAGAAAGAAATAAATAAAACTTTCCCTAGTAGAAGATGACATTTGTTTATGTTGAAAATTTCAGGGAATCCAAAAACCTAGAATTAATAAATGTGATCAGCAAACTCTCAGGACACAAGATAAATTAATTTGTATTCCTATATACTAGCAACAAACACAAGGAAACAAAATGAAAAATCTAACTTTTACAATTGCTCAAAAAAGTGAAGTACTTAGGTGGAAATTTAACAAAACATATATAGCACTTATATGTTGAACCCCTACCCCCCAAAAAAAAACAGTGAAAGAAATAAAAGATCTAAATAAATAGACATACATTTTTCATGGATTGAAAGACAATATATAAAGCTGTCAGTTCTTTCCAAATTAATATTCAAGTTGAACTTGATTCTTTTCAAAGTTCAAGTAAGATTTTTTTTACAGATATAGATATGGTTATTTAAACATATATATGGGAAAGGAAAGGAACTAGATTAACTAAAACAATTTTGAAAAGAAAATACAGTGAGAAAAATCAGTCTACCCAATTTTTTGGCCACTTTATTTTTTTGATTGAAGGATATTTAATTTACAGAATTTTGTGGTTTTCTGTCATACATCAAGAATCAGTCATAGCAGTCTACCCAATTTTAAGACATTATATAGCTATCATAGTTAAAGTTAGGTTGTATTGGTTGAGGGATGGATGCATAGATCAGTGGGACAGAATAGAGAACCAAGAGATAGATCCACATAAATATGCTCAACTGATGTTTGACAGAGATCCAAAACCAATTAAATGGAAAAAAGGTATCCTTTTCAATAAATGATACTGGAACACTTGAACATCCATAGAAAACATGACACAACAAGCAAACAAAAATCCCTTAACCTAAATATAATATCTTATTAAACATTTAACTCAAAAGAGATCATGGACTTAAATGTAAAATGTAAACTTTAAAACTTTTAGAAAAAAATAAAAGAAAAACTTTTGTATCTAGTGATAGACACACTTCTTAAAATTGACACCAAAAGCACAATCCATAAAAGAAAAACTTGATAAATTGGAAAATATTGATAAATTGATCAAAATTTAAAACTTTTGTTTTGGAAAAGACCCTGTTAAGAGTATGGAAAGGAAAACTATAGACACTGCAGCAATATGTGTAGACCACAATTTGCAAAGGACTAATATAAAAGATCTCCTCCATGAATCACACACTTGTCATTGTGAAGGGCCTTGTGTAACTCAGTGAAACTATGAACCATAACATGCAGAGCCACCCAAGACAGACAGGTCATAGTGGAGAGTTCTGATAAAACATGGTACACTACAGGAGGAAATGGCAACCCACTCCAGTATTCTTGCCTTGAGAACCCATGAACAGTATAAAAAGCAAAATGATATGACACCAGGATTTGAGGCTCCCAAATCGGAAGGTGTCCAATATGCTATTGGGGAAGAGCAGAGGGCAATTACTAATAGCTCCAGAAAGAATGAAGCAGCTGGGCCAAAGCAGAAACAATGCTCAGCTGTGGATGTATCTGGTGGTGAAAGTAAAGTCTGATGCTGTAGAGAAGAATATGACATAGGAACCTGGGATATTAGGTTCATGAATCAAGGTAAATTGGATGTGGTCAAGCAGGAGATGACAAGATTGAACATCAATATCTTAGGAATCAATGAGTTAAAATGGACAGGAATGGGTGAATTTAATTTAGATAGCCACTATATCTACTACTGTGGACATGAATCCCTTAGAAAAAATGGAATAGCCCTCATAATCAACAAAAAGAGTTCAAAATGCAGTACTTGGGTGCAACCTCAAAAATGACAGAATGATCTTGGTTCGTTTCCAAGGCAAACCATTCAACATCACAGTAATCCAAGTCTATGCCCAACCACTGATGCCAAAGAAACTGAAGTTGACCAGTTCTATGAAGACCTACAACACCTTCTAGAACTAACACCAAAAAGATGTCCTTTTCATCATAGGGGATTGGAATGCAAAAGAGATACCTGGAATAAGCAGGTTTGGCCTTGTAGTACAAAATGAAGCAGGGCAAAGGCTAACAGAGTTTTGTCAAAAGAACATGCTGGTCATAGCAAACATCCTTTTCCAACAACCCAAGAGACGACTCTACATGTGGACATCACCAGATGGTCAATAGCAAAATCAGATTGATTATATTCTTTGCAGCTGAAGATGGAGAAACTGTATACAGTCAGCAAAAACAAGACTTGGAGCTGACTGTGGCTCAGATCATGAACTCCTTATTGCAAAATTCAGACTTAAGTTGAAGAAAGTAGGGAAAACCACTAAGCCATTCAGGTGTGACCTAAATCAAATTCCTTATGATTATTCCTTATGATTATACAGGTTATGAATAGATACAGGAGATTAGATCTGGTAGACAGAGTGCCTGAAGAACTATGAATAGAGGTTTGTAATATTGTACAGGAGGCAGTGACCAAAACCATCCCAAAGAAAAAGAAATGCAAGAAGGCAAAGTGGTTGTCTGAAGAGGCTTTACAAATAGCTGAGGAAAGAAGAGAAGCAAAAGGCAAAGGGGGAAGGGAAAAGATATACCCAACTGAATGCAGAATCCAGAGAATAGCAAGGAGAGATAAGAAGGCCTTCTTAAATGAACAATGCAAAGAAATAGAGGGAAAACAATAGAATGGGAAAGACTAGAAATCTCTTCAAGAAAATTGGAGATATCAAGGGAACATTTCATGCAAGGATGGGCATGATAAAGGACAGAAACAGTAAGGACTTAATAGAAACAGAAGAGATTAAGAAGAGGTGGCAAGAATACATAGAAGAATACAAAATACAAAAATGTCTTAATAATCCAGATAACCATGATGGTTTGGTTACTTACCTAGAGCTGGACATCCTGGAGTATGAAGTCAAGTGAGTCTTAGGAACTTAGGAAGTATTACTATGAACAAAATTAGTGGAGGTGATGGAATTACAGCTGAACTATTTCAAATCCTAAAAGATGATGCTTTTAAAGTGCTGCACATAATATGTCAGCAAATTTGGAAAACTCAGCAGTGGGCATTGGATAGGAAAAAGTCAGTTTTCATTGCAATCTCAAGAAGGGCAATGCCAAAGAATGTTCAAATTGCCACACAATTGTGCTCATTTCACATGCTAGTAAGGTAATGCTCAAAATCCTTCAAGCTAGAGGCTTCAGCAGTATGTGAACTGAGAAATTCCAGATGTACAAGCTGGGTTTAGAAAAGGCAGAGGAACCAGAGATCAAATTGCCAACATTTGTTGGATCATAGAGAAAGCAAGGGAATTCCAGAATAAACATCTACTCTGCTTCATTGACTATGCTAAAGCCTTTGACTGTGTGGATCACAACAAACTGGAAAATTCTTAAAGAGATGGGAATACCAGACCACCTTACCTGCCTCCTGAGAAACTTGTATGCAGGTCAAGAAGCAACAGTTAGAACCGGACATGGAACAATGGACTGGTTCAAAATTGGGAAAGGAGTACATCAAGTTGTATATTGTCACTCTGCTTATTTAACTTCTATGCAGAGTACATCATGCAAAATGCCAGGCTAGATGAATCACAAGTTGGAATCAAGATTGCTGGGAGAAATATCAACTTCAGATATGCAGATTATACGACCCTAACAGCAGAAAGAGAAGAGGAACTAAAGAGCCTCTTGATAAAGGTGAAAGAGAACAGTGAAAAAGCTGGCTTAAAACTCAACATTCAAAAAACTAAGATCATGGCATCCAGTCCCATCACTTCATGGCAAATAGATGAGAAAAAATGGAAACAATGACAGACTTTATTTTACTTGGGCTCCAAAATTACTGCAGATGGTGACTGCAGCCATGAAATTAAAAGACGCTTTCTCCTTGGAAGGAAAAGTTATGACAAACTTAGCACATTAAAAAGCAAAGACATCACTTTGCTGACAAAGGTCCGTCTAGTCAAAGCTATGGTTTTCCCAGTAGTCATGTATGGATGTGAGAGTTGGACCATAAAGAAGGCTGAGCACTGAAGAACTGATGCTTTCAAATTGTGGTGCTGAAGAAGACTCTTGAGAGTCCCTTGGATAGCAAGGAGATCAAACCAGTCAATCCTAAAGGAAATCAATCCTGAATATTCATTGGAAGGACTGATGCTGAAGCTGAAGCTCCAATACTTTGACCACCTGATGTGAAGAGCTGACTCACTGGAAAATACCCTGATGCTGGGAAAAGTTGAGGTTAGGAAGAGAAGGGGTGACAGAGGATGAGATGGTTGGATGACATCACTGACTCAATGGACATGAGTTTGAGCAAACTCCAGAAGATAGTGAAGGACAAGGAAGCCTGGCATGTTGCAACCCATGGGGTCGCAAAGAGTTGGTCATGACTGAGTGACTGAACAACAGTAACAAATGTTTAGAGTACCACAATTTAACATATGAAACACTGGGAAAATCCACCTCCAAAACACAGGATTTGTTTCATAAATTAGGATACCTTTTTTGAAGAATAACTTACAACCACAAAAAACCACATTTTCAAAGAACATTTTATACAGTGTGACTAATGATCATGATATATTGTTAACAAAAGTTGCTAAATAATATCTTATAATACATGGTCACTATTTTTTAAAACCAAAACATGAATGTAATTACTTAGGCATGACTGAAAATACATCTTTTAAAACACCTAAATTCTGTCCTTTCCAAAATTTTATGCAGTAACAATATACGACTTCTTTAAATAGGGAAAAAACTATTTAAAACTAAAAAAAAAAACCTGTTTTAAAAATACTTCTTCTAATTTAGGTTAAAAGTGATGAAGCCTTCTATATAATTAAAGCCTCAATAATTCAATAATTCAGAAAATTATGCTTTTCATACTAATGGAAAATAAACACTTCCTTGACATTTTTGCTAAAGTAGAAATGATACACAATTATAATCATAACCTGTTATGTCTTAGGATGAACAGTTCCAATAGTTACATATTTTAAACATACAAATTTCTCTGAAATACAAATATGATCAAGTCCACTTTTCTCAACTACATGTCCATAAATTCATTCTAAATGGAGGCAGCAGGGACTTCCATGGTGGTCCAGTGATTAAGAATTCCCCTGCCAATGCAGGGGACACAGGTTCTATCCCTGATCCAGGAAGATCCCACATCCTGTGGGGCAACTAAGCCAGTGCACTACAACTACTGAAGCCCATGTGTCTAGAGCCTGTGCTCTGCAACAAGAGAAGCTACCGCAATGAGAAGCCTGTGCACTGCAAGCAAGTGTAAGCCCTGCACACCAAAACTAGAGAATACCCTCATGCAGCAGCAAAGACCCAGCACAGCCAAAAATAGATAAATAAATATTTTTTAAAATGTCAGGGTCCACTACCCACAGGTGTGAGGGCTGGGGGCTGTTGAGCCTCCAAGGTGCAGAAGCACTTTCATTGTAGAATCAATGTTCCTGAACTTCAGGAGAGCAAGAAAGGAGTGGGCAGACAGGGGAAAGAGATCACTTTGCTTCACTGATGTGTGAATTCTTTCTTCTGGAACTGCCAGATTTCATCATGACAAGATGCATCATATAAGAACACAGGCACAAGTCACCCCTAACAAGAAATCAACACAAACCACTCAACCAACCTTTCCCTCCAAGGGCAAAAACCAAAAGGAAGAAGGAATACAACCCTAAAGCCTGGGAAAAGGAGACCTCAAGTGGAGCAAGTTAGAAAAAAAAATGAAAAGACAGAGAAATACAGCACAAATGAAAGAGCAAGGTAGAAACTCACAAGACCAAATAAACGAAGAGGAAATAAGCAATCTACCTGAAAGAGAATTCAGAATAATGATAGTAAAGATGCTCTGAAGACTTGAAAATAGAATGGAGAAAATGCAAGAAACATTTAACACAGTTAATACAATCACCAAGGAGAAATCTAAGATATGCAGATTATACCACACATGTCAGAAAGCGAAGAGGAACTAAAGAGCCTCTTGATGAAAGTGAAAGAGGAGAGTGAAAAAGTTGGCTTAAAACTCAGCATTCAGAAAACTAAGATCATGGCATCTGGTCCCATCACTTCATGGCAAATAGATGGGGAAACAATGGAAACAGTGACAGACTTTATTTTCTTGGGCTCCAAAATCACTGCAGATGGTGACTGCAGCCATGAAATTAAAAGACACTTGCTCCTTGGAAGAAAAGCTATGACCAACCTAGACAGCATATTAAAAAGCAGAGACATTACTTTGCCAACAAAGTTCATCTAGTCACAACTAGAGTTTTTCTAGTAGTCATGTATGGATGTGAGAGTTGGGCCATAAAGAAAGCTGAGCACCGAAGAACTGATGCTTTTGAACTGCAGTGTTGAAGAAGACTCTTGAGAGTCCCTTGGACTGCATGGAGATCAAACCAATCAATCCTAAAGGAAATCAGTCCTGAATATTCATTGGAAGGACTGATACTGAAGCTGACACTCCAATAATTTGGCCACCTGATGCGAAGAGCTGACTTCTTAGAAAAGACCCTGATGCTGGCAAAGATGGAAGGCAGGAGGAGAAGAGGACAATAGAGGATGAGATTTTGGATGGCATCACCAACTCAATGGACATGAGTTTGAACAAGCTCTGGGAGTTGGTGATGGACAGGGAAGCCTGGTGTGTTGCAGTCCTTGGAGTCACAAAGATTTGGACATGACTGAGTGACTGAAATGAAATGAACTGAATATACAAGGGAAAACCCATATGATTAACAGTGGATCTTTCAGCAGAAACTCTGCAGGCCAGAAGGGAATGGCAGGATATATTTAAAGCACTGAAAGAGAAAAATCTACAACCAAGATTACTATACATGGCAAAGATCTCATTCAAAATTGGAGAAATCAAAATCTTACAGACAAGCAGAAGTTAAGAGAATTCAGCACCACCAAACCAGCCTTGCAACAAATACTAAAGGGACTTACATAGCCAGTAAACACAAGAGAAAGGAAAGACCTACAAAAACAAACCCAAAACAATCAAGAAAATGCCAATAGGAACATATATATCAATGATTACCTTAAATGTAAATGAATTAAATGCACCAACCAAAAGATACAGACTCACTAAATGGATACAAAACCAATTCTGTAAAGCAATTATCCTTCAATAAAAAATAAATTAATTTAAAAAACCTCAAATATGAAAACCCATATATATGCTGCCTACAAGAGACCCACTTCAGACCTAGAGACACATACAGACTGAAAGTAAAAGGATGGAAAAAGATATTCCATGTGAATGGAAACCAAAAGAAAGCCAGAGTGGCAATCCTTATTTCAGACAAAATAGACTTTAAAATAAAGAATATTATAACAAGCAAAAAAGGCACTACATAATGAACTAGGGATCAATCCAAGAAGAAGACATAACAATTGTAAATATTTATGTACCCAACATAGGAGCACCTCAATACATAAGGCAAACACTAACAGGCATAAGAGGGGAAATTGACAGTAACACAATAATAGTAGGGGACTTTAACACCCCACTTACACCAATGGACAGATCATCAAAACAGAGAATCAATAAGGAAACACAAACCTTAAATGAAACATTAGACCAAATGGACCTAATTGATATCTTCAGGACTTTCCATCCAAATGCAGAAGAATACACTTTCTTCTCAAGTGCACATGGAACATTCTCCAGGATAGACCACATCTTGGGCCACAAATCAAGCCTCAGTAAATTTAAGAAAATTGAAATCATATCAAGTATCTTCTCTGACCACAATGCTATGAGACTAGATATCAACTACAGGAAAAAAAACTGCAAAAAACACTAAACTCATGGAGATTAAACAATACATTACTAAATAACAAAGAGGTTACTGAAGAAATAAGAAGGGAAATAAAAAGATTCCTAGAAACAAATGACCATGAAAATATGACAACCCAAAACCTATCAATTCAGTTCAGTCACTCAGTTGTGTCCAGCTCTTGCAACCCCATGGACTGCAGCATGTGAGGCTTCCCTGTCCATCACCAACCCAGAGCTTGCTCAAATTCATGTCCATTTACTCGGTGATGCCATCCAAACATCTCATCCTCTGTTGTTCCCTTCTTCTCCTGCCTTCAATCTTTCCCAGCATCAGGGTCTTTCCCAACGAGTCAGTTCTTTGCATCAGGTGGCCAAAGTATTGGACCTTCAGCTTCAGCATCAGTCCTTCCAATGAATATTCAGGACTAATTTCCTTTAGAATTGACTGGTTTGATCTCCTTGCAGTCCGAGGGACTCTCAAGAGTCTTCTCCAACACCACAGTTTCAAAAGCATCAATTCTTCAATCACTCAGCTTTCTTTATGGCCCAACTCTCACATCCATACATGACTACTGGAAAAACCATAGCTTTGACTAGATGGACCTTTGTTAGCAAAGTGATGTCTCTGCTTTTTAATATTTAATATGATGTCGGGTTTGTCATAGCTTTTCTTCCAATGAGCAAGCATCTTTTAATTTCATGGCTGCAAACCTATGGGATTCAGCAAAAGCAGTTCTAAGAGGGAAGTTTATAGCAACACAATCCTACCTCAAGAAACAAGAAAACATCAAATAGACAACCTAACTCTACATCTAAAGCAGCTGGAAAAAGAAGAACAAAAAAACCCCAAAGTCAGCAGAAGGAAAGAAATCATAAAGATCAGAGCAGAAATAAATGAAAAAGAAATGAAGGAAACAATAGCAAAGATTAATAAAACTAAAAGCTGGTTCTTTGAGAAGATAAACAAAATTGACAAACCACTAGCCAGACTCATCAAGAAAAAAAAGGATAGAAAATCAAATCAACAAAATTAGAAATGAAAAAGGAGAGGTTACAACAGACAACACAGAAATACAAAGGATCATAAGAGAATATTATGAGCAACTATATGCTAATAAAATGGACAACCTAGAGGAAATGGACAGATTCTTAGAAAAGTTCAACCTCCCAAGACTGAACCAGGAAGAAATAGAAATTATGAACAAGCCAATTACAAACACTGAAATTGAAACTGTGATCAAAAATCTCCCAAAAAACAAAAGCCCAGGGCCAGATGGCTTCACAGGGAAATTCTATCAAACATTTAGAGAAGAGCTAATGCCTATTTTTCTGAAACTCTTCCAAAAAATTGCAGAGGAAGGAACACTTCCAAACTCATTCTATGAGGCTACAATCACCCTGATACCAAAACCAGGCAAAGACAACATGAAGAAAAGAAAATTACAGGCCAATATCACTGATGAAAATAAATGCACAAATCCTCAACAGAATTCTTGGAAACAGAAGTCAACAACACATTAAAAAGCTCATACACCGTGATCAAGTTGGGTTTATTCCAGGGATGCAAGGATTCTTCAATATACACAAATCAGTCAATGTGATACACCATACTAACCAACTAAAACATAAAAACCATATGACCATCTCAATAGATGCAGAAAAAGCCTTTGACAAAATTCAGCACCCATTTATGATAAAAACTCTTCAAAAAATGGGCATAGAAGGAACCTACCTCAACATAGTAAAGACCATATATGATAAGCCCACAGCAAACATTATTCTCAGTGGTGAAAAACTAAAAGCATTCCCTCTAAGATCAGTAACAAGATGGGGTTGTCCATTCTCACTACTATTATTCAACATAGTTTTGGAAGTCCTAACTACAGCAATTAGAGAAGAAAAGAAATAAAAGGAATCCAGATTGGAAAAGAAGTAAAACTCTCACTGTTTGCAGATGACATGATACTGTACATAGAAAACCCTAAAGATAGTATCAGAAAATTACTAGAGCTAATCAGTGAATTTAGCAAAGTTGCAGGATACAAAATCAATACACAGAAATCACTTGCATTCCTATATACTAACAATGAAAAATCAGAAAGAGAAATTAAGGAATCAATCCCATTCACCATTGCAACAAAAAGAATAAAATATCTAGGAATAAACCTACCTAAGGAGACAAAAGAACTGTATATGGAAAATTATAAGACACTGATGAAAGAAATCAAAGATGACATAAACAGATGGAGAGATATTCCATGTTCCTGGGTAGGAAGAATCAATATTGTGAAAATGACTATACTACCAAATGCAATCTACAGATTCAATGTGATCCCTATCAAATTACCAATGGCATTTTTCACAGAACTAGAACAAAAAATTTCACAATTCATATGGAAACACAAAAGACCCTGAATAGCCAAAGCAATCTTGAGAAAGAAGAATGGAGCTGGAGGAATCAACCTTCCTGACTTCAGACTATACTACAAAGCTACAGTCATCAAGACAGCATGGTACTGGCACAAAAACAGAAACATAGACCAACGGAAAAATATAGAGAGCCCAAAGACAAACCCATGTACCTATGGGTTCCTTATTTTTCTAAAAGGAGGCAAGAATATACAATGGGGCAAAGATAGCCTCTTCAATAAGTGGTGCTGGGAAAACTGGACAGCTACATGCAAAAGAATGAAATTAGAACACTTCCTAATGCCATACACAAAGATAAACTCAAAATGGATTAAAGACCTAAATGTAAGACCAGAAACTATAAAACTCTTAGAGGAAAACATAGGCAGAACACTCAATGACATAAATCAAAGCAAGATCCTCTATGACCCACCTCCTAGAGTAATGAAAATAAAAACAAAAATAAACAAGTGGGACCTAATTAAACTTAAATGCTTTTGCACAGCAAAGGAAACTATAAACAAGTGAAAAGACAACCCTCAGAATGGAAGAAAATAATAGCAAATGAAACAACTGACAAAGGATTAATTTCCAAAATATACAAGCAGCTCATACAAGTCAATACCAGAAAAACAAACAACCCAATCAAAAAATGGGGAAAAGACCTAAACAGACATTTCTCCAAAGACATACAGATGGCTAATAAACACATGAAAAGATACGCTCAACATCACTCACTATTAGAGAAATGCAAATCAAAACTGCAATGAGATACTACTTCACACCAGTCAGAAAGGCCATCATCAAAAAGTCTACAAACAATAAATACTGGAGAGAGTGTGGAGAAAAGGGAACCCTCCTACACTGTTAGTGGGAATGCAAACTGGTACAGCCACTATGGAGAGCATGGTGGAGATTACTTTAAAAACTGGGAATAAAACTGCCCTATGACCCAGCAATCCCACTCCTAAGAATATAGCCTGAGAAAACCAAAATTGAAAAAGACACAATGTTCATTGCAGCCTATTTGCAATAGACAGAACATGGAAACAACCTGGATGTCCATTGACAGATCAATGGATAAAGAAACTATGATACATATATACAGTGGAATACTACTCAGCCATAAAAAGGAACATATTTGAGTCAGTTCTAATGAGGTGGATGAACCTAGAGCCTATTATACAGAATGAAGTAAGTCAGAAAGAGAAATATAAATATTGTATACTGATGCATACGTATGGAATCTAAAAAGATTGTACTGATGAATTAATTTTCAGGGTAGCAGTGGAGAAACAGACATAGAAAACAGACCTATGGACACGGGGGAGGGGAGGAGGGAGAGGGTGAGATGTATGGAGAGAGTAACATGGAAATTTACAATACCATATGTAAAATAGATAGCCAACAGGAATTTGCTGTATGACTCAGGGAACTCAAACAGGGGCTCTGTGACAGTCTAGAAGGGTGGGATGGGGAGGTGGATGGGAGGAGGTTCGGGAGGAGGGGACATGGGTATACCTATGGCTGATTCTTGTTGATATATGACAGAAAACCACAAAATTCTGTAAAGCAATTATCCTTCAATTAAAAAAAAAGAAAAAATATTTTTGGAGGACTCAAGTCAACAGTTATCAGTAAATATTTATTGTGCATTTACCAGGAAAAAAAAAAAAAAGGAGGCAGAAATAAGCTTGAACTTTGGAGCAAGAAGCCATGGCTTCTAGTTCCTGGGCCACCACCTGTGAGCACTGTGACTCAGGTCAATTGTTTTTTTCTTACCTCTCCTTTTCTCTTTTATAAAATGGAAAAATTAACAATTTCTTCCTCAAGTCTTCTCATGTGGATCAAATTAAATAATATGGATGAAAGTACTGTGAAAATTGTTAAATCGCATCTCCACTGTTCTTTATTATGTCTATTTCCTGTGAGACAAACATTACCCTTTGCTTGGCTTAGCGAATCCCTGGATACATCTTACTAACTAAAAATCTACAATCACACGGTACTCATGGAGGGAAACTGTATTTTGTAGAATGTTATTGATGCCTCAAATGTTTAAGTGGCTGCTCCTTTCTCCCCATGTAGAAAATGGCTTTCGAAAGTAATTCATCAGAAAGCTATTTGTGGAAGGCGTTGCTTAACTCATTTAGGCACTACAATATTCCCTTCTTTCTGTTAAGATCATTTGCAGTTTCATGGGCAGAATTATGTTTTTGAGAGTTTTGCAGCTTAGGTGTGGTGTTTGTTTTCCATCAGCGTTGTTGACCAATTTAGAATCTCACTCAGACCCAGCTGATGGTCTCTCCAGCAGCCTTCCAGCCTAAGGAAGGAACAGGGTTAAGAAAACAAGCATGAATATTTTTTTACAGGCCTATTATATGTTAAAAAAATTCTCAGAAAGGACCTCAATTAGCTCTAGCAATGAATACAATTTTCATGGGTTTGCTTAGGTATCTGCAAAACTCTTCCCTCATGTAAAAAATAGAAATAAAAGAGTTTTGTAAACTTCTTAAAAAATATCAGCCATTGCACCTAATAGTTTAGGGTGCTCAACTTTTTGGGTGATGCAGTATTTATGGGTTTTTTTTTGGGGGGGTGGCTAAAAAAATCTGGTCTTCATCTCTATAGTGACAAATAAGGCTTTTTAGTCTTCAAGTGCCCTGGAGCATAAACAGAATCCTTCCCTAGCAAGCACCAGACAGAGAGGAGATTAGCTTTTTCTGTTGCTCTGAGGTACATTCACTCATATTAATCTTGTCATCCTGTGTACCAGTGCCCTCTTGTGAAAAATACCGTTATGGGTCCACACTTGTTTCGATTTTGCCTGTTTCTTATTTAAAAAGAGAGAGAGAGAGAGAGAGAGAAAATGTAGATCAGACAGTGATTGAAGCGTTTTGCCCCCTCCCTTTCTCCTTCCTGCTTTTCCTTTTTGTTTTTATCCGGTCTCCCTTTCCATTTCCTCGCCACACACTCTGCCTCCTTGACCTCAAATTGTTCTCCTCTTTCTTTATCTTAATAGATTTTTAGAAGCATGAAGCTGATGTCAATTCTAAGAAGTCTGTCTATCCCTAGAGCCCAAACATTTTGACCTTTATTTTTTTTCTCAAAGTTTTAGGGTTTACATTTAAGTTCATGATCCATTTTGAAAAAATTTTCCCACTCCCCACCAAAGAAAATAGATAATAGAAAATATAGAATTACTTGGGTCTTTAACATAAATCACAGCAAGATCCTCTATGACCCACCTCCCAAAGTAGGAAATAAAAACAAAAAATAAAAAAAAGAGACCTAATTAAACTTAAAAGCTTTTGCACCTGAGGGAAACTATAAGCAAGGTGAAAAGACAGTCCTCAGAATGGGAGAAAATAATAGCAAATGAAACAACTGACAAAGAATTAATCTCCAAAATATACAAGCAGCTCATGCAGCTCAATACCAGAAAAATGAACAACCCAATCAAAAAGTGGGCAAAAGAACTAAACAGACATTTCTCCAAAGAAGACATACAGATGGCTAATAAACACATGAAAAGATGCTCAACATCACTCATTATTAGAGAAATGCAAATCAAAACCACAATGAAGTATAATCTCACAGCAATCAGAATGGCCATCACTCAAAAAGTCTATAAACAACAAATGCTGGAGAGGGGATGGAGAAACTGTTGGTGGGAACACAAAGTGGTACAGCCACTATGGAGAACAGAGGGGAAATTACTTTAAAAACTGGAGATAGAATTTCCATATGACCCAGCAATCCCACTTCTAGGCATATACCCTGAGGAAACCAAAATTGAAAAAGACACATGTACCCCAATGTTCATTGCAGCACTATTTACAATAGCTAGGACATGGAAGCAACCTAGATGTCCATTGGCAGATGAATGGATAAGGAAGTTGTGGTACATATACACAATGGAATATTACTCAGCTATAAAAAGGAATGCATTTGAGTCAGTTCTAATGAGGTGGATGAACCTGGAGCCTATTATACAGAGTGAAGTAAGTCAGAAAGAGAAAGACAAATACTGTATATTAATGCATATATATGGAATTTAGAAAGACAGTATCAATGATCCTACATGCAGGGCAGCAAAGGAGACACAGATGTAAAGAACAGCAAAGGAGACACAAATGTAAAGAACAGACTTTTGGACTCAGTGGGAGAAGGCGAGGGTGGGATGATTTGAGAGAATAGCATTGAAACATGTACATTACCATATGTAAAATAGATGACCAGTGCAAGTTCAATGCATGAAGCAGGGCACTCAAAACCAGTGCTCTGGGACAACGTAGAGGGATAGATGGTGGGGAGGGAGGGGGAAGGGGGGTTTCAGGATGGGGGGGGCACATGTATGCGGGTGGCCCTTTCATGCTGATGTATGACAAAACCATCAAAATATTATAAAGTAATTATTCTCCAATTAAAATAAAATTTTAAAAAAAGAATTACTTGGATCGTTAGACTTATTTCCCATCTTCATCTTCATGATTTGAAGTTACTGCGGACTGAAAGGAAACAGTAGTATTTGGGGACAAAAATAAAGTTACTGTCCACATTTAACTTCAAGGTTTGTGATAGGTTGCTGAGCCAGAGTAAAGTTGTAAGACAGCTTCACAGGACAATATTTTCTCTTAACAGAATAAGCCTCAGTTTCCTACTCTATGAAATGGGGATGATAATACTAATACACAATTTATTGCTGTTGTTCAGTCGCTCAGTTGTGTTTGACTCTTTGTGACCCATAAGAGGGTGTTTGCCATGACCAGTGCAGTCTCTTGGCAAAACTCTTAGCCTTTGCCCTGCTTCATTTTGTACTCCAAACTTGCCTGTTACTCCAGGTATCTCTTGACTTCCCACTTTTGCATTCCAGTCCCCTATGATGAAAAGGACATTTTTTTGGTGTTAGTTCTAGAAGGTCTTGTAGGTCTTCATAGAACCATTCAACTTCAGCTTCTTCAGCATTAGTGGTTGGGCATAGACTTGGATTACTGTGATATTGAATGGTTTGCCTTGGAAATGAACAGAGATCATTCTGTCATTTTTGAGATTGCACCCAAGTACTGCATTTTGACTCTTTTGTTGACTATGAGGGCTATTCCATTTCTTCTAAGGGATTCTTGCCCACAGTAGTAGATATAATAGTCATCTGAATTAAATTCACCCATTCCCATCCATTTTAGTTCATCGATTCCTAAAATGTCGATGTTCACTCTTGTCATCTCCTATTTGACCACTTCCAATTTGCCTTGATTCATGGACCTAACATTCCAGGTTCCTATGCAATATTGTTCTTTACAGCATCGGACTTTACTTCCATCACCAGTCACATCCACAACTGGGTGTTGTTTTCACTTTGGCTCAGCCTCTTCATTCCTTCTGGAGCTATTTCTCCACTCTTCTCCAGTAGCATATTGGGCACCTACTGACCTGGGGAGTTCATCTTTCAGTGTCATATCTTTTTGCCTTTTCATATTGTTCATGGGGTTCTTAAGGCAAGAATGCTGAAGTGGTTTACCATTCCTTTCTCCAGGGGACCACATTTTGTCAGAAGTCTCCACCATGACCCATCTGTCTTGGGTGGCCCAATATATAATTAGTATTAGTTACTGGAAAAAGTTACCAGGTTGTAGGAGAACTTTAATTGTCTTGTATTTCAAGACAAGAAATGTAGCTTTTATTTGTTATATACAACAGGGTGTCATCAAACTTTTTAGCAGGTTAGTTTTAAGAAAATTGGTACAATGGCAGTGGGTAGGAGGAAAAACTAAAGGTGGGCAGGTTATTTGACTTGCCCAAATGATGTGTTATGATAAACATTGCTAACATTTATTGAATGTTTGCTATATGCCAGGCACTGTGCTAATCCTTTTTCTGTCTCATCTCATTTAATTCTTTCAGCCACTCTGTGAAGTAGGTAATATTTATCTACATTTTACAGATGAACAAACTCAGGCACTGAGCAATTAAAAAATTTACTTAAGCCATAACTTAGTAGGAGGTAACCAAAGAAGAGCTGAGTAAGTGGCAGAGCCACCATTTGACCCAGATTGTCCGGCTTCAGAACCCTCAAGCTTAAACACTGTAGTGTACCATTGCTAATGTCAGTCAACAACTCCACAAAGTGCCATCCATATTTACCCATTAGCATTACTTCAAAGAACATTTGACAATTTGAGGGTTTTCTGTGTAGGATAATTATTCAGTTGTCTTCCACAATCTGGGTATAAAGTGTCTTGAGTTTGTGATTTTTTATCTATCCCTCAAGCATTTTTTAAAAAAAGATTGTTTATAGTAGAAATCTTACTAAAATATACTGTAAGTTTCACTGCTTTTGTAAAGAGTTTTCTTGAATCTGATTAATTCTGGATTTTTATATATGTCAATTCTTTTATTTTGGAAGCTAAACCTTTAGAAACTATTAAGGTTTGGAGTACAGTGTGAACCTATAGTTGCTTCTTTCTTTTCTTCTTTCTTCTTCCCTTTCTCCCTCCCTCTCTCCCTCTTTCCTTCCTTCCTCTCTCCTTCCGACACTTCTTTCCTCTTCTCTTCTTTCTCCCTCCCTCCTTCCCTCTTTCTCTGCTCTTCCTCCTTCTCTTCCTGCCTCCCTCCCTCCTTCTCTCTCTCTCTTTCTCACTCCCTGACTCACCGATTCTCTCAGTTGTTAGTGAGGGCTTACTTTCCCCTTTGGCCTTAAGCCCCCAGGTCACTTGTACATACTTCTTGTCTTCTTCCTTGTGATTTGCTGTCTTTGCTCACAGATGTCAGAGTTCTGTTGCTGTTCTTGTGTTTTATAACACAAGATCTTCTTTCCTCTTTGATATTCTTCCCATTGTTTTTCACTGATCTCTCTCCTCCCTTCCTATTCTCTGTTTTGCTGCAGTGGGACTGGATTTTGCTATCTAGGCCAATCAATCAACTATTCCTTTTCCCTGGGCAAGGTTGGGGGGTGTTGTGTAAAATTTTACCCCTTTTCTCTGGCCAGTGAAAACATTATTGACGAGACCTATAAACTATGCACTTTTTACTTCTTAGCTATTTCATAGTTTCTCTTATTTTGGGATTCTTGTTTGCTTTAAATAGCTGAGGTTACTAAACATCTAAATCTGGAAAATCTTAGCTCTATATTTTTTCTAGAATAGAGGGCTTAATAGCATTTAACTTTGAAAAGTCTAAATTGTGATAGTTTTAAATTTAATTATTGCAATAAGCATAAAATAGCAATGTATTTGTTAAATACTCTAGTCTTTCAACTATTTTCCATTTAAAGCTACATAAGTTCTGAAAATTTTAGTCCACAAAAAAATAAGCAAACCTGCACATGGATGTTTATGTCAGCTTTATTCATAATTGGTGAACTTAAAAATCTTCTGAGCCTAATGGCTCAGAAAGTAAAGAATCTGCCTGCAATTCAGGAGATCTGGGTTTGATCCCTGGGTTGGGAAGATCCCCTGGAGGAGGGCATGGCAACCCACTCCAGTATTCTTGCCTGGAGAATCCCATGAACAGAGGAGCCTGGCGGGCTATAGTCCACAGGGTCGCAGAGTCAGATGTAACTGAGTGACTAACACAAGGAGACAAGGACAAGGAAAAGCAACCAAGATGGCCTTCAGTAGGAGAATGGGCAAATAAACTGGGGTACACCCAGACACTGACAGTATTATTCAGCACTAAAAAAGAATGAGCTATGAAGCCATGAAAAGACATGGAGGAACTTTAAATGCACATTACTAAGTGAAAGAAGCCAATCTGAAAAGGCTACATACTATGATTCCAACTATGTGACATTCTGGAAAAGGCAAAACTATGGAGATAGTTAAAAGATCAGTTGTTTCCAGGGACTGGGAGATGGGGAGGAGGGACAAATAGGTGGAGCCCAGGTGAATTTTAGGTCAGTGAATATACTAGGTATGATTCCATAATGATAGATGTATGTCCAAGTAGACAGATACATTTGTCCAAGTCCACAAATTATAAAACACCAAGAGTGAGCCCAAATGTAACTTACTTTGAGTGATAAGGATGTATTGATGTAGGTTCATCAGTTGTAACAAATGTACCACTCTGGTGACAGGGTGTTGATATTTGGGAAGGCTATGCAGTTGTGAGGTCAGGGAGTATATAACGTCTTTGTGCCCTCCCCCGCCCCCAGTTTTGCTGTGAACCTAAAATTGCTTTAAAACAAAGAAGTATTTTTTAAATTGAGATATAATTAGCCTATAACATTGTGTAAGTTTAAGGTGTATAGTATATTGATATGACACATTTATATATTGCAGTATAATTACCACCTTGAGTGAGTGAGTGAGTGAAGTCGCTCAGTCGTGTCTGACTCTTTGCGACCCCATGGACTGTAGCCTACCAGGCTCCTCCGTCCATGGGATTTTCCAGGCAAGAGTACTGGAGTGGGTTGCCATTGTTGGCCAATACCTCCATTATGTCACATAACTATTACTTCATTTTGTGGTTAGAGCATTTAGTATCTAGTCATTTAACAACTTTAAGGTTTATAATACAATATTTCTAACCATAATTTCAATGTTCCACATTAGATCTCCAAAACTTATTCCTCATCTAACTGCAAGTCTGTACCATTTGACCAACATCTCCTTAATTCCCCCACCTTCAGGCCCTGGTAACCTCCATTCTACCCTCTGTTTCTATGAGCCTGACTTTTTTAGACTCTACTACATACGAGTGAGATCACACAGTATTTCTCTTTTTCTTTCTCAGTTATGTCACTTAGCATAATGCCCTCAAGTTTCATCATGCTATCACAGATGGAGAGATTCACTTCTTTCTCATGGTTGAGTAATATTTAATTGTGTATATATAAATCACATCTTTTTTATCTATTCATCCATGGATAGTCTCTTAAGTTGTTTCCTTATCTTGGATATTGTGAATAACACTGCAGTAAACATAGATATGGGCTTCCTTTGCGGCTCAGTTGGTAAAGAATCCACCTGCAATGTGGGAGACCTGGGTTCGATCCCTGGGTTGGGAAGATCCCCTGGAGAAGGAAAAGGCTACCCACTCCAGTATTCTGGCCTGGAGAATTCCATGGACTGTACAGTCCATGGGATTGCAGAGTCGGACATGACTGAAAGACTTTCACTTCACTTCACTTCAAACATAGATATGTGAATATCTCTTGATATTCTGTTTTCATTTTCTTTGTATATATAACCAGAAGTGGAACTGCTGGCAGTTCTATTTTTTAATTTTTTGAGGAACTTCCATACTGTTTTCCATAGTGACTGCACCAAATTTACATTCACACCAAAAATGTATCAGTTCAGTTCAGTTGCTCAGTTGTGTCCGACTCTTTGTGACCCCACAGACTGCAGCACACCAGGCCTCCCTGTCCATCACCAACTCCCAGAGTTTACTCAAACTCATGTCCATTGAGTCAGTGATGCCATCCAACCATCTCATCCTCTGTCGTCCTCTTCTCCTCCCGCCTTCAATCTTTCCCAGCATCAGGGTCTTTTCAAATGAGTCAGTTCTTTGCATCAGGTGGCCAAAGTATTGGAGTTTCAGCTTCAGCATCAGTCCTTCCAATGAACATTCAGGACTGATTTCTTTTAGGATGGACTGGTTGGATCTCCTTGCTGTCCAAGGGACTCTCAAGAGTCTTCTCCAACACCACAGTTCAAAAGCATCAATTTTTTGGTGCTCAGCTTTCTTTACAGTCCAACTCTCACATCCATACATGACTACTGGAAAAACCACAGCCTTGATAGATGGACCTTTGTTGGCAAAGTAATGTCTCTGCTTTTTAATATGCTATCTAGGTTGGTCATAACTTTTCTCCCAAGGAGCAAGCATCTTTTAATTTCATGGTTGCAATCACCATCTGCAGTGATTTTGGAGCCCCCCAAAATAAAGTCTGCCACTGTTTCCACTGTTTCCCCATCTATTTGCCATTTCCACATCCTTACCAACACATGTTATCTTTAATCTTCCTGTTGATAGCCATTTTAATGAATATGAGGTGATAGCTCATTGTAGTTTTGATTTGCATTTTCCTGGTGATTAGTGGCATTGAACATGCTATCATGTATGCCTTAGGCATTTGTAGGTCTTCTTTGGAGAAATGTCTATTCTGTTTCTCTGCCCATCTTTAATTGGATTTTTAAATTATCAACTGTATGAGTTTTATAAATATTTTGTACATTAACTCCTTTTCATATATATATGGTTTGCAAATATTTTCTCCTACTCTCTAGGTTACTTTTTCATTTTGTTGACTGTTTATTTTGCTCTGCAGAAGATTTTTTGATATTTTTCTCACTTACTTGTTTTGCTTTTGTTGCTTGTGCTTTTGGTTTTATATCAAAAAAGAATCATCACCAAGGCCAATTGTCAAGGTGCTTTTTCTTTAAGCTTTTTTCTAGGAGTTTTATGGCTTCATGTTATATATTTAAAATTTTAATCTGCTTTGGGTTAATTTTTGTGAGAGGTGTAGGATACAGGTCTGGCTTAATTATCTTACATGTGATTACCCAGTTCTCTTAACACTGATATTGAAGATATTATCCTTTTCACATTGAGTATTCTTATGTCCCTTGTCAAATATTAGTTCACTGTGTCTATAGATTCAATGCAATTTCTATCAAAATTCCAATGGCATTTTTCACAGAAAGAAAAAGCAAGTCTAAAATATATACAGAACCACACACACACACAAAAAAAACAACTCAGAGTAGCCAAAGTAAGTGAAAGTCACTCTGTTGTGCCCAACTCTTTGTGATCCAGGCCAGAATACTGGAGTGGGTAGTCTTCCTCTTCTGCAGGAGATCTTCCCAACCCAGGGATCAAACCCAGGTCTCCCACATTACAGATGGATTCTTTACCAACTGAGCTATCAGGGAAGCCCCAAGAATAGCCAAAGCAATCCTGAGAAAGAAGAACAAAGCTGGAGGCATCATACTCCCTGGTTTCAAACTATACTCAGAACTGTAGCAATAAAAACAGTATAACAGTGGCATAAAAATAGACACATAGACTGATAGAACAGAATAGAGAACCCAGAAGAAAACTCCCCCATAAAGTCTTAATAAAAAATTATGTAAGTTTATGATTTTTAGATTATATGATTTTTTAAATTGCTGTTACAGTCACTCTAGAAATTTAAAACAGCATTTAAATTATTTTATAATTGAATAGGCTTTAGTTAATTTTTGACATGCTTTCTAGAAAATATTTTAATCATAACTCAATCTAGTACAGAGTTAAATCTGTAAGGCCCATTAGCTTTTAAAAAAAAATATTATTGGAGTATAGTTGATTTGCCTGAAACTAACACATCATTGTAAAAGGGCCATTGACTTTTGAAGAGAATCTTCTCGCACTCAGGATCTATTTGAGAATTAGGAAGACTTTGTTTGGTCTTCCCTGGTGGCTCAGACAGTAAAGAATCCACCTACAATGCAGAAGACCTGGATTCGATCCCTGGGTCAGGAAGATCCCCTGGAGAAAGAAATGGCTACCTATTCCAGTATTCTTGCCTGGGGAATTCCATGGACAGAGAAGCCCTGGAGGCTATAGTCCCTGGGGTCACAAAGAGTCAGACACAACTGAGCAACTAACTCTCACTCTCTCTCTCAGGACTTTGTTTAAAAGCAAAGTAACAAAATGAAACACTAGCTCTGAGTCTTTGAAACAGAAGTTTCTTTTCCCTAAAGTAAAATTGTTTACATTTATAGATGCAAATAGTTCTTAGTGAAATTATTGCCTTTTAAAATTTGCTTTTGAATACTAAAATTCATAACCTTTTTTCCTTAAAGAAATGATATGACGTCTTTCTGAGGACCTGTCTGCTTTTAGTTTAAACTGGAAAACATTATCAAGGTTCATCAAAATTAAAGGTGGGAAAAAATAGGTTCTTCTTATGCCTTTAACTTATTAGAAAATATAAGACTACTTTATCACTAATGGATTTGCTTCAGGTTAATCGTGTAAAATGGCCCTATCACTGCCCTATTTAACAAGCTGTTTCCCTTTGTTCAAGAGTCTTCAAATGAGAATGGAGGTATATTCCAGTCCATTTACATTGCTTATAAATCAAGCAAATCTTCTCCAAAGGAAGAGTTTTATTTGATAGGAGAAAATGTTTTAAAGTAAGGCAAACCTCCTGATTTATACATTCAATTGGAAATGAATGTACACATTCAATTGGAAACCAACCTCTGAAACTGTTTTACCTGAAGAATTACTAAGAAGGTGGTAACTTTTCCAAGAATGATTTTCCCAGGAAATTGGATCATTTTAGAAAAATGGCAAATATCATGAATGGCATGTGAACTGGCCCTGCAAAATTAAAAACTTAAGACTCTATCCACTCTGCCTGGGTCAACAGGGCAGTGGTGCTGGCTCTGTGTTACATTACTTTAAGGTCATTGTTACGGGTCATGAGGGGTTAACCACAAAATACAAGGCAGAGGCATGGTTGGGTAGACTCTGTCAATCACTGTGAATTTATGTAGCAGGCTTACAAGGCATAAAATGATTTTGTCCTTAATCCCAGGGCCCTGGGTAGCATTGGTGGACTGTACAGTGACATTGAGAACTGGAATTGTAAAGTCAACACAGAATAAGTTCTCTGAGGCTTCATGAAGTCTAGAACTATAGTTGCTCTAACAATTCATTGTAATGTAAGTGGAAAATATATTTAATCTTATGTGTCAAACCTTGATCAATCAATTAATAGTGGCTATTGAGGGCTTTGTGTTGAGTAAGATTCTTAGGCTTATCTAAAAGGAGTGCTGAGATTAGGTAGCAATATATGCCATAAACCTGAGAGTAAGAAGTGGGTGCAACCTTGCCGATTGATTGCCATTCCTGGTCTGGGAGTTGCTGCTGTCTCTTAGGCTGTGACCTATCTTGCCTAGCTAGCTCCTCATTGATGGTTATTTTTTTTATTTTATTTTTAATTTTATTTTTATTTTGACTATGCTAGGTATTTGTTGCAGCACACAAGCTCTCTAGTTGCCCTGCAGCATGTGGGATCTTAGCTACATAACCAGGGATTGAAACTTTGCCACCAGACCACCAGAGAAATTCCCCTCTTTGATGTTTAACAAAATTCTCTCACCCAAGTTATAACCAGGGTCAATTATTCCGACAAATTTATGAAAACTTTGAGGGGCATATGGCCTTTGAGACTAATGTACCTACTTTTCCACTTGTTGATGGGATCACCCCTTGAAAGTTAGAAGAGAATGTGGTCATATTATCCTTTCTTTCTGAGGCTCACTGTATTGTGAGACTGGCTTCTGAAACCAGCGTGCCACAACCTTCTTGAGATGGGTGGCTAGTCAGTCTTTATCTTTAACTGCCACTTAAATTTAACTCCCCAGATTAGTCAGATGGCCTCACACATCTACTTGCTTGAATGTGCGGATTTGTTGTTGTTATAACACAACTTATATATTTAAAATGGACAAAAAAATAGTATCATTTACACTATCTTAAGATAAACTTTGAATGGGAGCTTCCTTTTAGTACTTCAAGGTCTACAAGACATATCTAGAAAATTTGCTACTGTGGAAAATGAAGACTGCTTAAATCAATGGAGGGAGTTCAGGAGGGCCTATGGTTTTTCTTCTTGGTTAATTGCTATCACACTTTCCTTCAGGTAACTGAGGGAGTTTCATATTTTCCTTAGACATCATTGAGGCTTCCTTGGTGGCTCAGATGGTAAAGAATCTGCTGCAATGCAGGAGACCTGGGTTCGGTCCCTGGGTCAGGAAGATCCCCTGGAGAAGGGAATGGCAACCCACTCCAGTATTCTTGCCTGGTGAATCCCATGGACAGAGGAGCCTAGTGGGCTATAGTCCATGGGGTTGCAAAGTTGGACAAGACTGAGTGACTAACACTTTAGACATCATTAGGTGCTGAAGCTCTTGCAGGAAAACTTTTATGCTGTATGAATTCTGCCATTTTGCTAGCACTGATAGGGCTCTTGAGTCCACCACTCCATCAGAACCATTAACTCCATTCATATTAGTTTTTATTACAAATCTTACAAAAGTGTGTGCTTCTTGGTATTTAGGTTCACAATCTATTTTAAGGGTATATATTAATCATCAGGGTCAGTTGGTGGCATCTTGCATCACTGTCACTCAAAGGCCAGCACCTAGATTGTGCTTTGGAATGATTCTTTTCCTAGCAGCAAGTATCTGCTTGGATCAGATCTGCCTTATCTCTTTGGTAGTCAGAGACTCATGTCTGTTTCCTGTCCACCTTGTCCTATACTTTTTATTATGGTGGATCTCTTGGCCTGAATTGCTGGCCCAGAGCTTTACCAGCCATACTGTCACTTGGCATTTGACCACATCAAATTCTTGTTACCTGCTTAGACTTTGGCTCTTTTTTTTTTTTTTTTTTCCCATAAGCATTGGTATATATGCTCTCCAGGTTTTTATTCCTGTATCTACTCAGTTTCTGGCCCACTGCTCTTTATGGATAGCTATAAATTTCTCACTTATAACTCATTGCCTCCTTCAACTTTTAACCCATTAGTTGTTTTAGACTGAATTTTACATCTTGTGAAAACACTTAGTTCCAGTCCCTCACCCTCTCTGTATAACACATCAGTTCAGTTCAGTCGCTCAGTCGTGTCTGACTCTTTGCGACCCCATGAATCGCAGCACGCCAGGTCTCCCTGTCCATCACCAACTCCCGGAGTTTACTCAAACTCATGCCCATCGAGTCGGTGATGCCATCCAGCCATCTCATCCTCTGTCGCCCCCTTCTCCTCCTGCCCCCAATCCCTCCCAGCATCAGGGTCTTTTCCAATGAGTCAACTCTTTGCATGAGGTGGCCAAAGTACTGGAGTTTCAGCTTCAGCATCAGTCCTTCCAATGAACACCTAGGACTGATCTCCTTTAGGATGGACTGGTTGGATCTCCTTGCAGTCCAAGGGACTCTCAAGAGTCTTCTCCAACATCACAGTTCAAAAACATCAATTTTTCAGCACTCAGCTTTCTTCACAGTCCAACTCTCACATCCATACATGACCACAGGAAAAACCATAGCCTTGACTAGATGGACCTTTGTTGGCAAAGTAATGTCTCTGCTTTTTAATATGCTATCTAGGTTGGTCATAACTTTCCTTCCAAGGAGTAAGCGTCTTTAATTTCATGGCTGCAGTCACCATCCACAGTGATTTTGGAGCCCCCAAAAAATGAAGTCTGCCACTGTTTCCACTGTCTCCCCATCTATTTCCCATGAGGTGATGGTACCAGATGCCATGATCATAGTTATCCAGTATTGACAAAAAGCTGTCAGGTGAGTTAGGAGTGGGCATGGGGTTAAGGGAATGATGGTTGTGGCCTGTCCCATAGAATCAACACAATAGCATCAACCAAAGAAATTTGGGTCTTCTGAAGCTTGTCTGAGGCATTTAGACCAGAGTAGCAAGGCTGCAGGCTCCAGTAATCTCCTTTTGGCAGGCTGAAAATATCATACTTAAATTTGAATCACATGTGTCAACATGCATTCAAACCTATTCTTCCAATTAGGTTAAGCATATAAGTACACTACCATGTATAAAATAGATGTGAGATGGTGGTGAGGAGGGAGATCCAAGATGGAGGGGTATATGTATACTTATTCACTGATTCACTTCGTTGTACAGCAGAAACCAACACAACATTGTAAGACAATTATACTCCAATTAAAAAAAAACATGCATTCAACTAGGAAAGCAGATAGATGAAACAGTGGAAATAGGCTTATAGGCTTGTACTTAGAATGAATCAGTAATTCTTTTAAAATATAGGGTTGTATACTATGGTGAAGTCACTTTACATTCATGCTTGTGTGTGTGTTCAAGACATAATTTAAGAGCAAAAGGGGACTTTAGGGATCATATAGCCCAATGTTCTAATTTTACAGATGAAGAAACCAAAGCCTGGAGAGGTTAAGTGGCTTGTCCAAGGTCACATAGTTGGCTAGTAGTACAGCTAGGACTAGAAAGAACCCAGGTCATCTTACATGCATTCCTTTTTAGGCATTATTCTGTCTCTCCACAGTTGCATTGTTTTCAAATTATGAGTGACTCAGCTCACTTCAAAGGGCATAGAACTAATTTCCTTCTGATTGAAATGAGGCAGTCACAGGGTTTCACACAAGAAAATTGAAAAATGATGTATGTGACTTATTTCTTTGTTCCTTTCTGTTTTTGTCTCTTGATCGATAGGCAAAGGAAGCTAGGAGAAATAGTTGGAAGCAAGACAAGGATATCCAAATTCTTCCAAGGAGCAGAGGGCTCATACATTAGGGAAAGCAAACTAATATCTGCTCGTTGTTGGAGTGAAAACAGGCAATTATATGTATCTGTCTCATTAGAGAGGTAGACCAAGATTGTAACTATCAGAATCTCTCCTTCTAAATTGCTCAGAGCCTAGAAGATAATGGATGCTGACTCTAAAGGGAGTAAAACACTCCTTATTAAGTGAACCAACCTTGGTACTAAGAAAGAAGGACACCTTGGAAGACATCCAAGTCTAGTAGGAGGATTGGCTCTTTTTTTAACAAAGGGAAAATAGTAACTCCTGGTTTAATGGAAATGTTCCCCCAGTGTATTGTGAAATTGTTCATCTGAGATCTTTTACTTGGGATCACATGCAATCTGTCTGCCTATTACTAAATTGGACCTGCCTACCTCATTTTTTTTCATTTTGTTGTTATTATTGTTGCTGTCTATTCATTCATTCTTTCAGTATTTATGTGTTTACTATATTCTAAACACTATTCCAGATTCTAGAGATACAATGTGAAACCAAGTCCAATATCTTGGTTTGGAGAGGCTGCAGTCTACTGTGGAGAGAAAGATAAGTAAAAACAATAAATGGAGTCTGAAAAAGAATGTGATATAAATATCCTCAAGGTACTATAAAATAGCAATTATCTATCTGAGATGGAAAAGAAAGGCTTTCTGGAAAGGTTAGGCTTGCGTCACTCTTGAAAGAAAAGTAGGAGCTGGGCAGTCAGTTGAAAGAAGAAATTGAGAGGACAGAATTTACAAATACAAAAAAGCTGAGATAGCCTAACACATTCCATGTTCCCACAAGGTATTTAGTCTCTCTGGCCTGTACAGTTTGAGCAGTAGGGTAGTGAAAGGAAAATCTGGAGAAGTAAGCAGGGGTAAGGGCTTCGTCTGCTGAAGATGAAAGTCAGTGAAGTCTACTTAAATATTACACCTGCAAAATATTCTTAAACTCAACACATTGTAGTGGGCAATCATTTCTAAACTGTGGACCTTGGGCAAATGACTTAATTGCTTTAAGTATGCTGCTTTGCTTTTAAAATGGGGATGATTATTTCTGCTTCATGTTTGTAGAGAAGAGTTAATAGTCTATGTGAAATCACTGAGCATAGAAGTAGCAGATAATCAATGGAAATTCATCTTTTATTCTCGCTTCTTTTCTTCCTTACCTTCTTCCGTTTGCAGTCTGACAATCGTGCCCTCCTTCTTTCTATCTGGAGATTTGCTGGGTTTACAGAAATGGTGGGTGTCTTGTGTGGCTTCACATCCTTGTTTATTAAGTGGATGACATTTAGAAAAACAATTTTGGGAAAGTTTTGTCCGCATAGCAGTAAATGTACCAGATTGCTACAATGTCCACAATTGATTGGATCTGCTTGCTGTTGCTGGGTGACATATTTAAATAATCCTGTCATAGACATGAAACATGAAGCAGTTTTGCAATTTGTAATCAGAACTTTACCCAACAAAACTATTGCAGCTGTGGTAGGATTGAATTCATTCTTGCATTCCCTCTCTCCCCAAACCTATCAAACTGTCAACAGCCTGCCTTTTGGGAAAAACTAGACATTGTTTTGCCATATGTTTTTCCCCTGTGTTACCATACTCAGTTCTTCTACTTGTGCTATAAAGATATCCTACATTTAAAAGAAGAGGTCATTTCCAATATACTTTGTTTAGGTAAAAAAAAAAAAATCTTAAAAAGATAAGGAACTTAATAGGCTTGAAGAGAATGAGTTTCCATAATGTTCTGAACTAGAGTTATTATTAGATTCTCACTGCTCCTGAACAAATTGGGTGTGGCATCCACATAGATGACTTTGGGGCCATGATTCTTCACAATCACCTAACTTGCTTGGTTCCTAGAGTAAGAAGAAAGTAGAACAGTTATCTAGTTTCCAACCTTCTGTCTTACACTTGAGTCCCTTCTGTAGCATTGCTGCCAGTTAACTATGGAACCTCTGCTTTAATAGATTCAGTGATATGATAGATACCCTCTATTGCTTAAGGCGATACCTTCCATCTTTGGACTGCTTCTATTATTTATAAGGTGATTCCTGATATTAAACTAAATATCATTTTATAACCTTTGGTCCCAGATTTATGACTTGTAGTCATATGGAATAAGTCACATCACTTTTTTCACCTCTAGACCTCTCAAATGTTTGGAACTGACTAACATTAGACAAAGTCTCTCACCCACTAGAATCTTCTTTACTCTCAGCTTAATATTTCCATTCAATTAGTGGTTGCCTATAAGAACTGATTTCATGTTTCTTTACCATGCATTTGAACATACTAGTCCATATATTTGTAAAGGGTAGCACCTAGAACGTTACGTATACTCACAATATGTTGCAACCCATGCAGAAGAGTCTCTGCTATCACCTATCTTGTTCTATTAATGGAACATAAGATCAGATTAGCTGCTTTTGCTGTCCACATCAATGCTATCCCATGTCAAACTTGCAATTGATTAAAACTCTAAATTTCCTATTATATGCCATCCTTGTTCTTTTAAGATTTTTGTTTGTGCTTTCTAATGTACCTTATATATCTACTGTCTTTTGCTGTCTCCAAACATGACAGATCATCCTTCTTTCTTCATCTAAATAATTGATAAAATTGTTGAACATTTAAGAACCAGATCTGCAGAAATAAACAAACCTACCAATATCATGATTCCAGATTTCTCTGCTCCTGAATGGTGAAGAAATAAATTTCTGTTGTTTTAAGCTAAAGAAAAAGAAAGGAAAAGAGAAAGAAAGAAGGAACAATGAAAGAAAAAACAGGAAGTTTTCCATTAGAACTATTCTAGTACAGCATTTCTTAACCTGGGATCCATGAATCAATAGGAACTTGGTAAATTTTATGCAAAATGTATACATATATGTGGGCTTCCCTGGTGGCTCAGCTGGTAAAGAACCCACTTGCCAATGCAGGAGACACAAGAGACATGGAGTTTGATCCCTGGGTTGGGAAGTTCCCCTGGAGAAGGAAATGGCAACCCACTCCAGTATTCTTGCCTGGAAAATCCCATGGACAGAGGAGCCTGGCAGGCTATGGGGTTGCAAAGAATCAGACATGACTTAGCATACATGCACACACACACACATGCATATATGTATTTTTTTCTATAGCAAATATCTATAGCTTTCATCATATTAAAGCTGTTCAAGGTCCAAAGAAATTAGGAACTTGTGTTCTAGAATGGCATGAAAATACTCTGACTAAAGTCACTCAGTGTTTTAAAAAAATAATATGAAGAGTTTCCAGCCAATGCTTATCCATATTCAATGCATGGGTGTAATAAAAAAACTTGTTAAATGCCTTTGTATATGTATACTCTGCATACCATACATCTCTGATTTTCAAGGTTATTGGCCATGTCAGAGAATAAAATGAAATTAGTATAAGTTAATAATCACTTACATTTTTAGTTGTTCCTGAACAATTATTTTAATAATCTGCTTTAGAATCTTTCCCATGACTCAAGTAGTCAATTATTCATTCAACAAGTAGTTGCTTAGTTCCTGCTCTGTGTTAGAAACTGTTTTAAGCACTGGGGCTAAAACGGAGAGCAAGACTGACAAGATCTTGGCTCCCATGGAGATGAGTGAGGGGTCAGGCAACAAGCAAACACACAAGTAAGAGCATTTCAGGTAATGGTGAATACTCTGAGGAGGATAAAATCAGGAAATGGAATAGAAAGTGACTAGAGTAGGGCATGGAGAAGGAAATGGCAACCCACTCCAGTATTCTTGCCTGGAGAATCCCAGGGACTGGGGAGCCTGGTGGGCTGCCGTCTGTGGGGTTGCACAGAGTCGGACACGACTGAAGAGACTTAGCAGCAGCAGCAGAGTAGGGCAGGACAGTATTACTAGATAAGTTAGGGAAGGCATCTATTAGAGGATGGTATTTTAGCTGAGATCTGGTTGATAAGGATTTAGTTTGCAAGGATTTAGTTTAGTTGACAAGGTTTGTGTAAGGGGAGAACCCTCTAGGCAAAGATAACAGCAGGGAACTTCCCTGGTGGTCCAGTGATTAAGACTTTGCCTTCCAATGCAGAGGGTGTGGGTTTGATCCCTGGTCAGGGAGCTAAGATCCCACATGCCTTGTGGCCAAAAACCAAAACATAAAAAACAGAAGCAATATTTTAAAAAGACAATAAAACATCAAAAATCTTAAAAAACAAAAAAAGAATAACAGCAATGCAAAGGCCCTGGGGCAAGAACAGTCTTGGTGTGTTCAAGGACAGAAGATCAAAGTGGTTGAAATATAGTGAACAATGGAGCAATAATGAGTAATGGAGTTTAAGAGGGAGACCACATGGTAAGAGCAATGGTAGAGTGTAGACTGTGTTCTAAGTACAGGGAGCATTGTATGAAGCAGCAGTGTTTCATGGTCTGATTTACGTTACTCAAAGAGTCTAGCTGCTGTATACAGAGAATGAATTTTAAGGCAAGAATGAAGGCAATTTGCCTATATTTAATTCTGGAATCTATCTTCTCATCTTAAAAAAAAAATAGGAAAAATCAAAAAGAATGCATCTCCAGCACTCATCCATGATTTCATCTCTTCTCTGTGATTCCTCAAAGACAGTGAATATAGCTTGACCAATTTTATACATTCTTGGATTTAATTCATACATCCCAGAAGATTGAAAGCCATTTATAAACACTAGAACACTGAGTTTTTGCCTGTGTGTGTGCATTTTATAATCTTTTCAGCCATCTTAGTCTTAAGTTATTTCTTAGCAATGGTTGTTCTTTACATTTTTCAACCTGAAAATAATTCTCTTTGACACAGAGAACAGAAACAAAACAGGACTTAAAGGAGTCTACTTTCCTCATGTTATCCATCACCCTGGACAGCTCTCTGGTTTATTTAGGTATTCACTTCTATTTCTTTCTGCTACCTCAGTATAATTTACAATTGTATAGTTTGAATTGTCTTTTTGAGAGTTTCCTTGAACCATATCTTGAATTCCAATATTCCCTTCTAGCTCAGCCATTTACTACCTTAGATAAAGCATTTAACCTCTCTATCTCCAATTACTCAACTATAAAATGGAGACAATAATATCTATCTCATAGAGTGTGGTGAGGATTTAATGAATTAAACATATAAAATGCTTTGAACAATGCCTGTCACTTACAAAGTGTTCAGTAAATGTCAGCTACGATTATCATTATTACTCTTAAATTATATTTTGGGCATGAGCTTCAGATTCTATACCTCCTACATACTACTTTAGTATGGCAGCCTTGCCATGTCTATTTCCAGATTCAATTTTAGAGTTTCTTGACTACTTTTTTTTCTGTTTACTTCTTCTGTATCGATTCCTGTGGCAACTCTTGGAGGGAAGTTGTGCAGACCTGAGTTCTAAGTTTATTTTATTTTTAAAAAAATCTTTGACTGTACTGGGTCTTTGTTACAGCACTCAGGCTTAGTTGCCTCACTGCATGTCGGACCTTAATTCCTGGACCAGGGATCAAACCCATGTCCCCTGCATTGAAAGGTGGATTCTTAACTACTGGACCATCAGGGAAGTCCCCTAATTTACATCTTGACTCTGACATTTACTAGCCCTGTACTAGCTCTGATCTCAGTGTCCTTTTTAGTAAAACAGGAATAATTATTTTCCATTTAATGTCTTTCATTTTTGGGTAGATTGACTGGGAAAGTATATGTAAAGCTAACAAAGAGCATGATATATGGCTCAATAATTTCAAACCTTCTTCCTTTATCAGTGTTTTCGTGTTGCCCCAACTTTGTTGGGAGAGAATTCTTCTTGGAGTAAGATGCTCAAAACAGGATTGTTCCTTTGACCTGGCCTTCTGGCCAGCTGAGCTGCCCCTCCCATTACTAACTTTATATCCATTCTTTGGCAGTTCTTGGCAGTTTGCTGCCTTTGAATGGCCAGTGGTTATGCTGAATTTCCTGATATTTGGCATTCTCCCATTGTATTAATGGTGCTATCTTGAATGAGATTCAATTTATAATTTATGTCATAATCAATTTCATTTTCAGGGAAAAAATACATGTTCAATGCAAATGCTATTCAATAGTAATTCATCTAATAATGTTACTTTGATCCATTTTCCTGTTACTTTTGTTTGCTCTACACCAGCCATGGTTTCCCCATCGGTAAAATGAGAGTGATGACTATACCTAACTCATAAGGTGTTGGTGAAATTAAATAAGAAATTCAGGTACAGTACTTAGCACAGTGTCTGACTCATGGTAAGCACTCACTAAATGGTAGCTATGTAGACATCGATATATAGGAATGCATAATTATGGACATCTAAATCATGGATATGGCATGCTTATGCATGCTCAGTGAAACAGTCGTGTCCAATTCTTTGTAACTCCATGGATTGTAGCCCACCAGTCTCCTCTGTCTATGGGATTTTTCAGGCAAGAATACTGGAGTGGGTGCCATGCCCTCCTCCAGGGAATCTTCCCGACTCAGGGATCAAACCTGTGTCTTTTACATCTAACTTGCATTGGCAGGCAGGTTATCACTTTACCACCTGGGAAGCCCATATGGATAAGGACCTGACTTCAATTCTCAGTGATGCTGCTTATTGGTTATACTAGGGATCACCATTCCTTTTGATTATCATTGAAAATTTATTGCTCTTAATCTCTCCCCTGTTATATAACTGTCTTCCTTGTTATATAACTGTCTGCATTACTGCATGTATTCCAGTAGAGAGATAGTTATTTGTCTCTGCCCTTGGGTGGGGTAAGTCTCCTTACTTCAATGAAACAGGAAAATTTATTATCTCCCTTTTACAGATGAGGAAAACTGGAGCTCAAAGAAGCATATCATTTGATCATTTAATATACCTGCTGAATCATAATTTCTCCTAATCAGCAAAGCTGAGCCTTTGTCTCGAGGCACCTCAATTCCAACCAGTCCTGAGGCTCCGCTCTAATCCAAACTGTGTTATCCTGAGGCTTTGCCTGGCAGTGGCCAGCCTCTGGTGGTCTTTTCCTACAAAGCATTGAATCCTATTCCTTAGACCCACCATTTGCTGGCTCAAGATGTCTGTTTTGAATAAACCACTCATCCTAGACTGTGGTGTTTCTACCTTCCTGGTTTCAACTATCATCTGGTTGGAAGCCTACTTCTAGGCTTCACAAGGAAATTTATTTTTCTGGCTAATGAGGCCAGTTGGAACAAGTATGAGGTATCCACATCCTATCCTGTTGTTTATTCCTCCTCTTGTGCCTGTGCTGATAGAATTCCATCAGGCTTTATGCCTGAACCCACAATGAACAAGAAAAGGATAATTTCAGTCTGTGTGGATGAATCTTCTCTGGATAAGGCCCTTCTTGAGTCTTTTTTTTAAAAGTATATATATATTTTATTGAAGTATAGTTGACTTACAATGTTTCAGGTTCACAGCAAGGTGATTCAGTTACACAAATACATATATATTATTTTTGAAATTATTTTCCATCCTAGCTTGTTACAAGGTGTTGACTCTGGTTCTCTGTGCTATATGGTAAACCTTTGTTGCTTGTTGCATATTTATTTTTTAAATTAGAAATCTAGCATTCTATTCATACTAAGTCAAACAAGTGGAATCAAAATGTCATAATTTTTTTTAGTTAGGCAAAAATTCATAAGTTTTCTAAAATATATATATTATACATATTTTTATATATGTATACAAAAGCTTTTCTACTACACTTGATAAAGGCTTGAGAAAGAACATTAAAAAAAAAAGAAGAGATGGAGAAATTGGAGAACATAAACTAAATGAAATGGGAGCACTGAATATGAAATAGAAAAAGTGAAACAAACTAGATAAAAGTAAAAAGATCATCATATAGTCCAGTTGTTTTTAAACATGACTGCTCATTAGAAACATATCTGGAGCTCTGGAGAAAAAAAGCAATACCTGAGCATTTGTATTTTTCTTTTTTTTTTTTTCCATTTATTTTTATTAGTTGGAGGCTAATTACTTTACAATATTGTAGTGGTTTTTGCCATACATTGACATGAATCAGCCATGGATTTACATGTATTCCCTATCCCTATCCCCTCTCCCACCTCCCTCTCCACCCGATCCCTCTGGGTCTTCCCAGTGCACCAGCCCCGAGCACTTGTCTCATGCATCCCACCTGGGCTGGTGATCTGTTTCACCCTTGATAATATACATGTTTCAATGCTGTTCTCTCGAAACATCCCACCCTCGCCTTCTCCCACAGAGTCCCAAAGTCTGTTCTGTACATCTGTGTCTCTTTTTCTGTTTTGCATATAGGGTTATCGTTACCATCTTTCTAAATTCCATATATATGTGTTAGTATACTGTATTGGTCTTTATCTTTCTGGCTTACTTCACTCTGTATAATAGGCTCCAGTTTCATCCATCTCATTAGAACTGATTCAAATGTATTCTTTTTAATAGCTGAGTAATATTCCATGGTGTATATGTACCACAGCTTCCTTATCCATTCGTCTGCTGATGGGCATCTAGGTTGCTTCCATGTCCTGGCTATTATAAACAGTGCTGCGATGAACACTGGGGTGCACGTGTCTCTTTCAGATCTGGTTTCCTCGGTGTGTATGCCCAGAAGTGGGATTGCTGGGTCATATGGCAGTTCTATTTCCAGTTTAAGAAATCTCCACACTGTTCTCCATAGTGGCTGTACTAGTTTGCATTCCCACCAACAGTATAAGAGGGTTCCCTTTTCTCCACACCCTCTCCAGCATTTACTTCACTGTACATTTCTCTACTTATTAACTCTGTTCAACAATCTGGGAAAGAATCATACACCACTCTTTATTTACCAATGTGAAAAAATGACTTTGTCCAAATTAATAATAATTTCCAATGTCAGGACCCTAATTCTGTACGTGATGCATGTTTCTTTCAAAATTCTTCAATAAATAAATTGATACGTTAAAACTAGAGCCACTTTCCTTTTACACTTGCATCTATCTGGGGTAGGGATGAGGGATTTAAAAATGAAAGCAAATCCTATGGCTGGTGTAATGATTACTTGTATGTCTCTTTATTTTTATGAAGATCTCCTTATAAGGACAAATTTTACCATTCTCTGCTGTAATTATGGTCTTTGTGATGAAAAGTAACTTACCTAATGTGAAAGATACTATCAGATGTTGACATTCCAGGGAAAGTTCACTTTAGCTATTAGTGTTCCAAAATAGAAGAGAGTGCCATTTTTGAGGGAAAATAATAAGAGAGAAGATGAATACTGAAGAGTGAAACCAGCTTTCAGTCTTTGGATATGATGGAATTGAAGTAATTTTTAACTCTAAGGATTTCTGAGATGTCTTTTGCTATGGCAACTAACACCATAGAGTTTATATTGTTGATGGGAAAAGAGATTAAACTTTTATGTTCTGATCTATTAAATTGATCTAAATTCTGTAGAGATATATATCAAGGGATCAGTACAGTGGGTTCTAAGCTTCTTGATGAGCTTTATTTATGGTTTGAAATTTATTTTGGTACTGAAAGGGGCTTTAAAGTGTTATTATTTTAATCTCTAAATCTTAATGGAGATAAATGGCCTTGGTTTTGTGAAACCCTACTCTTGTGGGAGTTGGTAATTTATTGTGAAATGTTGGAACATAGGTAATTAAAATACAGATGTTAGTGATCAATCACCTTACAAGTGATTGTCTTTGATGTGCCCAGTACTGTGTTTGCAGTTGTGCTAAATATAATTTGCAATTTATTTGAAAGAGGCAAGATTGAGGGAGATGGCATTTGATATTTCCTGTTATATATTCTTGTATGCATGTGTGTGTGCTAAGTCGTTTCAGTCGTGTCTGACTCTGTGCGACCCTATGGACTGTAGCCTGTCAGGCTCCTCTGTCCATGGGATTCTCCAGGCAAGAATACTGGAGTGGGTTGCTGTGCTCTCCTCCAGGGGATCTTCCCAACCCAGGGATTGAACCTGTGTCTCTTACATCTCCTGCATTGGCAGACAGGTTCTTTACTGCTAGCACCACCTGGGAAGCCCTATATTCCTGTATAGGTGTCTTCAGAGTTTTTACTCTAAATTGAACCTAAGGCAGGTGGACAAAGGCAAGTCTGAAAAGTGAGCTAGAAGTTTGCTTACTGTGAAATATTATAAGGTTTAGTTTCATGACTTAGAAAATTTGAGGAAAGACAGTGATGGGAAAAACAATCAAACCAGGGCTCAGATGTACTCCTAATTAGATTTATACCTCAGTTTTAGTTTGGGGTATTATTTT
Organism: Odocoileus virginianus; assembly: GCF_023699985.2. Taxonomy (NCBI): domain Eukaryota; kingdom Metazoa; phylum Chordata; class Mammalia; order Artiodactyla; family Cervidae; genus Odocoileus; species Odocoileus virginianus. Next base: position 6,234,233 of record NW_027224263.1, read on the forward strand.
CTCAATCAGGAAAATTAAAGTAACATGGCAGGAGAGAGGCTCAGGAGGGTGATGGACTCCGGATAGGGACTTGGCTTCCTTTCTTTTTGATAATTGCTCTCTCTTTCCTGATATCTGAGCACTCTCACATTTCACATTTCTAATCAAAGTGAATTCCTTTTCCCCTAAACTCTTGGTGGCATGAACACTGCTTATTTAAAAAAAAAAAATTATTGGAGTATAGTTGCTTTTTTTAAATTGGAGTATAGGTCTTCCCTGGTGGCTCAGTTGGTAAAGAGTCTGCCTGCAATGTGAGAGACCTGGGTTCAATCCCTGGGTCAGGAAGATCCCTGGAGAAAGGAATGACAACCCACTCCAGTATTCTTGCCTGGAGAATTCTATGGACAGAGGAGCCTGGTGGGCTACAGTCCATGGAGTCACAAAGAGTTGGACATGATTGAGTGACTAACACTTTCACTACTTTCACTGTAATTGCTTTACAATTACAGTTTCTATTTCTGTTGTACAGTTGTACAATAAAGTGAATCAGCTATATATATACATATATCCCCTCTTTTTCAGATTTCCTTCCCATTTAGGTCACCACAGATCATTGAGTAGAGTTCCCTGTGCTACACATATATTCTCATTAGTTATCTATTTTATATATGTGAAGAAAGAAAAAGAAGTGTAAGTGAAAGTTGCTCAGTTGTGTCCAACTCTTTGTGGCCCATGTGACTGTAGCCCACCAGGCTCCTCTGTCCATGGAATTCTTCAGGCAAGAACTGGAGTAGGCTGCCTTTCCCTTCTCCAGGATCTTCCTGACCCAGAGATCACACCTGGGTCTTCTGAATTGCAGGCAGATTCTTTCCCGTCTGAGCTACCATGTGTATATGTCAACCCCAATCTTCCATTTTATTCTACCTGCTCCTTACCCCTGGAAACCATGAATTTGTTTTTATATCATATGATATCGCTTAAATGTGGAATCTAAAATAAAAGGATACAAACACCAGTCATTTTGAAACAAACTATCTTCAACTGCTGCTTATGTTGCTTAGTTTCCCTCATAGTGCTTTGCATATGGTAGGCAGACAAATATTTGTTTAAAACTGAAATATAGTTGATTTAACATATTCTATTGGTTTCAGCTGTACAATATATTCATTCAGTATTTTTACAGATTATATCCTGTTTATAGTCATAAAATATTAGCTATATTATCTAATGTACAATATACCCTTGTAGCATATTTCATAGTAATTTGTTCCTCTTAATCACTCAAATACTTTTCGATGGGTGGAATGGCACATTTGTAGCTATAGTGGAAAAAGAATTAAAGACTGGAGGTAAACCATCCTGATGAATCCATTCACTCACCTCTATCCAATAAAAGTTGTATTTTATCTGTTGTGTTTTATATTAAAAGTTGCATGTAGTTCATTGTAAATAATCCAAGCAGTATAGAAAATACAAAGAAGAAAGTATGAATCACCTAAAAGCAAGAAATTTGTGAGGATTACAGTCTGCATTTGTAAAATGGGGATTATAATAGTGCTTACATCATATGGCTGGTGTGAGGAAAAAATAAAGTGATGATGGGCCCAGAGAAAGTGTCTAATAAATGTTCATCATAATCTTCCTCATCACTATCATCATCATCACAATTAACTAAAGAAAGATGAAAATAAATAAAATTTAGAAACAGAGATGTTTTTGCAGTAGAAAAAGTGAAGAAGTGCCTATTCATTTGAGATCTACAGGAAGAGAAAGAATAATTATAGAAATAAACATGATATCTTAAGAGTAGATCAGGGAGAACATTTCAGGGGAATTTCACTTTAAGAAAATAGATCATTTCCTGAGAGCAAGAAGGTAGGGGTAGGAGGGGGAATTGAGGTTTAGAGGAGAGGAGAAGGTCTAGTCACAAAGGCTGTTGTTGTTTAGTTGCTCAGTTGTGTCTGACTCTTTTTGGACCCCATGGACTGTAGCCTGCCAGGCTTCTCTGTCCATGGGATTTCCCAGGCAAGAATACTGGAGTGGGTTGCCATTTTTTCCTCCAGGGGATCTTCCCAATCCAGGGATCGAACCTGCATCTTCTGCATTGGCAGGCAGATTCTTTACCACTGAGCCATCAAATCCATAGAATGTACATCACCAAGAGCAAACTCTAATGTAAATGACAGATTCTGGATGATTATGATGCATCAGTGTAGGTTTTCTAGTAATTTTCTAGCCAAGAAATTTTTGCAATTTTCTAGCCAAGAGATAATGGCAGCTTGTACTATGGTGGTGGGAAGTGCCATGTTCTGAATATATTTTGAAGATAGGGCTGGTGTGATATTCTGAAGCATTAGATGTGAGGTATGTGAGCGAGAAAGTAACCTAAAAGGACTCCAAGGATTCTAATCTAAGCAATTAGGTAAATGGTGATGTCATTTATTGAAAGGAGGCACACTAGGGGAGGAGCAGGCTTGGTGTGGGAATAAAGAATTCAATTTTGGACATGATAAGTTTGAAAGTGAAAGTGTCAGTTGCTCAGTCATGTCTGACTCTTTGCAATCCTATGGACTATAGCCACCAGGCTCCTCTGTCCATGGAATTCTCTCCAGGCAAGAATACTGGAGTGGGTTGCCATTCCCTTTGCCAGGGGATCTTCCCAGCCCAGGGATTGAACCCGGGTCCCCTGCATTACAGGCAAATTCTTTACTGTCTGAGCCACCAGGGAAGCAGCTGCTCATTAAACTTCTAAGTGAAGATACAGAGAAGACAGTTGGCTACACAAGTCTGGAGTGTAGGGGAAGTTTGGAACTAGAGATAAATTTTGAGAGTTTATGATATATCATTGTTGTTTTAGTTGCTATGCTTCTCTGATAGTTCAGTTGGTAAAGAATCCGCCTGCAATGCAGGAGACCCTGGTTCGATTCCTGGGTCGGGAAGATCTGCTGGAGAAGGGATAGGCTACCCACTCCAGTATTCTTGGGTTTCCTTTGTGGCTCAGTTGGTAAAGAATCTGCCTATAATGTGGGAGACCTGGATTGGGGAAGATCCCTGGAGAAGGGAAAGGCTATCCACTCCAGTATTCTGGCCTGGAGAATTCCATGGACTGTGTAGTCCATGGGGTCACAAAGAGTCAGACACGACTGAGTGACTTTCACTTTCACTTAGTCACTAAGTTGTGTCTGACTCTTTTACAACCTTATGGACTGTAGCCGGCCAGGCTCCTCTGTCCATGGGATTTTCCAGGCAAGAATACTAGAGTGGGTTGCCATTTCCTACTTCAAGGGGTCTTCCCAACCCAGAGACTGAACCCAGGTCTCCTGTGCTGTAGGTAGTCTCCTGCATTGCAGGCATATTCTTTACTGACTGAGCCACCAGGGATATTGGTTTTGCTTTCTTCAGTAAGACAAATCGAAATATAAAAAATAATATATCCCTTTTCTCACTCATAACTCCTTGAAGTTGAGTGAGAAAAAGGATATATTATTTTTTTATATTTCAATTTGTCTTGCTAAAGAAAGCAAAATCAGTGGCTGTCAGGAGCAAATCTTAAGTTAATAAATTGAACACATGAGTCTCATGTTTGAAGATGGGGATGGTTACTTATTTATTTTTGACTGCTCTGGGTCTTTGCTGCTGTGTGGGCTCTTGTTGCCGTGAGTGGGGTCTACTCTCTAGTTGCAGTGCAATTCTCATTACAATGGCTTCTCTGGTTGCAGAGCATGGGCTCTAGGCTCACAGGCTTCAGCAGCTGCAGCACATGGCCTCTACAGTGGTAGTTGTAGCTTAACAGGCTTAGTTGCTCCATGGCATGTGGGGTCTTCCTGGACCAGGGATCAAATCCACATGTCCTGCATTGGTAGGTGGATTCTTTTACCACTTGGCCACCAGGTAAGCCCAGGGCTGGTTAAACATGTGCTGGGATAGAGCTCTTAGTAACTCTAGCTTTTGATAGGAAAATCTATATGTCTCCTATGGATATTTTACAGATATCTTAGACTCAGACTTCACTTGACTGGCTTGGTTGGAGATAAGGGCATTTTGGTTAGCTAGATGTGTAATTGTTGTTTTATTTTGTTTATTTAAAAAATTATCCATTTACTTATCTGATTGTGTCAGGTCTTAGTTGCATCATTCAGAGTAGCTTTTGTTGCAGCGCACAGACTCTCTAGTTATGGCATGCAGGCTTAGTTGCTCTGTGGTATGTGGGATCTTTAGTCCCCTGCTCAGAGATCAAACCCATGTCCCCTGCATTGGAAGGTGGAGTCTTAACCACTGGACCACCAGGGAAGTCCCACTGTTAATTTAATTGAGTGTTATTAACTCATCTATGCAGCAAAAGCTCCTGACATATGAGCACTCCTACAAGCATAGTGCTTCTCCATTTTCATTGATGTGTGTGCAAGTGTACTAGTGCAATTCAAGATCATGCATCATTAAGAAGTAATAATAATAAAGTGCTATTTTTAAAATAGTGAATGATACAGGACTTTCCTACACTGGCTGCTCCAGACCCATTGGTCTCCTTTCAGTTCCTGGAATGTAGTCTGCTCTTTTATGCCCTAGAATCTTCACACATGCTGGTCCTTCTTCTTGGACTATTCTGCCTCCTCCCCCTTCCCTTTGCTTATCTAAGCACCTAATTATCTTTTCGATCCTAGTTAAATGTCACTACCTCAAAAAGTCTCCTCTGATATATATGCTCATGTTGCATTCCAAACTTGCCTTGTAGTTAATTACTTTTGAGTTATTAGTTTGATTCTCTTTCCTACTAGACTGGCTTGGGGGAAATGTTCATCATTCATCATCTTTCCTCCTGGGTTCTAACCAATTGAAAATTACACAAAAGTTGGAGAGTGGTGGCCAGGAACTCTGAAGTACAGGGGAAATTATTAGAGGACACAGTTTAGGCCTGAGGCTAAACTGGGCCTTCTACTCCCTTGCTCCCTGGACTGAAGGTTCCTAGGCTCTAGTACCAGTCTGGTCAATTTACTCACCCCGGTGAAGAGCAGGAAAAGAGAGCAGCATCTGTTGACACAGTGGAGTCCAGAAGTGTCAATTGTGCTGCCTTTCTTTCCTGTAGGTGAGGCAGACTGTCCTGCAGAGACAAAGCAGAGCCTCCTTTCTGCTTTTGGAGGCAAAGGGACCTCAACCAATAGGATAATGTGACTCAGTGAGTGATTGATCAATCAGGTTAGTCATTCTTCCTCCTGTGGGGAGAACTGAATGTATTAGTGAAGACAGAGGTTAGTGAAAGTGAAAGCTAGGGGTGGGGTGGAGGAATGAAAAAGATATATCTGCACCTCCATTAGACTTTTAGGCCTGGGACCTAATCTCTCTTATTTCACAATTGTGTCCTCTATGCATACAAAAAGAGCTGTTGCAAAATTAAAAATGTAATGCACACTCTTTGCATAATACCTGGCACATTGTAAGCATTCAGTATATATTTGTTGAATCAAATGAGTCATTCTTTACTGATTATTGAATCATTGGCTACACGGCCAAGCAGACTTTTTTAAAAGACACTATTATTTAATGGATATTGTGAGACAGAAAATCTGGTTCTAGCCCTGGTTGTGCTACTTGGTGTTTGATCTTGATCAAGACATTTAGCATCCCTCCTAATCTGTTTTTCTCATATGAAATATAGTGCAGTTGAACAAACTTAACTGTAACTTGTCTTATCTAGTTCTACATTCTGGTTTTAGAAGGCCAAGTTCAAATTCTTTTTGGCTTTAACTAAGCAGGAAAAAATCCTTAGAGCAAAAAGTAAAGGTAACTCTTTTCCTTAAGAGTTACATAACTAAAAACTTTCTAAGTTTAATTAGAAATGGCAGGTTTTGAACAGTGAAGTCTAATAGGAAATGTAAGAAACTAGAAGTGACTTTAAAAAGAACCCAAAACAAATCAAAAACAGTTTCTTGAAAAGGGGCAATTAGAAAGTGCTTTAACAAGTAATTAGCAAAACAATTTAAATCTCAGATTTTGCCTTATACTATTTAGTAACCAAGGATAAATCTGTCAATTACTTTTCTCCTTTCATTCAAAACCACAGAAACTAAAAGCAGTATATTCTAGAAGTATTAGAGGACTACAAGTAAAGCTACTGGATATGTGGATTGTCTTTGCTTAACCTGCAACCCAGGTTTAACATTTTTATCTGAATTCTTCATATACAAGTACAAACAGTTTATATATAATTAGGGTCTTTCTTTGATTTATCATTAGTTGCCAACAACTTTCCAGTTTACAATAGTTAAGGCTTCTATTAACTGAGATGTTAGTAGTCAGACAGGACTTTCCTGGAGTTCTGAATTTAAGATTATCCCCAGGAAATATTTTGTCTTTATATTTTAGTATTAAACGCTGTTCACTTTTGAATTCAAATGAATGCTTTTAGAAAAAGATTTTAAAGATACTTTCAGGCATAATGATAGGCATAGGAAGTAAAAAAAATGAATTTAAAAATACTTGGTTTTAAGTTGACAGTCTAATGAAGGATAAACTCATGAAAAAATGTAATAACATTAGAAATAAAAACATTAAATTCTTGAAGTTGACATGTGTACAAGTTCCTATGGGAATACAGAGGAAGGAGTGAATTATTCAGGAGTCAGAAAAGCCTTCATGGATGAAATGCCATTTGAGTGAGAATCCATTGATATATAGGGAATGAGTACATTCTTAACAGAACAGCATCCATAGAGGAAAGAAGTTAATAAAGAGAATAATTTGCTCAGAAAACATAAGAGTAGTTTCTTTGGTATGAAGATACTTACAAAAAAAGGACACAGGGTTGAAATCCTTCATATATAAGGAGCTCTTATAATTCAATGAAAAATGTTGAACACCTCAGTAGAAAAAGGGACAAATATTAATATCAGTTCAGTTCAGTCACTTAGTCATGTCTGACTCTTTGCGACCCCATGAACCACAGTACGCCAGGCCTCCCTGTCCATCACCAACTCCCAGAGTCCACCCCCCATGTCCATTGAGTCGGTGACACCATCCAACCATCTCATCCTCTGTCATCCCCTTCTCCTTCTGCCCTCAATCTTTCCCAGCATCAGGGTCTTTTCAAATGAGTCAGCTCTTCGCATCAGATGGCCAAAGTATTGGAATTTCAGCTTCAAAATCAGTCCTACCAGTGAACACCCAGGACTGATCTCCTTTAGGATGGACTGGTTGGATCTCCTTGCAGTCCAAGGGACTCTCAAGAGTCTTCTCCAACACCACAGTTCAAAAGCATCAATTTTTCGGCACTCAGCTTTCTTTATAGTCCAACTCTCACATCCATACATGACCACTGGAAAAACCATAGCCTTGACTAGATGGACCTTTGTTGACAAAGTAATGTCTCTGTTTTTTAATATGCTATCTAGGTTGGTCATAACTTTCCTTCCAAGGAGTAAGCGTCTTTTAATTTCATGGCTGCAATCACCATCTGCAGTGATTTTGGAGCCCAGAAAAATAAAGTCAGCCACTGTTTCCACTGTTTCCCCATCTATTTGCCATGAAGTCATGGGACCGGATGCCATGATCTTAGTTTTGTGAATGCTGAGCTTTAAGCCAACTTTTTCACTCTCCTCTTTCACTTTCATCAAGAGGCTGTTTAGTTCTTCACTTTCTGCCATAACGATGGTGTCATCTGCATGTCTGAGGTTATTGATATTTCTCCTGGCAATCTTGATTCCCACTTGTGCTTCCTCCAGTCCAGCGTTTCTCATGATGTACTCTGCGTATAAGTTAAATAAGCAGGGTGACAATATACAGCCTTGACGTACTCCTTTTCCTATTTGGAATCAGTCTGTTGTTCCATATCCAGTTCTAACTGTTGCTTCCTGACCTGCATACAGGTTTCTCAAGAGGCAGGTCAGGTGGTCTGGTATTCCCACCTCTTTCAGAATTTTCCACAGTTTATTGTGATCCACACAGTCAAAGGCTTTGGCATAGTCAATAAAGCAGAAATAGATGTTTTTCTGGAACTCTCTTGCTTTTTCGATGATCCAGCAGATGTTGGCAATTTGATCTCTGGTTCCTCTGCCTTTTCTAAAACCAGCTTGAACATCTGGAAGTTCATGGTTCATGTATTGCTGAAGCCTGGGCTTGGAGAATTTTGAGCATTACTTTACTAGTGTGAGATGAGTGCAATTGTGAGGTAGTTTGAGCATTCTTTGGCATTGCCTTTCTTAGGGATTGGAATGAAAACTGACCTTTTTCAGTCTTGTGGCCACTGCTGAGTTTTCCAGATTTGCTGGCATATTGAGTGCAGCACTTTCATAGCATCATCTTTCAGGATTTGAAATAGCTCAACTGGAATTCCATCACCTCCACTAGCTTTGTTCATAGTGATGCTTTCTAAGGCCCACTTGACTTCACATTCCAGGATGTCTGGCTCTAGGTGAGTGATCACACCATTGTGATTATCTGGGTTGTGAAGATCTTTTTTGTACAGTTCTTCTGTATATTCTTGCCACCTCTTCTTAATATCTTCTGCTTCTGTTAGGTCCCTACCATTTCTGTCCTTTATTGAACCCATCTTTGAATTAATATAAATATTTATTGAACATTTGTTATATTTATAAAATAGTAAGAACAACAACAACAGCAATATACTCTTTTTTTTCATGGATCTTGCAAAATAGTGGGAGGTGCAGATAAGTAACTTGACTAAGTACAATTTAGTATGATGAAGCTATGCTTAGAAAATATGGGAGAGGCACCTGATTAATAGTTAAGGAGTGAGAGAAAGATGCCAGAGGAAGCAACTTCTATTTTTAAACATGAAAAATGGGTAGAATGTAGACAAACAAAGATAGAAATGGGTCGGTGAGATGATGAGGATAGAAAACGATAAAGAGGTCAGGGAGTAGTCTAGTCATAGTGAATAACATATGTGAAGGCCTGGAATTTGTGAGAAATGAAGATATTTAAGTGTGCCTGAGGCACAGATTGCAAGGGGAGAAGTCAAACCATATAAACTTTGCAAACTATGTTAAGAAGTTTCCATTTTCTTAAGTGAAGTGAAAATCACCCAGTTCTGTCTGACTCTTTGTGACCCCATGGACTATAGCCTTCCAGGCTCCTCTGTCCATGGAATTTACTCCAAGCAAGAATACTGGAGTAGGTTGTCATTTCCTTCTCCAGGGGATCATCCTGACCCAGGGATTGAATCTGGGTCTCCTGAATTGCAGGCAGATTCTTCTTCATATGATCTACCAGGGAAGCCAGGAAGCCATTAAAATGTTCTAAGCAGGGAAGTAATACTATGATTAGATTTGGGCTTTAGCTTATATGACTGTAGTGTGGAGAATGGATTGGAGTGGGCAAGAAGTCTATTTAAGAGGATTTTTCTGTAACCTAGAAGAAAGATGATGGTGGGTATCAATCGGAGCAGAAAATATTAGGATATACCAGGAGTAGTGATTTAAAGAAGTAGGAACAGCTTTGAAAAGAAAGATGATGGATGCTGTTCTGGACATGTTGAGTTGTAGGTGTCTAAAGGACATAAAAATGGAAATTTCTGAAATGCAATTAGTTGTATGAGTCTGGGACTCAGGAGAAAGAACTTGTTGGATAGAGATTAGTATTTACATGGTCTGTATGTAATGATGTCATCTAGAGACAGTGAGTACTGTATGAAGAGAAGATAAAAACTCAACTCTGAGAACTCTGCCATGTACCAAGGAACAGAAGTCCTCAAGATGAGAAGAAAGGGCTTAGTGGTAGGTAAGAGGAAAGCCAGTGTAGTTTTGTGCCATGAACCTAAGGATAGATCCTGTTCAAGAAAAAAGAAATGATTTACTCTATCAAATGTTGCTGAGAAGTAGTGTAAGATAGCACTGAAGACCATCGATTAGATTTAGTAACAAGGTAGTTGACAGTGACCTTCCAGAAAACAATTTGAATGGAGTGTTGGATGAGGCAAGGATTCTTCAATATTTGCAAATCAATGTAAGACACCACATTAACAAATTGAATGATAAAAACCATATGATTATCTCAATAGATGCAGAGAAAGCCTTTGACAAAATAAAACATCCATTTGTGACAAAAACCCTCCAGAAAGCAGGCATAGAAGGAACATACCTCAACATAATAAAAGCCATATATGATAAACCCACAACAAACATTATCCTCAGTGGTGAAAAATTGAAAGCATTTTCTCTAAAGTCAGGAACGAGACAAGGGTGTCCCTCTCACCACTACTATTCAACATAATTTTGGAAGTTTTAGCCACAGCAATCAGAGAAGAAAAAGAAATAAAAGGAATCCAGATTGGAAAAGAAGAAGTAAAACTCTCACTGTTTGCAGATGACATGATCCTCTACATAGAAAACCCTAAAGATTCCACCAGAAAATTACTAGAGCTAATCAATGAATATAGTAAAGTTGCAGGATATAAAATTAACACACAGAAATCCCTTGCATTCCTATACACTAACAATGAGAAAACAGAAAGAGAAATTAAGGAAACAATTCCATTCACCATTGCAACAAAAAGAATAAAATACTTAGGAATAAATCTACCTAAAGAAACAAAAGACCTATATATAGAAAACTATAAAACACTGATGAAAAAAATCAAAGAGGACACAAATAGATGGAGAAATATACCGTGTTCATGGATTGGAAGAATCAATATAGTGAAAATGAGTATACTACCCAAAGCAATCTATAGATTCAATGCAATCCCTATCAAGCTACCAACGGTATTTTTCAAGGAACTAGAACAAACAATTTCACAATTTGTATGGAATTACAAAAAACCTCGAATAGCTAAAGCAATCTTGAGAAAGAAGAATGGAACTGGAGGAGTCAACCTCCCTGACTTCAGATTATACTGCAAAGCTACAGTCATCAAGACAGTATGGTACTGGCACAAAGACAGAAATATAAATCAATGGAACAAAATAGAAAGCCCAGAGATAAATCCATGCACCTATGGACACCTTATCTTTGACAAAGGAGGCAAGAATATACAATGGAGAAAAGACAATATCTTTAACAAGTGGTGCTGGGAAAACTGATCAACCACTTGTAAAAGAATGAAACTAGAGCACTTTCTAACACCATACACAAAAATAAACTGAAAATGGATTAAAGATCTAAATGTAAGACCAGAAGCTATAAAACTCCTAGAAGAAAACATAGGCAAAACACTCTCTGACATAAATCATAACAGGATCCTCTATGACCCACCTCCCAGAATAATGGAAATAAAAGCAAAAGTAAACAAATGGGATCTAATTAAACTTAAAAGCTTTTGCACAATGAAGGAAACTATAAGCAAGGTGAAAAGACAGCCTTCAGAATGGGAGAAAATAATAGCAAACAAAGCAACTGACAAAGAATTAATCTCAAAAATATACAAGCAACTCCTGCAGCTCAATTCCAGAAAAATAAACAACCCAATAAAAAAATGGGCCAAAGAACTAAACAGACATTTCTCCAAAGAAGACATACAAATGACTAACAAACACATGAAAAGATGCTCAACATCACTCATTATCAGAGAAATGCAAATCAAAACCACAATGAGGTACCATCTCACGCTGGTCAGAACAGGCCACTATCAAAAAGTGTACAAACAATAAATGCTGGAGAGGGTGTGGAGAAAAAGGAGCCCTCTTACACTGTTGGTGGGAATGCAAACTAGTACAGCCACTATTGAGAATAGTGTGGAGATTCCTTAAAAAACTGGAAATAGAACTGCCATATGACCCAGCAACACCACTGCTGGGCATACACACTGAGGAAACCAGAATTGAAAGAGACACGTGTACCCCAGTGTTCATTGCAGCACTGTTTACAATAGCCAGGACATGGAAGCAACCTAGATGTCCATTGGCAGACAAATGGATAAGAAAGTTGTGGTACATATACACAATGGAATATTACTCAGCCATTAAAAAGAATACATTTGAATCAGTTCTAATGAGGTGGATGAAACTGGAGCCTATTATACAGAGTGAAGTAAGTCAGAAAGAAAAACACCAATACAGTATATTAATGCATATATATGGAATTTAGAAAGATGGTAACGATGACCCTATATGTGAGACAGCAAAAGAGACACAGATGTAAAGAACAGACTTTTGGACTTCTGTGGGAGAAGGCAAGGGTGGGATGATTTGAGAGAATAGCATTGAAACATGTATATTATCATATGTGAAATAGATCACCAGTCCAGGTTCAATGCATGAGGCAGGGTGCTCAGGGCTGGTGCACTGGGATGACCCTGAGGGATGGGATGGGGAGGGAGGTGGGAGGGAGGGTCAGGATGGGGAACACATGTACACCCATGGCTGATTCATGTGAATGTATGGCAAAAACCACCACAATATTGTAAAGTAATTAGCCTCCAATTAAAATAAAATAAAATAAAGTGTTTCCCAGTAGGTAAAAAGAGAATCAAATAAGAGATCATTAACACACAATTCACAAAACAAGAAATACAAAGAATTAGGAAACAAAAAAGTTATATCTCTTTAGTAACCAAAAAATACAGAATAATATACCTATCTTTAGGCAGTCAAGTTGGCAAAGATAGGCAGTTAATATATTGGTATTCACACACTGTTGGTTTTTCACTTTACATAATTTTGAATGCAAAATCAAAAAAATTTTTTAGATGTGCATACCTTTAATATCACAGTTTCCGCTTCTTCCTTGGTAGAGAGAAAACATGTTCCTCATTATGCCTTTTTGTTTTTGTGTTCTCTATTATCACCATATAAGAGCTAGTTGGAGTTGAGAATACTAAGAAGAGTTCCAAAGCGGGAAACGTTCCTTGTTCTGCATTTTTGTCATTGTTATTGCTGTTGTTTTCTTTTTTCATAGTGGAGTAAAGGGTTCATTTGGGGAGTGCTGGGATGTCAAGCCAGGTTACCAGGAGTCCTATTTGCTGGAAGACATACCACTACGCCATGAAATTAAAAGACTCTTACTCCTTGGAAGGAAAGTTATGACCAACCTAGACAGCATACTAAAAAGTAGAGACATTACTTTGCCAACAAAGGTCTGTCTGGTCAAGGCTATGGTTTTTCCAGTGTTCATGTATAGATGTGAGAGTTGGACTGTGAAGAAAGCTGAGTGCCAAAGAATTGATGCTTTTGAAGTGTGGTGTTGGAGAAGAGTCCCTTGGACTGCAAGGAGATCCAACCAGTCCATCCTAAAGGAGATCAGTCCTGGGTGTTCATTGGAAGGACTGATGCTGAAGCTGAAACTCCAATACTTTGGCCACCTCATGTGAAGAGTTGACTCATTGGAAAAGACCCTGATGCTGGAAGGGATTGGGGGCAGGAGGAGAAGGGGACGACAGAGGATGAGATGGCTGGATGGCATCACTGACTCAATGGACATGAGTTTGAGTAAACTCCTGGAATTGCGAAGAGTCGGGCATGACTAAGCGACTGGAATGAACTGAACTGATACCACCACAGGCTTAGAAAAGACTGAACTGGATCGTGGGATGGATAGTTTCAAAGAAAGAAAGGGAGTTGAAGTCTGCTTTTCCCCCACTAAACAAAAAACAAAAACAATATCTAAAAATGTTAAAAAAAAAAAAAAAACAACCACATTTTGGGAAGTAGAATCATTCACCTTGTCATTACAAGAAAAGTATATGGATTTAAAATAGAGTGAGGAAAGAGGAAGAAGGATGAAATTGCAGACATGCAGAGAGCTAGGCCACACAAATAATTTTCTGCTATAATTCCTATGGGACTCAGCATATATTTCCTGGCAGCAGGAGAAATAAATGAAAGGGGAAAAGGAAGGGTCCTTGAGGAATTTTTTTCTTCCCAATCTCACACAAGCAAAGAGGTAAACTAGTTAGCAAGGGGTATTGGTGAAAGCCTCACAAAATCAAAATAAAGGAAAAGATAAGCCCCACTAGGGCAAGGATTTATGTCTGTTTTGTTGCTTTATTGTTACCACTGAGAAGAATGCCTGGCACATAATAGATGCTCAATTAACAATAGATAAAAATTGAATGGAAAATTTGAGACCACTATTGCCATATATATAATCTGGGCCCTTAATTATTTCCTGTGACTGGTATGGTTTAGAGAAGCAGTGGTTACATTTGCTAAAACTGATAGTGTGTGTGTGTGTGTGTGCTAAGTTGCTTTAGTCATGTCTGACTCTTTGCAACCCTTATGGACTGTAGCCTGCCAGGCTCCTCTGTCCATGGGATTCTCCAGGCAAGAATACTGGAGTGGGTTGCCATTCCCTTCTCCAGGGGATCTTCCCAACCCAGGGACTGAACCTGTGTCTGCTCCGTCTCCTGCATTGGCAGGCAGGTTCTTAACCACTGCACCACCAGGGAAGCCCTAGGTGGTAAACTAATGTTATCTCATTCTGTGTCACAAAAGGAGAAGGGAGAATATTAACCAGTCAGAAAGCTTGTGTTTGAATTAATTGGTGATTATTATAATATTCATAGCAGCTTTTACTTTTTTTAAGATGCAACAACGATTTGATTAGTTGGCTCCATTTTGAGGAGAGGCAATCACAGTTACAGAAACAGGAGAAGTAAAAATGCTCCCAACAAGTTGCATAAAAATACAGCTTCTTAAGGTTGTTGTTTTCATAGCAAACTTGAATATAGAAACCCATGTTCAAGTGTACATGGGGGAACTTGCAGTACTTTTTGGTTATCCTCTTGGTTCCTACTTTCCCCCCTGTACCTCAGAATTCTCTTTATATTACAAAGGAGCAGTGAAAGACCTTCCATACTAAAACTTTCATTATTGTAAACCAGAAAGATACAAGAAGGAAACTTGGTGCAATAGAAATGAACTGCATGATTTAACAGCAAAAAGAAAAAGTATGCTGGGCTTTTTTTGTTTTTGTTTTTTGACTCATTGCCAGCATTGTGTAGTTTAAACCTTTGACTCTTTGAAATGCTCTATTGTCTTAATTTTCCTGACATAAGACTCTTGAGGTTTTCCATCTATATCTTTGGTTTCCTTCTTTCTCTCTTGTGTACAGGTTCATCTTAAACTACTGAGCCAGTGTTAGGGCCTCTTATTTTCTCAATCTGTACTCTCTTTTTAGGAGAGCTCATTCATGTCCATCATTTGAATTATCACCTGGTTCAGATGACTCAACATTTTATCTCAAGCATAGGTTATTCTTCTAGTTCCAGGCTCTTAGAGCTTACCTACATGATATATATATATTTTATCTTAAAGGCACTCAAACTTACCATGTTCAAAAAATAAGAACTATAATTTCTTTCTCCATTTAATACTCTCTACCAAAAATGCCACTATGTATTCTGGTTTGCAATCCAGAATCATCTCTGATACCACTTTTTTCTCTTTTCCTTGCCACATTCAATCCATCACTAGGTTTCTCCATTTCTCTTAAATATCTCTCAGTTCTGTTTTTTCCTCTAACTTCACCACAATTAGCCTCATGCAGTTTATTCATGAAGTATCACTTAGACTACTTCAAACATCCTTGATGGTCCAGTTGAAAGGGCCCTGTGTTTCCTTCCAGTAAGGAAGGGGCACAGGTTCAATCCCTGGTTGGGTAACTAAGATCCTGCATGCCATGAGACCAAAAAACAAAATAAATTTTTAGAATTGTTTTTAAAAAATCTTCTAAAGCATATTTAATTCTATACCATTTTGACAGTGCAGCCATTTCAAGACATAAACACATAATTCTCCTTACCACTGATCTTGATGAAAATTTGAAGACTTAACAAGACCTATGAAGCTTTGAATGATTTGAACCCTTCTCACCCTCTCCAGTGTCATCTCACCCTGCATTTGCCTTACTCTTTGTACTCCAACTGCACCGACCTTCCTTTACTCCCCATTCCATGTTGCTTCTTGCCACTGGGCCTTTGAACATGCTTTTTCTTAACCAAGAATGCACTTACCCCACTTTCTCTGGTCACCTCAAACTCATCATTCAAGTTTTAGTTTATTTTCCTTTAGGAAAGACTTTTATGACTTCCTTGACTTGATCCACTGTCCCTAACCTTCTCATATTCCATTGTATATCTCTTTATTATGCTTATCACATGAGTGTGTGGCTAAGTAGGGTGGGAGACCCCCATCAGTCAGAGAGGTGGCAGGATGAAAGGTGCTCTGTTAGTTGAATGGACCGATCAGCTTTTACTTTTCCTTTGTGTCCTCATACTATTTCTGTGAAGACATTGCCCTTGCTTTGGGGAGGTGCCTGTCTGCCGCTTTTATTATAATTCAACCCTGTTTTGTCCTTACTGTTCTTTGACTGTACCCTATATTTTTCCAACTAGAGGTTCACTCTGCTGAGTAGGATCATGTCCTCCATTTCTATCTATAAACAGTCTGCTTTATCCATAAAACAATAAGAAGAATAATATTTTGGTAGTTGCTTACTATGTAAGGTTTGTTACCTTTATTTTCCCATTTAATTCTCACAACATTCCTGTTCAGCACTTTCTATTATTATCTCCATTTTACAGATGAGAAAACTGAGGCTCTGTGAGGTTAAGTAACAGCATCAGTCACACTGCTGATAAGTGTCAGGGCTAGAATTTGTGCTGAAAAATCTGACAAAATGGTTTCTGATGATATCCTCTGCTTTATAAGATGACACTTTTGTGAAGCCTTTATTGGTATGCCCTGGAGAAGGAAATGGCAAGATGTGATCTCTTCTCATAACATTCTCTGTATTATGTTTCTCCATCTATTAGGGTGACTATCGTATTCTGTGTGCTTTATCATGAATATGTTTATTCTCCTGCAGCAGATTATAAACTCTTTGAGGGCAAAGACTATATTTACTCATTGTGCTCTTCCACTGAATAACTTTAGCCACCTAATTTCTGAATTAGTCAACCTCTATTATGTGAGGTCAGACCCATCAGTGGTTTCAAACTTCGATGAGTATAGGGGCCAAGCATGTAACAAATAATTGAGATGGCCTGTTTGGTTTTGATGTACTGAAGAAGATAGCCCTGTTTGAAGAGAGGAGCAGCTACTTGGTTCCTATTGATTGTGGACACACTGGAATGCCATGCCTGGTATTGCCAGATTTTTTAATTTTTTTTTCAAGAGAAGTCAGAAATTTGGATTTTTTAAAAAGTGGAATTCCTTGCTTTTTAGATGTTGGGTCAATTAAAACACAGATTTAGACCTATGTGGACTAGATCTGAACCAGTGACTGGTAGATCTCTTTTACTCTTCTTTTAAGC
This sequence comes from Odocoileus virginianus, assembly GCF_023699985.2. Classification (NCBI taxonomy): domain Eukaryota; kingdom Metazoa; phylum Chordata; class Mammalia; order Artiodactyla; family Cervidae; genus Odocoileus; species Odocoileus virginianus. Next base: position 6,251,415 of record NW_027224263.1, read on the forward strand.
TTTTGTTATACAGAATTATGATTGTAAATACATGAATGTTATAGTACTTACCAATTTTTTTCAAGAAATCACTGTTATTATCAGTAGTATCTTCTATAACAATTGAGAATGGGAAGAAAGAGGGAGAAGAAATATCAAACCATCAAGGTTTTACTACAAACAAGGACAAACACATTTAAAATATTCGAAGACCCCTATTCTATAATTATCCATATATATTTATAAGCATAGATGTATATGTAATTTTCATAAATATCATTGAATATGCATATATTTATATCCAGCATTTACAGATTTACATGGTATTTCACATTTACACAAATTTGCATTTGAATTCACAGAATATGTAAATTTATGTTAGAGATTTTTGAAAAATTAAAAGATTCAGATTCAACCTTAACTGAAAAAGTTTTTAAACTGGACAGTGATCTTATTGATTTAATAATCTAATTCCCTCAACTAGCCAGATTTTGGACAATGAGCAACTTAAAAATGTTTCTGCCTGTGCGAGTATTTGAAATGACTGTTTAAACTCTTTCGGTCATATCCTGTAAGCTAAGAATATTTTTGAGAGGCTGCATGTTGACAAGAGTGAAGATGAACTAGATCAGTCACCACCAGTGCAAGCCAACCATAAACTCTGTTCAAGTTCTATTCAAGAGGTTTTGTTTCCCAGGTCGCTAGAGCCTTATACTGAACAACAGTCTCAATCAACATCTAAAAATAGGTGTAACAAGCTCTCACCATGGATATGGTGCAGCATGAAGTCCTGTAGAGATATTGAAGACAGGTAACGTTTTCAAGGAGCCCAAGTTTAGTCAGTCTCAAGCAAGAATGTAAATATTTTGCACTATTTGTTAACTTCTCAAGAAGATTACCCAGGAGAATTTAGGAATTTCCTTCCTGGATTGGCTTTATGAATAGGCTAGACATTAATCTAAGAGATGCTCATTTTCTTTCTCAGCTTGTTGATGCTCTATGTTACAACTTCTTTGGGGGTAAGAGTGTTTCTTAAAAGGAAATAGCTTCAAACTTCCTTTTTTTGGAGTCTCTCCCAGGCTGCATTTTTAGCACAAAAGTAAATAGAGATGGTTATATATTAGCCAGAAGAATGACCACAGGAAGAGAAAAGAATACAACCCATTGACATTCTGTAGGTTAGAGAATATTGGAGCTTGAAGGGATTTGAGCAGTTCCTTATCAGTTATGCTACAACCTTTGGGAGTTAGACTAGTTATCTTCAAGACCTATTATAACTCATTTTTCAGATGAGGCAACTGAGGCTTAGAGTCAAAGTTTATATTTACTGTGGCTCAGTCTCTCAGGAAAAAAGGGGATTGACTACTAAAATAATAAAATGAGTTCAGATAATGAAAAATTGGCAATAATTTATTGGCAATAATAGACGACATTTCAAATAAAGGAGGTAGAATTGATCTAGTACTTGAGATTCTATAAATAACATTTTCTAGCATATCTTTTTCTTTATCTTCAGTTCAGCTCAGTCTCTCAGTCATGTCCGACTCTTTGCGACCCCGTGAACCGCAGCATGCCAGGCCTCCTTGTCCATCACCAACTCCTGGAGTCCACCCTCTTTAATATTAAATTCTAATATATCTTGGGTACACAATGTGGAAAGAAGCAAACCAATTAAAAGTGCGTAGCTTGGTGCTTGGCTCATTGCAGGCAGTCAACATATACATGTTGATTTTTATTTATTTTTTAAAAATAGATTTTGTTTACACTTTCATGTTTCTAAGCTCGATAGTTCAATACTAATAGTAGAAGTCAGTTTGTGACACTAAGAGTAAATATTCTTTGACCCAAGCCTGTAACTCTTTTTTTAGGCAGAGACTAATTGAACAATTCATTTTGGTAGTTTTCATTTTTATCATAGAACTGCTGCACAAGAGATACTTGACTTTTAGATAATTTTGTTAGATATATGAAAAGAAAAATAATTCTTTGCCTGGAATTTTATGTCCTACCAAAATTAAGTAAATACATAAATGTACATAAATAAAGCCTCCTTGAATGCTAGCCTGTCAGGGAATACAATGAAATTTGTGTGTATTCTCATTGTTCAGCACAGCTAGGACTAAGAAACAAGTTGTATTCAGTTTTAGTCTTTTTCCTTTCACATCAGTATCTTCATATACATGATTTAAAAAATTCAGTGGGGGGGATTGCACACACTTTAATATTAATTGTGACTAAATTAGTGGCAAATATTTCATATGAACCACTTAAAATTATGAACATTAGCTTTTATGTTTATCTTTCACATACCTATTGGTATAGTCTCTTATGAATAGTATTTTCATTGTATTCTTCTCTTGCTCAAAAATCCTATTAAGAATGTTTATAGCTCTAGTGGTTACAGAGCTCTAGCAACAGAGGTTTTAAGTCTGAGTCTCTGCCTTTTGCCAGCTGTGTGACTTTGGGAATGTCCTTTATTTCCTCTGAGGCTCAGTTTCCCTATAAACAAAGCAGGGGAATGTATACAATACTGGTAGTATTGTTGTGAGGGGTAAAATGAGACAATGTTTAAAGTTCTTAGCATAGTGCCTGGCATGATGGTAAGCCTTAATATGTACATAGTACAGAGTACACAGCCATTCAATAAATATTGATTTAATGAATGGATAGATATCTAGTGTTTGGAAGGTATCATGTAAATCCTTTATCCTATCATTCAGGAATTGGCTCCTGTATTTATCCCAAGCACCAGTCCTCTTAGTTTTTTACAGTCTATTGAGGATTGGTCCCTTTGTTATAGCCAAACTAATTTCCTTTCTGCCCTAAACACTATTCAGCTTCTCAGTCCCATGCCTTCACTGTTGTCATTACTCCACAGAGAGGGCCTTTTGCTCTTCAATGCCACCACATTTTAATTTGTTTCATAATCTTGCACAAAACTCACCTTTTCCAGGAAATTGCTTAATTAACCCCATTTGACTTAGGTCTCACCATGATTCTTGTTCATCTTCTCAGTACTCACATAATTGCATAATCTACACCTGCGGTTATACCGCTTTGCATCATTCTGAAGTCATTTTCTATATATCTATCTCCCTCCTCCAGTTAGTTGCGAAGCTGTTCAGTGGCAATGAGACATGCATCTTTTTACTATGTTTGTAACACCCTTCCCATATCACCTTTGGCATCTGACTTCAAGAACATGGTTTCAAATACTTGCTGAAGAAATGAATCAATGATATTTAATGAAATTGCACTTTGCTGCCATGAAAAGCAAAACATCAAATGGAGGCAATTTCATGCTTGTGATCTAAAATAACAGACCAGGTGTTCTGACAGTGAACTGATATTTGTGATTATTTTTATATTTTATGAAATGAGGATAGAGGAAGAAAATGCATCATTGTGTGACCACAGTTGCAATGGTTAGTGTAACATATATAGCATTAGAAAATATTCTACCGACACAGAGTGAGTGTACAATTTGAAAGGATGAGCTAGCTTGGGTGTGACCCCAGTCATGTCAATTAACTTCTTAGGAACTCAGTTTTCCCATCTGTAAAATAAATGAGGGGTTGGATTATATTATCTCTGTCTGCTCTCAATTCTATCATTTTTCAGTTTTTTGATCACAGACTTCAGCTCAAGTTGGAAGCATGGCTGATGTGTATATGATGTGAATTCTGAGTAGGTGATATCTGAGTAGTTATAGCTGGCTTCTTTGGAGGCTGACTGAATATATATTAAATATGGGTAACTTTTATCTTGGGTATGTGATGTTTGTGATCTATTCCCTAAGAAAACAAATGGTTCTCCATTAGGATTAACAAGATTTGGTATTTTCTAGCAGGTTAAGAATGATGAGGGAAAGAGAAATTGAAGAAAGAATTTTTAGTTCAGGAATAGATTGAGACTTAGGTAAAACAGGATCAGCATTTGCTTCAACAGTAAGCAGAAGTAGGTCTATTTCCTCATTCTTTCTCTCCCCTTCATTTACCTCTCTACATCCCAGAGAACCAAAGAGGAACTGATCATCAACTACAATACATGATTCAAAGTCATCGTAAAAAATTGCTACTGCTAAGCACAGAGACTTGGCTATTTTAAAAAGCATGCAAAAGTTTTATTACCACATGGAAGTAGAAAGATGTGTACATTTATACCAACTAATAAACTAATATAAATCACTTGCAAATCTGCCAGTGGCCTGGGTTAATTATATTAAAGAACCATAAGAGACTGATGAAGAATTTATTCCCTGATCACTAAACCAGAATTAAAAGACAAACTATTTTGACTTTTCTAGTTTTATAAAAACACTTGTTTCTAATGAATGAAATTTACTTATTCAGAAACATCTGCCCACCATGCATTTTTTTAAAAAGCAAAAAGTCTACATTACTCCTCAGTTATGCTTTTCATGAAAATAGAAATATAGAAAATAGAAATTATTTCAAGGTACAAATAACTATACAGATAATATATATGATATTAGAGATAGTCCATAATAAGAGTCAGTATTTGAAGAAATGAAGTTTTGTCATGTAATGGTAACCTAACATGACTTTTCAGAGCTTGGCATATTATGTAGCACATTGAGTATATAAGACTTCAATGTAAGGGATGAACTATGTAATCTAATTACATATTGTATCACTAATCCATAAAATTACGCTATGAAGATGTGTTAATGAACCCACATGGTTCATCTACTGGACCCCACAAGAAACATACAGAAGCAACCTGAGAAATTTCTCCAAGGATGTTTTTTTACAGCCTCAAAGGTGCTACAAGCCTTTTACCAAAAGACTGGGAGAAGAAGTCGTTATGAGTCAGGAATATGTGTATTGAGACTGAGGGGGAAGGGGTTGCTGAAAGCAGGAGAAATTGAGGCTAGAGATGGGGATACTGGAGATGTCTTTTTGATGTAGAGTAGTCCTGGGGACAGCCCAATCTGGAAGGCTTTAATGGCAGTGAGTGGGTGGAATGAAGTGAAGGCAAATGTCACAGGGGTTAAAGGTTTAGGAACTACAAATGTGGGCATTGAGTGAACTAACTGTCCATAGGGATCTTTACTTATTGAATGAATAGGGAGCGCCTCTGCTGTGGAAAGTATTGTGGTGATATGGCCATAAATGAGGAAAACGCAGTTCCTGGCTTCACGGAACTTTGTTTCTAGTAGAGAAGATGGACTGTTGAACAAATAACTACAGTAAAGTAATAAACATTTGGATAAGGAGTGTCTGTCCTCTCTGGTAGCCAGCAGTAATGGTATTATCTTCAGAAGGCCTACCTTTGCCCATTTTTCTATCATTTTTTTAAGTTAAAAAAATGGATTTCAGTTTATAGACAAAAAAAAAATAGACTCAGAAAAATTAGGTAATTTATTCAATTTCATACAGCTAGTGAGTGGCAGAGCTAGGATTCAAAACCAGATCTGTCATGATTGTAGTTCCATTATGGCTATATAAGCTGATTACAATGGAAAAAATATGGAAAAATACAAGAAATATACTTGTATTAGCAAAAGTTAACAAAAGCAGTAATATTACAGAGAGAAGTCAAAACTTGAAGTGACCTGCATGGGGGTGAGGTTCCCATTTTTTTTTTTTCCCTTGTGCTGTTTTGTGACTAGAATGGGTCCCTGTCATATAGTGGCATGGTGATGTTGGAGACTAAAACTCTGATAAAAAATCCATCAACTTTCTGGCCAGAATAACAAGGAAAAGAAGTGTCATAATACTGGATAGTGTGGGAGGGATCACAGAGAGGGGAAATCTGGAGAAGGGGTCCTCTAATTTTGTACAAATCTCAGCTGACCCCCTGAGCTATTCATGTATAGAATAGACCCTAATAAGCAGAGCAAAGGCTTTTAGAATTGAAGTGAGATTAGAGTCAAACTGACCCTGAATAATACCTGTATGTTGTCGTCTAGTCTCTCAGTCTGACTCTGTGACCCCATGGACTATAGTCCTCCAGGCTCCTCTGTCCATGGGATTTCCCAGGCAAGAGTACTGGAGTGAGTTGCATTTTCTCCTCCAGGGGATCTTCCCCACCCAGAGATCAAACCCACATCTGCAGGCAGATTCTTTACCACTGAGCCACCTGGGAAGCCCAATACCTTCATGAAACACATCCAAATAAGCAGAGGAAATTCTTTGAGAAATAAAACAAGATTTCAAATTTTAGCAACTTTGCATACTATAAAATTCATCTGTTTTAAGTTTACAATTCAATGATTTGGGGGAAATTTACTGATTTGTACAAACATCACTACAGTTCTGTTTTGATTATTTCCATCCTCCCAATAAGATCCTTTGTTTCTGTTTACAGTTAACCTCTGTTCTCACCTCTGGAAACCACTAATCAACTTTCTCTCTCTTTGGACTTGTGTTTTCTGGACATTACACATGAATGGAATCATACAATACATGGTCTTTGCACCTGGCTTATTTCACTTAGCACGTTTTTGACGTCTGTTCATATTGTATCATGTATGGGTATTTTGTTCTTTTTTAAGGATGAAAAGGGTTCCATCATATGGCTATTTCACCTTCTAAACAGATTTGAACTGCTACCCACTTAATTTAAGACAGAATTTATGGTCTAAACCTAAGAGAATGATTACCTGATACCTGTATAGTCCTATACCTATTAAATAATTTGGTTTCATAGTTGAATAAATTTCAAAAAAGATGACTCCAGGTCCCGATGGCTCCACTGGAGAATCCTATCAAACATTTAAGAAGGGAATACTTCTAAATCTATACAATCTCTTCCAGTAAAAAGTGGTCAACATCACCTTGATATCAAAATCAAAGACATTAAAGAAAACTAGAAGCCTAACGTCCATCATGAACACAGATGCAAAACCCCAAACAAAACATTAGCAAATAAAAATTGATTATATCTGAAATAATAATGCATCAGGGCCAAAACAAGTTTTTTTTTTTCCATTTATTTTTATTAGTTGGAGGCTAATTACTTTACAACATTGCAGTGGTTTTTGTCATACATTGAAATGAATTAGCCATGGATTTACATGTATTCCCCATCCCGGTCCCCCCTCCCACCTCCCTCTCCACCCCATCCCTCTGGGTCTTCCCAGTGCACCAGGCCTGAGCACTTGTCTCATGCATCCAACCTGGGCTGGTGATCTGTTTCACCCTAGATATACATGTTTCAATGCTGTTCTCTTGAAACATCCCACCCTCGCCTTCTCCCACAGAGTCCACAAGTCTGTTCTATACATCTGAGTCTCTTTTTCTTTTTTTGCATATAGGGTTATCGTTACCATCTTTCTAAATTCCATATATATGTGTTAGTATACTGTAATGGTCTTTATCTTTCTGGCTTACTTCGCTCTGTATAATGGGCTCCAGTTTCACCCATCTCATTAGAACTGATTCAAATGAATTCTTTTTAATGGCTGAGTAATATTCCATGGTGTATATGTACCACAGCTTCCTCATCCATTCGTCTGCTGATGGGCATCTAGGTTGCTTCCATGTCCTGGCTATTATAAACAGTGCTGCGATGAACATTGGGGTGCCTGTGTCTCTTTCGGATCTGGTTTCCTCAGTGTGTATGCCTAGAAGTGGTACTGCTGGGTCATATGGCAGATCTATTTCCAGCTTTTTAAGGAATCTCCACACTGTTTTCCATAGTGGCTGTACTAATTTGCATTCCCACCAACAGTGTAAGAGGGTTCCCTTTTATCCACACCCTCTCCAGCATTTATTGCTTGTAGACTTTTGGATAGCAGCCATCCTGACTGGCGTGTAATGGTTCCTCATTGTGGTTTTGATTTGCATTTCTCTGATAATGAGTGATGTTGAGCATCTTTTCATGTGTTTTTTTGCCATCTGTATGTCTTCCTTGGAGAAATGTCTGTTTAGTTCTTTGGCCCATTTTTTGATTGGGTCATTTATTTTTCTGGAATTGAGCTGCAGGAGTTGCTTGTATATTTTTGAGATTAATCCTTTGTCTGTTGCTTCATTTGCTATTATTTTCTCCCAATCTGAGGGCTGTCTTTTCACCTTGCTTATAGTTTCCTTTGCTGTACAAAAGCTTTTAAGTTTCATTAGGTCCCATTTGTTTATTTTTGCTTTTGTTTCTAAAAGTCTGGGAGGTGGGTCATAGAGGATCCTGCTGTGATTTATGTCGGAGAGTGTTTTGCCTATGTTCTCCTCTAGGAGTTTTATAGTTTCTGATCTTATATTTAGATCTTTAATCCATTTTGAGTTTCCAAAACAAGTTTATCTCTGGAATGTAGGGATGGTTCATCACTGGAAATCAGTCATTTTAATCAACCATAACAGATTAAAGAAAAAATATATGATCATATCAAAAGGTGCAGGGAAAAGAATCTGACAAAACTCAATATCATTTCATAATTTAAAAAATTATCAACAAACAAGAAATTGGAGGAGAAGTTAGTCTTAAAAAGAGTTTACAAAAACAAACATCTAAAAGCAAAACAAAATGAAACAAAATGCCTCCAGTAACTACATACTTAATGGTGAAAGACTAATGTTTACTTACAATGGGAATCAAGAAAGGATGTCTACTTTTACCCCTCTTATTCAAGTTTATACTTAAGGTCTTCTTGAGTGGAATAAAGCAAGAAAAAGAAATAAAATGCATACACATTGGAAAAGAAGAAATAAATCTGTCTTTATTCACAGATACCATGATTTTCTAAATAGAAAATTCTAAGGATTCTATAAAAATAGTCCTAGAACTAGTAAATGAGATTAGCAATGTAACATACAAAGTCAATATGCAAAAATCAATTATATTTCTAAATGCTGGCAATGAGCAGTTGGAAAACAAAATGTAAAAATCCATGCCATTTACAATGTACACAAAACATGAAATATAGTCAACAAAATATATGTCTCTGTTTGCTGAAAATGACCAATGATGAAGACTCAATATGGTTAAATTTCAATTCTCTCTAAACAAATCTATAGATTCAATTCAATCACAATCAAAATCATAGCAGGATATTAGCTGATATTGAAAAGATGGTTCAAAATGTATGTGGAAATGCAAAGGAACTAAAATAGTCAGAACAATTTTGAAAATGAAGAGAAACTTGAAGGACTCACACCAATTAATTTCAAGCCTTACTATAAAGCTACAGTAACCAAGATATAGTGGTATTGGTGAAAGGATAGACACACAGATTATCGGTACAGAATCAAGAGTACAAAAACAGACTCACAAAAACATGGACAATTGATTTTTGTTGTCAGTGTTGTTGTTCAGTCACTAAGTCATGTCTGACTCTTTGTGACCCCATGGACTACAGCATGCCAGGCTTCCCTGTCCTTCACTATCTCCCCAGAGTTTGCTCAGACTCATGTCCATTAAGTTGGTGATGCCGAGGAGGGGGGATCGGGATGGGGAATACTTGTAAATCCATGGCTGATTCATGTCAATGTATGACAAAAACCACTGCAATATTGTAAAGTAATTAGCCTCCAACTAATAAAAATAAATGAAAAAAAATTTTAAAAAAAGTTGGTGATGCCATCCAACCATTTCATTCTCTGTTGTCCCCTTCTCTTTTTTGTAGTTATGTCTACTGTATTTCTTTGTTATTTCATGCATTTAAAACATATTTTTACTGCATTACATAAAGTTTACCATCCTAACAATGTCTAAGTATACAATTTAGTAGTGTTAAGTATATTCATATTGTTGTGCAACTAACCTCCAAACCTTTTTCACCTTCCAAAACTGAAACTCTATACCAATTAAACAACAGCTCCCCATTTCCCCCTCACTCCAGCCCCTGGAAACCACCTTTCTAATTTCTGTTTCCTTGATTTTGACTACTCTAGGTACCTCATATAAGTGAAATTGTACAATATTTGTCCTTTTGTGACCAGTTTATTTCACTTAGTAATGTCCTTAAGGTTGTATTTTCAAAAATTGGAAAATAAGGCAAAAAATGAGTATAACAAGTGCCCATATTTTGGTTACTAATACCATTCTCCTACAAGGAATCAGGGCTTTTGAAGGAATGGATGATTGTAGCACCAGGGAAGGAAATGTACAATATGAGCCTGGAACATTTTGTACTGCCAGAAAGCAAAGAAACATGCAATCAAGCAAGCAAGCAAACAACAAAAACCCTCAATGATGGGGATACATCAAAGGGACACAGGACCCAACTAAAAGAGATTCCAGTGGCCAAAACTGGAACAATTTGAGCAACAAAATAAATAAAATAGTTGGATTACAACATGAGATATAAAATAAATTTCCATGAGTTCATGCTAATATGAATGATCAATAATAAAGAGCAATGACCTACTGATTTTTGAAATTTTTCAGCACTGATACTCAAAACAACACTGATGGATTTAAAATAAATGTGATGATTGAAATAAGCTAGACATCCAGAAGTACACCCTATATGAATTCCATTTATATAAAATTCTAGAAATGCAAACCAATCTATAGTGACAGAAGGTAGGTGAGTATTTGCCTGGGAATGGAGGTGGAGGGAAGGATGGAATGGTGCATGGGTGATTTCTTCAGTATGACTGAAATGTTTATTATCTTGATTGTGGTATGTTTCCATAGTTGCATACATATGTCAAAATGAATCAAATTTCACAGATTTTAATTATGTGTGGTTTGTTTTATTTAAATTAGGCTTCAATAAAGCTTTAAAAGTTCTCTATTTGACCCTCAGTCTAGGATTCTTTTCATTACATCACAGTTGCCTATCTAAGTTTGGGGGTGGAAACTCTAAGGATGGGGGCAGAGAGGAGGAGTTAGTATTTTATGGGGTGGTCTATGGCGTTAGGATCTTCCAGATCTAGAATCATAGTATTAGGTCAGACTTCAAATAGTAGGTCAAACTACATGAAATTGCTCTCTTAATAAGCCCAAAGGATATAATATCAGAAATTCATAAGGTTTATAGTAATTCGAATTTCTCCAGAGGAGGCTATCTACAGGGAAAGAACATAATACTTGGACTGCATTTAGATTTAGATGCAAATTCTTAGACTAGTGAAAAGTGACATCTGTGAATTGATCAAGGAAGGATGCTGAGTTCTCAATTTCAGTACAATTTGTGAAGCTTTGATAGAACATATGATTTTTTTTTCTTAAAATGGAAATAAATTTAGATGATATAGAAAATGTAAAGAAGTAAAAATCACCCAAAGAAAATCACTGTTAATTTGTGTAAATTCTTTAGGATTTTTTTCCTATACATGTATAAGCTCACATACATTATAGTTTATTTTCTAAAATGGCATTGTGCTATAGATATAAATTTGATGTGAATGTAAGACATATTTTTATTTTATTTTTATCTTGGGCATCTTTTCAAGGCAATACATAAAAGAATATTCTTTCAGTTTTTAGCTTTCACATTATTTTGTCACTGAATGGGGAATACTGATTATTTTAAAATAATTCTGTTATTAACATTTTGGTAGTTTATAAATCAAACTACTTTAAACAGCAATCTAATGAATATTCTTATAGCTAAATCCTTGTGTGTGCATGTGTGCTAAGTTGCTTCAGTCGTGTCTGATTCTTTGCAACCCCATGGACTGTAGCCTGCCAGGCTACTCTGTCCATGGGATTCTCCAGGCAAGAATACTGGAGTGTGTTGCCATGCTCTCCTCCAGGGGATCTTCCCAACCCAGGGATCGAACCTGCATCTCTTATGTCTCCTGCCTCCTGCTTGGCAGGCAGGTTCTTTACCACTAGCACCATCTGGAAAGCCCTAAATCCTTGTATGCATATATGAATATTTCTTCAGGATATATTGCTAGAGTATGGTCCACAGATAAAAACAATCTTGAGACTTTAGATATATAATTTGCAATTTGGTAAATACTTCTTGCAACACTGTTTTCTTGGCTTTTGGGATACTATCATTTTCACCCATTGGCTACTCCTGTATCCTTTGCTGGCTTTTTTTTTCTTCCTAACAAACATCGAAGTGTTTGGAATGCCCAAAGTGCAGTCCTTGGAACTCTGTCTACAATTGGCTTCCTCCATGATTTCAGCTGGTCCCATGACTTCCAAATTTATATCTCTAGCCCTAATCTTTCTCTAAATTTCAGCCTATCTTGTTATCTAATGGGCATTTCAAGGTTAACATGTATTAGGTCAGTATTTTTATTCCTACCCCACTCTTAAACTGCTTATTTTTTATCTGTCTTCACTCAGTTGCTTAAGCAAAATAATTGAGAACAAACCTTGATTCTTTTCTTTCTCCCATAATTCACACCTAATCCATCAACTTGAATTTGAAGATTCAGGTCTACCTTTAAAATATATCCCAAACTGGACAATATCTTACCATCTCTGCCTCAGCCATTGTAGTCAAAGACACCATTATAGCTCACCTGAGCTACTGCTTCTGGCTCCTAAGTGCTTTCACCCTTGCCCCTTTAAGATCTACTCTTGTTGTTCCATCACTCGGTCATATCTGACTCTTTGTGACCCCATAGACTGCAGCTCACCAGGCTCCCTGTCCTTCACTATCTCCCGGAGTTTGCTCAACTCATGTCCATTGAATTGGTGATGCCATCCAACCATCTCATCCTCTGTGTCCCCTTCTCCTCCTGCCTTCAATCTTTCCCAGCATCAGGGTCTTTTCCAATGAGTTGGCTTTTTGCATCAGGTGGCCAAAGTATTGGAACTTCAGCTTCAGCATCAGTCCTTCCAATGAATATTCAGGATTGATTTCCTTTAGGACTGACTGGTTTGATCTCCTTGCAGTCCAAGGGACTCTCAAGAGTCTTCTCCAACACTGCAGTTCGAAAGCATCAATTCTTCAGCACTCAGCCTTCTTTATGGTCCAACTCTCACATCCATACATGACTATTGGAAAAACCATAGCTTTGACTATATGGACCTTTGTTGGCAAAGTGATGTCTCTGCTTTTTAATACTCTGTCTAGGTTTGTCATAACTTTTCTTCCAAGGAGTGTCTTTTAATTTCATGGCTGCAGTCACTGTCTGCAGTGATTTTGGAGCCCAAGAAAATAAAGATCTACTTTACATACCATAGAATGAATGATCCTTTAAAAATGCAAAGACTATGTCAATGCCTTATTGAAAATCCTCCAATGGCTTCCCAGGACACTTATGAAACCCATAGTTCTCTGTTTCTTACACTCTGGGCCCCTTGTCATCCTTACAATTCCTTCTTTGTTCTTGCAGGTACCTTTGTTTTCTTACATCAGTCAGTTATATGCTTAACTGTTACCTCTTCAGGAAGAACCTCTATGATCACTTTATCTAAGGTAGCACCTCCCATCACTCTTTTCCCTCTTATCTTGCTTAATCTTCTTTTTATATAACATTTATCAGTACCTGATACACTATATATTTATTTGTTTGTTTTGTCTCATAAGAATGTAAGCTCTGCTGGAGGCAAGGCTTTCCCCCTCCATTTTCCTTGTTATACATAGCAGACTTTCAGTGAATAAATGAATTCATGAGGCCAATTTTCAATATGCTTTTAGTGATTTTCATTCCAACAGCAGTGTCTGAGAGAGTCTGTTTTCTCATACCCTTGCCAGCAGTGGATAGTACGGATATTTTTCGTCTTTGCCAATCTGTGATTTACAAAATAACATATCATGGTGAGAAATTATGAAAAGATGTCTTAGATATAACTTTTTTCTTTGTTAGTGGTACATTAAATAATGTGGATCTTTTTATTTTTAAAATCTTGTTGGTGTATAGTTGTTTTACAATGTTGCATTAGTTTCTGCTGTACAATGAAGTGACTCAGCTATATGTATATATTTATGTCCTTCCTCTTGGACCTCCCTCTCACCCCACCCCCGCCCCACCCCTCCAGAGGTCATTACAGAGCAGCGAGCTGAGTTCCTGTGCCATACAGCAGCTTCCCACTAGCTATCTATTTTACATATGATAGTATATAATTGTAATTGCTGTCATTTAAAATTTGATGAGGCGTGATATTTGGGCTGCCTGTCAGTTTGTCTAGCATTGCGGTTAACAGAACCACTTGAGAACATGGTACCTGCCTTTGAAAGTAAGGCAGTAGATGGGAAATAAAATGTGCATGAATATTTTGAATAATTTGGAACTAAATCAGGTGGGAATCATTTTATAGTCATTATATTAATAGTTTTCTGGTTGTGTTTGGTGGGCTTGCATCAGGGATCTCCAGATGGTGGGTGAGAAGGAATGGGGAGGGGTGGTTGGGCTTGGCCCACAGAAGTCATATTCCAGCTTAAATGGAGCAGCTCTTCATTTACTTATATTACATTTAGATTTTCCTTAATCTTCCCATTCTGAAGAAGGGAATGGCAACCCAGTCCAGTATTTTTGCCTGGAGAATTCCATGGACAGAAGAATATGATGAGCTACAATTCATGGGGTCACAAAGAGGAGGAAACAACTGAGTGACTAATGCTTTCACTTTCCCATTATTTCACTTGAATCAAACAAACAAAAAAAGAGTGCCACAGATGAAAAATAAACACAAATGTTTGAAAACTACTATTATAAATGTTTAGAGAAAGGCCAAAGGGTATGTGCTAGAATTGTAGAATAATGCTTATATTGAATAGAGGGAAATTAAAGAATATCCTTTTATATATTTATATAGTACTTTACCGGAGAAGGCAATGGCAACCCACTCTGATACGCTTGCCTGGAGAATCACATGGCTAGAGGAGCCTGGTGGGCTGTAGTCCATGGGTCGCTAAGAATTGGACATGACTGAGCAGCTTCACTTTCACTTTTCACTTTCATGCATTGGAGAAGGAAATGGCAACCCATTCCAGTGTTCTTGCCTGGAGAATCCCAGGGATGGGGGAGCCTGGTGGGCTGCCGTCTATGGGGTCTCACAGAGTCGGACATGACTGAAGCGACTTAGCAGTAGCAGCAGCATAGTACTTTACACATTTCCAAATGCATTTACCTATATTATCTCATTTCAGTTCAGTTCAGTTCAGTCACTCAGTCATGTCTGACTCTTTGCAACCCCATAACTGCAGCATGCCAGGCCTCCCTGTCCATCACCAACTCCCAGAGTCCACTCAAACCCATGTCCATTGAATCGGTGATGCCATCCAACATCTCATCCTCTGTTGTCCCCTTCTCCTCCTGCCCTCAATCTTTCCCAGCATCAGGGGCTTTTCAAATGAGTCAGCTCTTCGTATCAGGTGGCCAAAGTATTGGAGTTTCAGCCTCAACATCAGGCCTTCCAATGAACACCCAGGACTGATCTTCCTTAGGATGGACTGGTTGGATCTCCTTGCAGTCCAAGGGACTCTCAAGAGTCTTCTCCAACACTGCAGTTCAAAAGCATCAATTCTTCTGCACTCAGCTTTCTTTATAGTCCAACTCTCACATCCATACATGACTACTGGAAAAACCATAGCCTTGACTAGACGGACCTTTGTTGGCAAAGTAATGTCTCTGCTTTTTAATATGCTGTCTAGGTTGGTCATAACTTTCCTTCCAAGGAGTAAGCGTCTTTTAATTTCATGGCTGCAATCACCATCTGCAGTGATTTTGGAGCCCAGAAAAATAAAGTCAGCCACTGTTTCCCCATCTATTTGCCATGAAGCAATGGGACCAGATGCCATGATTATCTCATTTAAGCTTTATCAAATCCCCATGAGTTAGGCAAGTCTGTTAGCACTATCCTCATTTTACAAGTGGGAAATATAAGTCTTTGAGTTGTTCAAAGTTACATTGCAAGTTAGCATAATTTATGGCAGAACTAGAACCCACAAATCAGAGATGAAGGCATTCTGATTCTGATAGAACAGCATTAGGAAAACGTGAACTTTTTCATAAGTAAGAAAACGATTTCTGTTTAAGGCTTTGATTCTCTTGTAACAACTTCTATTTAATAGATTTCCTCTCAACTATATCCATCTAAAGCTCAAATCTAATCCTCACATTAAATTGTTCCCCATGTAAGGATTTCCAGTTCAAAATTTTGTCCTCACCTATGCCTTGAAAATTAGGATACTGGGGCCTCATGTAATACATATAAATGATTGGGTTGATTGCTTCTCAAAATGTAGTCACGAATAGCTATTTCTATGAAATTGTAAAAAAAATGGCTTTTAAAGATTGTTTATTACAGAATCATAAGGTAGCTGATGATGAGACTGGATTTAGCTGACTGAATCTAGCAGGTTTTCAATAATTAGTGTGCCAGGCATGATTACTATATGCCAGACATATTACCCAAATCATTTCATTTGATTCCTCACAACAATCTTATTTAATGTGCAGGTTGATAGATTATGAGTCGACTCCCTTCAGCACCACCAGCCCCTTCCTCCCCAAAGACATTCTACATGAGATCAACCTTGAAAAATCAGGCTCTTTTTTTCTCATCACCAGCATTCAATTTTTAGAGACATTTGTGTTTTTTAATATTACACTTTAGCTTTTTACTATCATTTAATCTTTAAAATTAGACATGAACACCCAAGATTGGGAGTGCCTTCATCCAACAGGTAAGTGAGATACTTCAAGAAACTATAAATTTACTTGTTGGGTACAGTTTTTGACAGGAGAAATAAAGATTAATCTACTCTGAAATGTAAGTTCTAAAGGATGAAAAGAAGACTTCAGGTTTGCAGCTCAATCTTATTGATGCAAGAATGGACTTAGAGTAGATGCAAGGATTCTGGGACTTTTCAGGCTACTCAAGAGTCCACTTCCTCAAGCAACATGGAGGTAGACTGATTTACACAGAATCTGCCCATTGTTCTGCTTTCTCATTCACAAGTCTCCCCAGCTTAGATTGTTTAAACCTGTCTCAAGTTCTGAGACTGTTTCTGCTTCTATACAGAAAAATGGAAGAAAAATAATGGCATCCACTGAGTGCTTTCTCTGAGCCAGACACATCATCCGAATCATTTCGTTCAGTTCCTCACAACGTTAATTATTGCCAACTCACAACAGCTAAGACAATAAACTCAATAAATATTTGTTGACTGAACCAACAGGCAACATAGTTCTTGATATTCCCATTTTATAAATGAAACTATTGATGCTCAGATAGGTAAGTTAAATATATTGTCCAAAGTTAGGTGGTACATCTCTTCTTTTCCTTTCATCTTCCCTTCCTTTTTTCTTTTTTCAGTCTTAAAATTTTTTCAGAAGTTATACATACTTGGCAAAAAACAAGTGACAAAAATATAGAGTTGAAGTCTCTTTCTCCTCCTCCTCCCCACTCCACCCTCCAGAGATAACCTCTGTAAGGGAATTGGTATATCCATGTCCTTTTCATTGTTATCAAGTATGTTGTACACCTGCTGCCATGGCTCTGGGTTGGACTTTATAACTAACTCCTAGGTTCATATAACTGGGGTTTCTCTTTAACTTTGGTTCCAAGCTCCCATCCAGTTTTGTAATGGGGTGCTTTTGTTATCTTATCCTCATGATTTTTTCCGTCATGTTCAGTAGGAGTGTATTGGTGTTCTTTATAATAAGGCTATTATCAAAATATTTAACGAAATCAAATCTTTTCTGTTTAAGTTGCCAGTGTGCACTTGGGGGATGAGACAGATAGTTGAAATGTACTGTATGGCAACAGTTTTATGACTGTGGTAGCAATCGAAAGAGTAAGCATGGCAGCAGTATGCACTAAAGCTGATAAATTGATTGTAAAGAAAAAGCAGTACACAATCAAAGAACCAGTAACTGCTTCTCTTTGTTCTTTGATTTGATGTAGTGCTGGTGATAGAACCTCAGTCTTTCTGGAGGCAATCTGTGTTGTTGCAGAAAAAGATAAAACTATCTTAATAGATCTTTAGTTATCACCACATTTCTTCTTTCATGGTGTCTTGCAGTAGTTTGTCTCTTACAAGTGATCTGTAACAATTCCATTTCCTGAAAATTGCTCCCCAACATGTTCTTTATTTAGCCTGTTTAACCACTTCTTCAGTAAGTCAGTTATCACTACTCTGACCACAATAATATTGCCTTTAAACTTTTTATTTTGTATTGGGGTATAGCCAGTTAACAATGTTGTGATAGTTTCAGGTGGACAGCAAAGGGACTCAGCCATACATATACATGTATCCATTCTCTCCCAAACTCCCCTCCCATCCAGGCTGCCACATAACACTGAGCAGAGTTCCCTGTGCTATACAGTAGATCCTTGTTGATTATCCATTTTAAATATAGCAGTGTGTACATGTCCATCCCAAACTCCCTAACTATCCCTTTCCCCTGGCAATCATAAATTTGTTCTTTATGTCTGTGAGTCTCTTTCTGTTTTGTAAGTAAGTTCATTTGTATCATTTCTTTTTAGATTCCACATACAAGGGATGTCATATGATATTTCTCTTCTCTATCTGACTTACTTCACTCAGTATGACAATCTCTAGGTCCATCCATGTTGCTGCAAATGACATTATTTCATTCTTTTTAATGACTGAGTAATATTCCATTGTATATATGTACCACATCTTCTTTATCTATTTAGGACCCATGATTTTAACATATCTCATCATTAACTCAATTATACTTCATTTCTTCAATCTTTTGTTAAATCTGAAAAACTCATTATTTCTTTTTTTTACTTAAAAACAGGACAAACTTTATTTTGCTTCCAATATAGACTGTTAATTTCTCATGTGAATTTTTATATTTTTCTTTCTTTTTTAGAGAAAAGAATAATGTGCCTTCAATATAAGGAAAGCCCATTCTTAAACTGAGAAATAAATGTCTTCTTGTTCTGGTCATCTGATTTTTCTCTTAGACCTTCATTTCTGAGGAAAGTCACAAAACAATAATGATCAAGTTCACAATAAATTTGTGTGAACTTCAGCTGGATTTTTCACTTTGGTTGCTAGTTCTTGCCTCTTTTTCTTGACCTTTTTTGATCTTTTCCTATGGTAGATTCCCAAACTTTAAACAGGTTCTTATCTACTTGGGTAAGATTAAGGTCATTTGATATGGCTCCCTGACCCTCCCTGGTTTTAGTCTAAGCAGGTTTTTATTGCCAAACCCTCCTGACTACCAATATATAATCTCACATCCTGTCTTTGTTTTGTAAGAGACACTTTTTCAAGGCAGGTGCCTCTTGTTCTTATCCTTTCCACACTCTTCTGGAACCTCCTCTCTCTGCAATGTTAATCTCTCTTTCTTTGCCACACAGAAGATCAGCTTCCCCCAGGATCCCCCACAATCTTCCTTGAAATTGTATATCTCTTAAAATTGCCTTTTCACTTCTCTTCCACACTTTTTACTGCCAATATATTTTAAAAAATAGGCTATACTTGCAGTTTGCATTACTTACTGCTTCTTTATGCCCTTTGAAAATTGGCTTCTTATTCTCCCAACTGTACTGAAATTCTTTCCCTAAGTTCCAATGTTGTGATAATAGTTTCATATAATAACTTACAATTTTTGCCCTCTTTATTAGTAGTCCTCCCCTAAGGTATATGACTCTCTAAGGCATATGTTCTTAAAGCATGTTAATTACCACATCCTTCTTAAAATTCTTTTCTCTTTATATGGAGGACCTTCTCTATTATGGACCTCCTGCTACCTTTAGGTGCCCTCCTATATTAACTTCTGCTGTAACTTTTGCATAGTGAATTGAAAGTATTTATCTATATAAAGATCTGTAGTTGAATGTTTATGGGGATTTTTAAACAAGAGTCAAGACCCAGATTCAACTCAAGTATCCTTTAATAGATGAATGGATAAACAAATTGTAGTGCATTCATAAAATGGAAAACTACTCAGGAAAAAAAAAAATTAACAAACTACTGATACATACAAGGTGGATGAATCTCAAAAGTATTATGCTAAGTGAAAGAAGCCAGACGCTGAAGACTGCATACTCTACAGTTCAATATATATGACATTTAAGAAAAAGCAAAACTATAGTGACAGAAAACAGATTAGTGATTGCCAGGGTCTGAGGTGGGGGAAGGATACTGAGTACCAAAGGCTAAAAAGAAACACTCTGGAGTGACGGAAATGTTCTGTTTAACTGTTGTAATGATGGTGGTTACATGACTGGATACATTTGTCATTGACATTTTAGAATCTTATTGTATATAAATTATACCTCAATAAAGCTCATAGAAAGTTTAAAACATAAAAATCTAATACTGGTGCAGTGATTTTAATATCCTCATATATTCCCCAAAGAAATAATTGTTTAATGGTTTTCTTATATATATATATATCTGGCAAAGAGTTAGACATGACTGAGCAACTGAACAACAATAGCAACTCTTATTCAAAATATTCCATTATTTGCCCAATAGGTTGTAAACTTCCTTTTGGGTCTACCACTGAATTCAGTAATGTTAGTTACATGGAAGGTATTCTGCAAGTACTTGGTTTGTTGATGCATTTATTTTGAGGAGATTCTTAGACTTGAGAAACAATATAGTGTAAATTTAAAACATTTGTTGTTATAGAAAACTGAGTTAAAATTATTGCTTTGCTATTTAGCTGTGTGAGTTTGGGCAAATTTATTCTTCTATGTATGACTCTGTTTCTTCTGTGAAAAAGGGGGAAAGACTAGTACCTATTTCATAAGTTTATTGTAAGAATTCAAAGTTGTAATGCTTGTAAGTAGTTGGCATAGAGAAAACAATAAATGCAAAAGGTATTGGAGAGAATAAAATTTATTTTATTCAGCATCTAATGTTTACATGTTCAGTGAATTTATTCCTCAAAAAATATATATAATCAGTATCTCTAATCAGGACTACATCATTCTCTAGACAACCTTTGGTGCTAGAAACAATCATTGATATATTTTCTGTCTATCATTTCCTACTGTATCCAGTTATCTATTTTTCTTTCTTTATTTTCAACTTTATTTTATTCCTACTTTATTTCTACTCCTTCACTTTTATCCTCTGTGATATTTACTGTTACTTTTCAGATGTGGGATTTTTAAGATAGGTCCTCAAGAAGCTATTTATTTTATTCTCATTGCTTTGTTTACAATTGAAGTAAATTGGTTGATGACTTGTTTAATGGATAGATCACCTTTCCAGGTAATTATCTTTTAAGGGTGTTAGGTAATTCATAAAAGTAGCTAGGTAGACTATTAAACATTGACAAGTATTATTAATAAATTTTAAAGTTATACTCTAATATTTAAATAAACCATAAAAGTTTTCAAACTATAAGGCATGTAAGTATCTATTCACTGCAAGCCCCTTATTACCTGTTGAAAAATTGAGGCCAAAATGGACTAAGTGGCTTGCCTAAGGGCATGCAGTTAATTAGTAACAGAGCGCCCAATTAAATCCATTCTTAATCCTGTGGCTTTCCATCAAAACCAGTCTCCATCTTTATAAACATAATTAGTCACTTTAGTAAATGTTAACCACTAGCAATTTTTACTGAAGTTAGCTTTCATTTTGTCTAAGAATTAGTACATTTTTCAACGCACAAGAAATCTCTTAGATTGAGAGTTGGATGTAATTTAATTTTCCTAACACTGCCATGGTTTGATGGCACCACTTTTGAACTGTGGTGTTGGAGAAGACTCTTGAGAGTTTCTTGGACTGCAAGGAGATCAAACCAGTCAATCCTGAAGGAGATCAGTCCTGAATATTCATTGGAAGGACTGATGCTGAAGCTGAAACTCCAATACTTTGGCCACCTGATTCGAAGAACTGACTCATTGGAAAGGAGTCTCTGATGAAGGGAATAGATTGAGGGCAGGAGGAGAAGGGGACAACAGAGGATGAGATGGTTGGATGGCATCACTGACTCAATGGACATGAGTTTGAGTAAACTCCGGGAGTTGGTGATGGACAGGGAAGCCTGGTGTGCTGCAGTCCATGGGGTCACAAAGAGTGGACACGACTGAGTGACTGAACTGAACTGAACAGTGTCATGACTCCTCTATTCTTACCTTTCTCATTGATCAAGAACCAAATACCCCTGCCTCTTCTTGTATCAGACTGCTTTACTCTTCATCTGTCAAGACACCTGGGAATATTTGAGTCTGTATCTGATTTAAAACTCATCTCTGTTATTTGACCTATCTCATAGTTTCCTACTGAAGAAATCTTCATAGCTCCCAGTTTTTCTGATTAGTTTAGATCAGAGGTCAGCAAACTACATCCTGGGTTTGGGGGGGGGGGGGCAAATCTGGCTCTCCTCCTATTTTTGTAAACAGAGTTTCATTGAAAGAGAGCTATGCCCATTTGTTTATGTATTGCTCATGGTTGCTTTTGTATTACAATAACAGAGCTGCATCCTGTGACAGGGACTAAAAGACTTCATGAAGTCTAAAATATTTACTCTCCAGTCCTAAGAGAAGAAGTTTATAGATCCCCTTGTCTACATTATGATCAATTTTTAGAGATGCTTACGAGCTTTAATTTAAAAATGTATATTCTCTTTTTAGGGCATTTTATTAGATATAATCCTAATAATTTATTTTTTTTCCATTTATTTTTATTAGTTGGAGGCTAATTACATCATTACAGTGGTTTTTGTCATACATTGAAATGAATTAGCCATGGATTTACATGTATTCCCCATGCCGATCCCCCCTCCCGCCTCCCTCTCCACCCGATCCCTCTGGGTCTTCCCAGTGCACCAGGCCCGAGCACTTGTCTCATGCACCCAACCTGGGCTGGTGATCTGTTTCACCCTAGATAATATACATGATTCGATGCTGTTCTCTTGAAACATCCCACCCTCGCCTTCTCCCAGAGTCCACAAGTCTGTTCTATACATCTGAGTCTCTTTTTCTGTTTTGCATATAGGGTTATCATTACCATCTTTCTATATTCCATATATATGTGTTAGTATACTGTAATGGTCTTTATCTTTCTGGCTTACTTCGCTCTGTATAATGGGCTCCAGTTTCATCCATCTCATTAGAACTGATTCAAATGAATTCTTTTTAACGGCTGAGTAATATTCCATGGTGTATATGTACCACAGCTTCCTCATCCATTCGTCTGCTGATGGGCATCTAGGTTGCTTCCATGTCCTGGCTATTATAAACAGTGCTGCGATGAACATTGGGGTACACGTGTCTCTTTCAGATCTGGTTTCCTTGGTGTGTATGCCCAGAAGTGGGATTGCTGTGTCATATGGCAGTTCTATTTCCAGCTTTTTAAGAAATCTCCACACTGTTTTCCATAGTGGCTGTACTAGTTTGCATTCCCACCAACAGTGTAAGAGGGTTCCCTTTTCTCCACACCCTCTCCAGCATTTATTACTTGTAGACTTTTGGATAGCAGCCATCCTGACTGGCGTGTAATGGTACCTCATTGTGGTTTTGATTTGCATTTCTCTGATAATGAGTGATGTTGAGCATCTTTTCATGTGTTTTCTTTTTGCCATCTGTATGTCTTCCTTGGAGAAATGTCTGTTTAGTTCTTTGGCCCATTTTTGGATTGGGTCATTTATTTTTCTGGAGTTGAGCTGGAGGGGTTGCTTGTATATTTTTGAGATTAATCCTTTGTCTGTTGCTTCGTTTGCTATTATTTTCTCCCAATCTGAGGGCTGTCTTTTCACCTTGCTTATAGTTTCCTTTGTTGTGCAAAAGCTTTTAAGTTTCATTAGGTAATAATTTAAATGCATAAATTATATTTTCAAGCTTTCTTTAGTATTGTTTTTTTCTACTTTTTTCTATCAAAGATTTAGTAATATGACATATCCATCTTTTATTATAATTATGTTTCCTTTCAATTTCTCCTTGAATAGATTTTGCTTATATGTACATATAGTGGTAGAGACAGGGCTTCCCTGGTAGCTCAGTGGTAAAGAATCTGCCTGCCCAAGGATATACAATGGAAAAAAGACAACCTCTTTAACAAGTGGTGCTGGGAAAACTGGTCAACCACTTGTAAAAGAATGAAACTAGAGCACTTTCTAACACCATCCACAAAAAGAAACTGAAAATGGATTAAAGATCTAAATGTAAGACCAGAAACTATCAAACTCCTAGAGGAGAACACAGGAAAAACTCTCTCTGACATAAATCACAGCAGGATCCTCTATGACCCACCTCCCAGAATATTGGAAATAAAAGCAAAAATAAACAAATGGGACCTAATGAAACTTAAAAGCTTTTGCACAACAAAGGAAACTATAAGCAAGGTGAAAAGACAGCCCTCAGATTGGGAGAAAATAATAGCAAACGAAGCAACAGACAAAGGATTAATCTCAAAAACATACAAGTAACTCCTGCAGCTCAATTCCAGAAAAATAAATGACCCAATCAAAAAATGGGCCAAAGAACTAAACAGACATTTCTCCAAAGAAGACATACAGATGGCTAACAAACACATGAAAAGATGTTCAACATCATTCATTATCAGAGAAATGCAAATCAAAACCACAATGAGGTACCATTACACGCCAGTCAGGATGGCTGCTATCCAAGTCTACAAGCAATAAATGCTGGAGAGGGTGTGGAGAAAAGGGAACCCTCTTACACTGTTGGTGGGAATGCAAACTAGTACAGCCACTATGGAGAACAGTGTGGAGATTTCTTAGAAAACTGGAAATGGAACTGCCATATGACCCAGCAATACCACTTCTGGGCATACACACTGAGGAAACCAGATCTGAAAGAGACACGTGCACCCCAATATTCATCGCAGCACTGTTTATAATAGCCAGGACATGGAAGCAACCTAGATGCCCATCAGCAGATGAATGGATAAGGAAGCTGTGGTACATATACACCATGGAATATTACTCAGCTGTTAAAAAGAATTCATTTGAATCAGTTCTAATGAGATGGATGAAACTGGAGCCCATTATACAGAGTGAAGTAAGCCAGAAAGATAAAGAACATTACAGCATACTAACACATATATATGGAATTGTTAGAAAGATGGTAATGATAACCCTATATGCAAAACAGAAAAAGAGACACAGATGTACAGAACAGACTTTTGGACTCTGTGGGAGAAGGCGAGGGTGGGATGTTTCGAGAGAACAGCATGTATATTATCTATAGTGAAACAGATCACCAGCCCAGGTGGGATGCATGAGACAAGTGCTTGGGCCTGGTGCACGGGGACGACCCAGAGGAATGAGAGGGAGGTGGGAGGAGGGATCAGGATGGGGAATACATGTAACTCCACGGCTGATTCATGTCAATGTATGACAAAACCCACTGCAATGTTGTGAAGTAATTAGCCTCCAACTAATAAAAATAAATGAAAAAAAAAAAAAAAAAGAATCTGCCTGCCAATGCAGGAGACTCAGGTTTGATCCCTGGGTGGGAAGATCCCCTGGAGAAGGAAATGGCAACCCACTCCAGTATTCTTGCCTGGGAAATCCCATGGACAGAGGAGCCTGGTGGGCTACAGTCCATGGGGTCACACAAAAGAGTTGGACATGACTTAGTGACTAAACAGCAACAGTGGTAGAGACACTATGCTGTTGATAATGGTTCATTAGTGTTATATCCTCATTGTAAATTATCCATTTTAATCAAAACATATTATCTTCTCTATCAAATAATGTTTCTTTCCCTTTAATTGTACTTTGGTATTAATATTGATTCTTTTGATCTATTTTATTTTTACCTACATAATTGCTCCTTCTTTTATTTCATGTTTTTATGTCTTTGGGAAGGAGAAACATAAGATGATAGCCAAGTAAATCTAAAATGTGTGATTTCCCTGTATTTGTCTTTTCCTCAACCAAAAGAGATTGCCTGGGACTTGCAGGGCTGAACTAAACAGAGTAAGCCTATTTGCCCCATTAATTATAATCCAAAACTATGAACAGTACACAAAATGTAACTCATTGGAGACTCTGAAGAGTAAACAAGAGCCTGTAGATTGAGGAGAGATGTAAAAACTTGAAGAATGGACAGTAAAGTGATGAGTTTACTATTTCTTTTGTTTGTTTGGCTTTGACTCATGGGTGGTAAATGTTCCACCCTATGCAGTGGGCATGGACAGCAAAAACTCTGAGTAATTCCTTTTTTCAGCCAGAAGACTGATAAAATGATTTGGAAAATGCAAAGGAAATTCTTATCTTTTCTTTATTTTTTATCCCGAGGCCTTGCTAGTTACAGATCTGCAGTGTTGTAATGATGAGGCACTCACCTAAAACCCTGATGCAAAAAAATTCCCATATTTCTTTCTAGAGGAAGCAAGGAAAGTGACCTTGGTGAACCAAAAGATGTGTGGGGAATCCCAATTATTTTCTCTCTTTTTCTTGCTTTAATTCTGGCCTCCATTTCATGGAACTTTGCAACATCACACAGGTCTAAATCTATGAGAAAATCATATATCCTAGCCAGAGGAATTGGACAAAGGGGCCTTTTGAACCTAGAGACTGTGGAATTCCAGATAGTAAAGCATTGAAGAAGGGGTTTCCCTAATTCTGCATTGAAACTGACACAAGTTCTGGGATTACACCCAAGTTGTGCATGCAGGGCATAGACACACACAAAAAAAAGCACAAAAAAAGCTTCAAAAACTGAGCTATGATATAAACTACTGCCCAAGAACAGAGTAAGTCCTGACTGGTGCATATTTCCAAGCAACATAGCAATGACTTGGAAAACTGAACTGATAGTAGAGCTATTGCTCACAGAAGGGAAGGTAAAACTTGCAATTTCAACCTAAATGAATTGATTGCCTGCTAAATCAACCAACCAACCGACTAAATTCATCATTTGCCAGAGGACTTTACAAAGGATATAAAGTAAAAATAAAATATTCAGAATGTCCAAGATAAATTGTTTAAGTTTTTAGACAATAAAGAGATGCTAAATCTGAGATAATTCAGATATTGGAATTATCAGACAAAGGCTTTAAAACGGATATTTTCTAATGGTCCATGTGGGTAGGATGGATACTCTTGAAATGAATGGAAAGATAGAAGTCCTCAGCCAAGAAATAGAAGCTATATAAAAGAACTAACTTAAAAATTTAGGACAGAAAAATATAGTAATTGAAATTAAAAAGAAATCACTGGAGAGGCTCAAAGCAGAATAGAGATGCCAGAGAAAAGAGTCAGTGAACTTAAAGATAGGGCAATACATGTTATTCTGTCTGAAGAACAGAGAGAGAAGAGATTGAAAAAAAGGTCCAGATGTATAGAACCGACTTTTGGACTCTATGGGAGAAGGCGAGGGTGGGATGATCTGAGAGAACAGCATCGAAACATGTATATTATCAAGTGTGAAACAGATCGCCAGTCCAGGTTGGATGCATGAGACAAGTGCTCGGGGCTGGTGCACTGGGATGACCCAGAGGGATGGGATGGGGAGGGAGGTGGGAGGGGGGGGGTTCAGGATGGGGAACACATGTAAATCCGTGGCTGATTCATGTCAATGTATGGCGTCAATGTATGGCAAAAACCACTACAATATTGTAAAGTAATTAGCCTCCAATTAATAAAAATAAATGAAAAAAAAAAGTCCTCAGGGACTTGTGTGAGAAAATATCAAAATTTTTAGTATTTGAATTGTATACTATAAGTGAATGAATTATATGTTTATGTGAATAACATCTCAGTAGAGCTGATAAAGGAGAAGGCAATGGCACCCCACTCCAGTACTCTTGCCTGGAAAATCCCATGGACAGAGGAGCCTCGTAGGCTGCAGTCCATGAAGTCGCAGCGTCAGACACGAGTCAGACACGACTGAGCGACTTCACTTTCACTTTTCACTTTCATGCATTGAAGAAGGAAATGGCAACCCACTTCAGTGTTCTTGCCTGGAGATCCCAGTCTGGTGGGCTGCCATCTATGGGGTCGCACAGAGTCGGACACGACTGAAGTGACTTAGCAGCAGCAGTTAGCAGAGCTGATAAAAATATATTTTCATCATTGCTACTGCTTGTTTTAATTATTTTAAAATAGCATTATTATCACTATCAAAAAAAGTTTAACACTTTTGTCATTGTAGTCCCAAACTGAGAGAAGAAAGAGATTGGTTAAAATCTTCCTCAAGTTGGTGAAAGATATATATTTACAGATTCAAGAAGCTCAGCAAACTCCAAAGGGAATAAACATAAATCCTGGTCAGATGCATCATAATTTAAATGCTTAAAACCAAAGAAAAAACTTCTTGAAAACACTAGAGAAAAAAGGATATATTACATATGGGGGAAATAATGATTTCAGTGATGGTGAATTTGTCATCACAAACAATGGAAGATGGAAGACAGAAGACAGTGGAATGATATCTTTAAAGTGCTAAAAGAAAATAATCATCAACCCAGAATACTTCATGCATTTTCAGAATGATGAAACTATATGCATCTCGATTGTGGTGATAATTGTATAATCGTCTGCACGTGGCAGAACTTACAGATATGCACATCAAAAGTGGATTTTATAATATGTAGATTAAAAATAAATTTAAAAAGAAAGTGACCTATAAATTTTAAATATGTATGATAAATTGTGAACATATGCAAGAAAAAAAGGAATGCTTTTTCTGTCTCTAAAATAGATAATTCTACACCTTCTCAACCCTGGAGGCATGACCTTTGAAACTAGAACATGATTATTTTTTCATTTTTAAAGTAAGCATCATCTTAGTCACCATTTGTAAATGTAAAATAAAATTACATATACATATATGTGTGTATATATACTTAATAAATAGCTCAATGTTTGAAAAATAGGCTGCTCATATCACAAAAATTTTAAGCATAATTATGATTTTAAAATAAAGATTAAGGAACATATTTTTTACATAGAGGTATTATTTGTAGAAGCATACAAAAATGTCTTGAAACATATGTACCAGTCTCTGAACTGTAGTTAAGATTTACAGTGCTGGAATTATGGGTGAAGAGAAGCTTCTCTATTCATTTTGTAGAGAAATTTGTTTAAATGGTATAACAGTTTTTTAAAAAAATAATTGTGATTTCTTCTGTATTTTAAAATAAAAATTCTGCAACATTTTAAAAAAGTGAAAATATAGAGAAAAAAATCCATACATTTTACTTCCTTTTTCTTTACTTTCTCCTTGGTTGTCCCTATTGATATGTATCATGTATTTGCTTGATCACTCAGAGTGAACCAAGTTGCTGAGTCTTTGTCTCAGTAGAGATCCCTAGCTCTGTTTTATCATGTAAGAGTGTACATACTTTTGTTGTTTACACATACAGTCCTCATTTTTGTGATAGTTTCACTGTTACTATCATTAAGCCTAATCACTTGCAGAGCAGTGCTTTGGAATGCAGAGGCGTGTGGAAAAGGCAGTGAACTTTGGTTGTGAACTACTCTAGAAGAAAATTCCCATTCTTGAACCCACCGGCAAATTTCTCTATTAAATGGTAAAAATAACAGTACCCTTCTTATATGTAATCTCATATATTACCTGAGATAATCCAGAGTTTGGACCCAGCTATGTCTGTTTCTAGAGGTCAAACTCCTTATTATCACATATGTTGCCTCTCATGAAGTGCCAAATGAGTTTTCCAATGGAGACAATATTGTAAAAATGATTAAATTCCTTAATTAACCCACAAAGATTATCTGATCAATCCCATTCAAAATTCTAGCAAAGAAAGGCAGTGGCCAAACTTTCTTAAGATGGGAAACTAAGGTGATAAAAAGAGAAAACTGTGATGCATTTTAAAATACTATCTTAAAACCATTTTCAGGTTTTGCTTGTTAGCACCTAAGAATTTTGATCCACATAGAAATTTTATTCCACTCACTTAGAACCAATGTTTATGGAACCATAATCAAATACACAAAACTAGATGACTCCTTGGAAACTCAAATTTCGAAATTGTGCTATGCATTGTTACATAAGTGGGAACTAGGTTTGTAACTATCACAGATTGTTGTAACTATTTTATTCCTGAGGACTCCTAGATCATTTCACAAGTAAGCAGACAGTACACAGACTGTCTCACTGATAAACTATATCATGTGGAGATAGGGAGTCATGACACTTTTCTTGAGGGCACCATCTTTGAAATGACAACAAGGTACAGGCAGCTGCAGATTTAAAACTGGAATGCTCAATTTTTTTCCAGCAACTCTCTTGGTTTTCATTTGGATGCTAGTCTCCCACAGAATGATGTTTAATAGGTGGTCTATTAAAATAAAAAGATTTCTCTAGTGAAATAAGTTTGAGAAATACAGTGGTAAACAATGTGAACAATTTAAAACAAATTACCCTAGGAGCTTACAGAACATTTTGATATATGGATAAATATTCTTTGGGAATCTCCAAGATGGTGACAGAGGAGGCTGTAGCTCCGAACTTGATTATGTGGCATATTTTTTTTTGCATAAAAATTTTAATTGTCCAATAAAGCTATATTTTTATACCAAGCAATAGTCAACACAATACAATTTTATTTCAAGCTCCAAATTTGGATAGATTCCTTTTTTAAATTTTATTTTTTTAACTTTTTATTTTGTATTGGAGTATAGCTGATTAACAAACAATGTTGTGATAGTTTCAGGTGAACAGAGAAGGGACTCAGCCATATATATACATGTAACAATCTCCCCCAAACTCCATGTGGCACATTTTTACATACCTATTCAACATCTCTCAGAACTACTAATCTGTCAGACACCTTGGGGAAAGATTGTCCTAACATGTGCAGATCCATGGATGCAGTAAATATCCAGTTGTCAAGCTTTGATATGGAATGCAAAGGGATGATTACCAGTACCAGGCTGTGTGCATGCTCAGTCCCGAAGTCACGTCCAACTCTGCAACCCCATGGACTGCAACCTGCCAGGCTCCTCTCTTCATGGGATTCTCCAGGCAAGAATACTGTTTTTTGTTGTTGTTTAGTCACCATGTTCGACTCTTTTGCAATCCCATGGACTGCAACCTGCCAGGCTCCTCTGTCCACAGGATTTCCCAGGCAAGAATACTGGAGTGGGTTGCCATTTCCTTCTCCAGGGGATCTTCCCAACCCAGGGATTGAACCCGCATCTCCTGCATTGGCAGGCAGATTCTTTACCACTAAGCCACCCTCATTGTCCTTTATCTATCCACAACTGGGCCTTTCAAGGTCTTGCTGAGGATCCCATCTCTTCTCTGAAGTCTTTCCAACTGCCTTTCTCTGATATCCTATTATTCTTTGTTTTACGCTGAGGTGTATTGCTTATGGGTATTTATTTCACTTCCTCAAATAGATGTCAAGTTCTTCAACTAGGAAATGATTCATATGGGTAATGCTTACAGGGTAGGTTGATAATAAACATTTACACATTGATATTCAAAATACGATTCTATATTTTAATAATATCTTATAGATGGGGCTAGGAGGGAAAAACATTTTAGCGAAACAATAGATGGTTAATGACTATTAAGCTATAGTGACATGACCTTAATGCGCTCTTTTAATTTGTCAACTAATTTTGTTTGGGCCAAAACAACACAGTTGAAATGGCATTTTGGCATAGTTTAAATGTTTACAATTAAAACCTCAAAATGGATGTATTAATACTTACCATCTTCCTCCACATTCAAAAACATTCCCATAGTATACCTTAAGCAATTAGTATATATCTTAAATATGACACCTGCCAAAATATGATTTTTATGTTAGCACAAATAACCACTTTTTCCCAGAACTATCACAGAAATTAAAACTGATCTTTTGGAGTGATCAAGATAAGAAAGACTTCACCTTATCATCTTTTTATTTATTATGCTAATGTTCCATTTGAAATTAGTTTACCTTGTGATATACAGAAAGGCATACAAATACAAAATGAAGTAAAATAAAAAATTAATGTCTATCCAAAATGGAGTTCATGCAAGCCAGTTCTAAGCAATAAGTAAAATGAGCTGTGTTGTCTACTTTGGTAGGATACAAGACACATTATTTTCACTACCAGCTGCTCTTGTAAAGAGTCCAGTTTAGTTCAATTAGTGTGACCCATTCAAACAGGTCATTAAATCAATATTACAGGCTCACTGAACTGAATATCCCCAATTTTTTTTTCTCAGCTCAAAGTCACCACATAATATTAATTCTATTAGAGTGAAACCTTGATTGACCTGAATCTAACAGGATTTTTCTCTTGTACTGTACTTGGATTTTACAAGAATAAGACAAATGATAAGACAAATTCATAGCAAGTAAAGTATAGATGTAGTTGTTAATCATAAGCTATTCCAATGAGTAGGCTTATTCCTTGCCTTTGTATCCCCATTTATCTATCACAAGGAGGGCAGACCTTTTATGGCTACGACATGAAGGACCTGGTTACCTAGTGGGGAAATAGAAGTATCTTTGGGGAAGGCTGGAAGAATAGCAAGACACCTCACTCACTCTCAGTGTTTCAAAAGGGTTCTACTACAGTGCTTTTTTTTTTGTTAAGTATTAAATCCTGCATTTCACTGTAATAACAGTGATGGGCTTCAAAAATGTACTTTTTGAATTGACATTTTCTTTTCCCTGGGAGCTCTTATACATGGTAACTATAAGGACCTGCTGCTGACAAAAACATGAGCTCTTAGAGAGAATATCACCACAGAACTAAGCTGCACCTTAGCCTTTGATTCTGAAGATTTCTTTAGACATCAGCCTTCTTTCAAAGAGAATAAAATACCACAAAATACAGTGAGGGCAGAGAGGCCATCCGTTCCAGCCAGCTCAAATTAATTTAGAAACAGTTTCTTCATCTGCAGAACCATTATATTTGCTCTTAATTTTTCTTGCAACAATCAGAGCTTTGGCAGTACCATCTAGAGACTCCCTTGGGCGTGGAATTGGTGCGTATAATTAGGTAAGGCTGTCAGACTGGAGAAGTTAGCAATAATTTTAACACTCTTGTGCCTTAGATTCAGGATAAAACTTTTCATAGAATCCAATTATTATTTTTTTAATGAAGTCTGAGTACCAAATGGAAAAGGTAAAAGAAGGTGTGTTTATAGAATAAACTATAATAAAAAAAAATTCGGGGGAAAGATGAGTTATAGGATCTTCCTTGAGTAATTCTGTGAATTAATTCATCTATCAAATAATTACTGAGCATCCATTATGTGTGAGCAACTATGCTGAATTGGTGATTTGTTGATGACCTTTCTGTACCGTTCTGTTTTGTTAGAGGTGTGTGTGTGTGTGTGTGTGTGTGTGTGTGTTAGTTACTCAGTCGTGTCCAACTCTTTGTGACCCCATGGACTGTAGCCCACCAGACTCCTCTGTCCAAGGAATTCTCCAGGCAAGAATACTGGAGTGGGTAGCCATTCCCTTCTCCAGGGGATCTTCTCGACCCAGGGATCGAACCCAGATCTCCTGCATTGCAGGCAGGAGATCCTTACTGCCTGGGCCACCAGGAAGACCTTTGTTAGAGGTACCTAGAAGCAAGCTGGCTTCCCTCGTGGCTCAGCAGTAAGGAATCCTCATGCAATTCAGACCACCTGCAAAACAGGAGATTCAGGAGATGAAAGTTTGATACCTGGGTTGGGAAGATACCCTGGAGTAGGAAATGGCAACCCACTGCAGTATTCTTGCCTGGAAAATCCCATGCACAAAGAAGCCCAGCGGGCTGTAGCCCATGAGGTTGCAAGAGTTGGGCACGACTTAGTGATTAAACCAGGCTTTCCTCATAGCTGAGTAGGTAAAGAATCTGCCTGCAGTGCAGGAGACCCAGGTTCGATCCCTGGGTTGGGAAGATCCCCTGGAGAAGGAAATGGTGACCCACTCCAGTATCCTTGCCTGGAAAATCTCATGGACAGAGGAGCCTGGTGGGCTGCAGTCCATGGGTTGCAAAGAGTTGGGCACAACTGAGCAACTAACACTTACTTACTTACCACCCAGAAGTAAAGGTCCTTAGGCTTTAAATTACTTCAGAATTTATTCTGAGGGCATGGGTTTTAAACATGAAAACACCTGATGAAAGATTTATATAATAGAACAGAAGGTTTTTTTCATGCAAGAAAATAGATTATCAGATGATAGATTATCAGATTATCAGATGGGACAGCAGTGACTGATGGGATATAGAGGGAGGGTAGAGGGAGAGAGGGCAATCTGGGATGATGAATATGTTTATGATTTGGAGAATTAGATTCATGTTGATAATACTGGCCCTTGTGCTGCCTTCTAAAGTGTTCTATGTGCCAGGCACTCTGCTAGGCACTGTTGTGATGTCAGGAGAACTCTTGTGTTTTAGTGGAAGACTGCAATGTCCATAGCACACCTTCAGTTCAGTTCAGTTAAGTTCAGTCACTCAGTCATGTCCGACTCTCTGCGACGCCATGAATCGCCACACCCCAGGCCTCCCTGTCCATCTCCAACTCCTGGAGTTTACTCAAACTCATGTCCACTGAGTCGGTGATGCCATCCCACCATCTCATCCTCTGTCATCTCCTTCTCCTCTCACCTTCAATCTTTCCCAGCATCAGGGACTTTTCAAATGAGTCAGCTCTTCGCATCAGGTGGCCAAAGTATTGGAGTTTCAACTTCAACATCAGTCCTTCCAATGAACATTCAGGACTGATTTCCTTTAGGATGGACTGGTTGGATCTCCCTGCAGTCCAAGGGACTCTCAAGAGTCTTCTCCAACACCACAGTTCAAAAGCATCAATTCTTTGGTGCTCAGCTTTCTTTATAGTCCAACTCTCACATCCATACATGACCACTGGAAAAACCATAGCCTTGACCAGACAGACCTTTGTTGGCAAAGTAATGTCTCTGCTTTTTAATATGCTGTCTAGGTTGGTCATAACTTTCCTTCCAAGGAGTAAGCGTCTTTTAATTTCATGGCTGCAATCACCATCTGCAGTGATTTTAGAGCCCCCCAAAATAAAGTCTCTCACTGTTTCCACTGTTTCTCCATCTATTTGCCATGAAGTGATGGGACCGGATGCCATGATCTTTGTTTGATAAGGGTGGTGTCATTTGCATATCTGAGATTATTGATATTTCTCCCGGCAATCTTGATTCCAGCTTGTGCTTCATCCAGTCCAGCATTTCTCATGATGTACTCTGCATATAAGTTAAATAAGCAGGGTGACAATATACAGCCTTGAGGTACTCCTTTCCTGGTTTGGAACCCGTTTGTAGATCCATGTCCAGTTCTAACTGTTGCTTCTAGACCTGCATACAGATTTCTCAGGAGGCAGGTCAGGTGGTCTGGTATTCTCATCTCTTTAAGGATTTTCCACAGTTTGTTGTGATCCACACAGTCAAAGGCTTTGGCATAGTCAATAAAGCAGAAGTAGATGTTTTTCTGGAACTCTCTTGCTTTTTCAATGATCCAGCAGATGTTGGCAATTTGATCTCTGGTTCCTCTGCCTTTTCTGAATCCAGCTTGAACATCTGGGAGTTCATGGTTCACACACTGTTGAAACCTGGCTTGGAGAATTTTGAGCGTTACTTTGCTAGCAGGAGATGAGTGAAATTGTGCGGTAGTTTGAGCATTCTTTGGGATTGCCTTTCTTAGGGATTGGAATGAAAACTGACCTTTTCCAGTCTTGTGACCACTGCTGAGTTTTCCAAATTTGCTGGCATATTGAATTATCCCTTCAACTGAGAGGATTAGATTTTTCTAATCCTGCTTGGGTGGCAACTATTTACAACTCTGGAGATAACTGATAACAGTGCAAAAGATTTCTTGTCTATAGACAATGATGTTTTGTCTATAGGGTAAACAAATCTAATTCTCTCAGTTGAAGGGATAATTCTTCTCTCTGTGGGGAAACCAGTCTTGCCTCTATTTGCACATTAGATTAGGAATATTGGATTCTACAGTCAACGGGTTGTTAAACTTTACCAGTTTCCTCATTAGTGACTTAAGTAAAATCCTAAACATGTATTTATTTTTATCTTTGTATGAGAATCATGATTTTACCATTTGGGGGGAAATTATCTTTTTACAGTGTTTAATTTGACAAACATGACTTTTGTTCTTCTGGAACTTCCATCCTTGTGGGCCAAAAAGATAACAAATGAAGCAAATAAATAACATATGTATTACAAAATATGTATTAGTAAGTGCCATGGAAGACAATACAGCAAGGAA
Source organism: Odocoileus virginianus (assembly GCF_023699985.2). Lineage (NCBI taxonomy): Eukaryota > Metazoa > Chordata > Mammalia > Artiodactyla > Cervidae > Odocoileus > Odocoileus virginianus. Next base: position 6,287,333 of record NW_027224263.1, read on the forward strand.
ATGGTGTAGGGTGTGGGGTGGTGGTAGGAGGGAGGGTTGCAATTAAATAGGAAGATCAAAGGAAAGTCTCACTGAGAAAGTGTTCTACAACTTACTTTGGAATATTTCAAGGGTACTCAAAGTTATATACCGGTGTAGGCCACATTTGTAATTCTATAAATTTTCCTAGTCACGTTGTATGTATGTTCATGGGAGAAAGAGTTTGTTATTCCACTTTTCTGTTTTTCCCTTCCTTTTGCTCTCTCAGGGAATTCAACCATATCCCCCTCTTTCTGATCAATATCTTATCTTCATCTAATGGGAACTGTGGTTTACATACACTGAATCTCTTAGTAAGTGTGGCAAAGTCAGTTCAGAGAAATTTTTTTGAGAATGAGCTTATGGTTGCTGGAGGGAAGTATGGGGTGAAGGGACAGTTAGGGAGTTTGGATCAATATGTACACACTGCTATGTTTGAAACAGATAAACAACAAGGGCACAGGAAACTCTGCACAATATTATGTGGCAGCTTGGAGAGGAGAGGGGTTTGAGAGAGAATGGATACAGATTTATCAACAGATGAGTCCCTCTGCTATCCACTTGAAACTATCACAACATTGTTAATTGGTTATACTCCAATATACAAAAAAGTTAAAAGTAAATAAATAAAAGAAGGAGAAAAGAAATGTAATTCAGGGAGAAAAAAGTCATAGCCCAGGAGAACTGGAAAATTCTAAACAAGTGGTCACAGGAAAAAGATCACTCACTAAATTAAAAAAAAAAAAACAATGACAGATTAAAAAAGAAGGAGACAGCTTTCTGAAACAGACCTCGGAGTTAGGAAATTCTCAGTTTCTACCAAAATTTTCCTAAAGGTTGGGATCTCTTCCAGAATAAACCAATCAGTGGGAAAGTATATGTTGAAGATTTTCTTCGTGTGAATGTTATCAGTGCTGTAAGATGCACAGAAAGAGGAAAGTAATATGGAAATAAATATTTAACCTAAATGTGACAGCAATTCAAGTTAGTTGAAAACAGAAGTATTTTACTATCATTGCCATATTTAGGAAGATGCAAGCAGCTGTTCTTTCTATGCCTGTAGCTTGAAGATAAAAGGAAAAGTGTCCCTTTCCCCAGTAGCTTCTAACTCTGACTTTGATTGAGAACCACTGCTCCAAGTACTGCTTTTAAGTAACTTTCTGAAAATTCAATTCCTAAGCCCTGATTTTAGAGCTTTAACCTAACGAAGTTGCTTTGTGCCATTGCTGAAGTTACCATCTGGATATTAGACACAGAATAAATTAAAATGCTATCAATCCTATTTTCAATGTGTCCACGGGGAAATGATGAAAAGTAGTTTTTAGGAGGTGTTTACTAAATAGTGTTTCATCACTATTTAATTTCATCCATGTATTCCCCAGAGCCTGGACCCTCACTACTGGAACAATCCAGCACACATTGGGATTGATGGGTGTATATGTTAGGGGTATGACCTTGTTTTCACAATATATTTGTGACCCTGTTACTGCTTCTTTTACCCTCCACCATGTAGTTATTTTTGCCATATACTACTGCTTTTGTTTTTTCCTCTCATCCCTCCTACCTCTGCTAGTGTCAGATCACTTGAATTTTAGGTGTTCCAAGATAATCAAACCCAGGAAGGGCATCATATTTTGGTTATGTTGTTTGCCTTTTCATATGTGTTAATTTTGTCTCCCCAGCTAAACTGTGAGCTCCTTCAAGTTATGGAGTACTAGGCTTGTAAGCAATTTTCCATTAATATTTACAAACAAATGTCTCCCTTTTATGCACATTAGTCCTTTATCTTGTACAGTCAAACCTTTCTCATTGCTGCTGTTGGAGAGGTTATAAAAACAGCATGATGGAATTTATAGGTTCACAAGTAGAAAAAGCAGAAGAGATAACTTGGAAAGACAGCCCTAAGGTTTTGAAAAGTCCTATAATAATGCAAGTGTGTAACCAGGTAAGGATAATCCATTAAATCATGACTAGCCATCAACATCTTTGCTAGATAAATTGACCGAGTGAGTTTAATTGGAGCTCCTAAATGAGAATAAGTTAAAAGATGGAGCAAGTTTTAACTTGGGTAGGGAAGATGCTGGGGCTTCCCCTGTAGCTCAGTTGGTAAAGAACCTACCGGCAGTGCAGGAGACATGGGTTTGATCGCTGGGTCGGGAAGATCCCCTAGAGAAGGAAATGGCAACGCACTCCAGTATCCTTGCCTGGAAAATCTCATGGACAGAGGAGCCTGGTGGGCTGCAATTGATGGGATCACAGAAAGTCGGGCATGACTGAGCGACTAACACTTAGGGAAGATGCTATGGAACATGAAATATGTCAAGGTAGTGGGAGAGAAGAGTCAGGCCCATGGTAGTAGGCTTGGACATGCATTCATTCAACTGGTATTTATGAGCTCTGGGACTACATAGTGGGGAGAAGTAGAATGATAGGAAGAGAAGTGAATGCAGAGGGAGTAAAAGAGAAAACGGACAACCTCCTTCACAATTTTGTCAAAGGCTACCTAGCCTTTTGGACATCCAAAGCTTATTTTTCCTGCAAATATCTTATCTTTTCTTTGTTACTTTGTTTTAGACCACACTGGAAAATTCTCTTATCTGCTAGTTCCTTATCTGTTCTTGATTCCTTTGCTTGTTCATCAACAGTAGGGCAGAGGACAACCTCAGATCCCTGACTTCCTGGAAACTTTTCTTCTCTACTGTCTCAGAAGATATTTGCTTTACCCTTTAAGCTGCCTTGACTGGGCTCTGGGGATTATATAAAGAGATATTTTGGAGAAAAAATGAAGGTCCTCTCATGTTTTGGTGTAGTGTACAGACTGGGTTGATGAGGGGGTTAATTTCCTGCCAAGGTCATCAGGAAGAAAACTATCCCTAGAGACATGCTAACATTAACCTGGGAACTAAGGATTATAGACACAGAGGGACCTTTGAGCTATAAGGCTTTCACATTCTCACTTCACTAAATCAGGGGGAAACAAAACAAAGAAAAGCACAAGGCCACTTGAAGGGTAAGCTCAAATTATACATTCTTTGCAAAGAATGCATCTTTGTTCCTTCAGAACTAGTTCAAACCCTCATATACCTTGTCTGACGGTAGCAAATGAAGTTTTAAAGGCAGCGCAGTATCAGAAAGGTCACACACAGGCTTTGATGCTAAAGGACTTGTGTTAGAAACCTTGCTGGAACACTTAATAGCTCTGTGGCCTTGATCAAAGATACATCAGTGTTATTGCCTCAGTTCCCCCAACCTCTAAAATAGAGATTCCAGTGTCTAACTCCCAAGGTTTTTAGAATTAGAAATAACACAGAAGAAGCACTAGCACAGTGCTCTCATAAACTAGGTATCCGAACAGTAGTAGGCAATATTAACACAATATTCATGATGTGGAGATAATTCAGATTCCTTCCTCTGCCTGAGAGATGGGCTAGAGAAGTTGGAACTAAGGAATAGGGTACACTGGTTCCTCTGCAGTGGTTAGATAATTATCAGAAAGGTCAGATACTCCATTGTGCCAGAGAAATAGCAAAACAAAACTTTCAGATTGATGAGAAGAACACACAGAATAAACAGAGTTATATTACATAATGAACAATCCTAAATACTGGCATTTATGGAAAAAATTAATTTTCAGGCAATCACTTTTAATTAGGAACATTCTTTTCCATGAAGACCATAAATATGCTAAAAAAATTAAAATTGGTTTTTCTCTTACATTGATTAATTCTATCTCTTGTTTACATTAATGAGAAGAAATTATTTACTAGACACTTCAACGTCAATATTGGCTTAACCTGGGTAGAATTATCTCAAGCTCTGAATGAATAGATTTGTGATACAGCGAGGTAAAGCTCTGCTTGTTATTTCCTTTATTCCAAGTTTCTCATTTGATGGCATACTGTCTAAATTGAGACAATGCCTATTAGACTTTCATTGTCAGCAGGTGGCCAGTGGATACTTTTTTGTAATAAAAAGCTTTTCTTTGTTGTTATTTGTAGAAAATATATATTATGCCAAATTTCCTGAGTTTACAGATGTTTTGTTCATGGTGGAAAAACAACCATTTTCTCATATGAGTATCTTATCTGAAAGGTTTTTCACATATATGCAGATATCAGTATTACAAAATCATTGGGAAGTCAGTAACTAACAAGAAAGGCGTAATGTTTCTTTTATGTTGGGGTTTAGAGCTAGACAGAATGATTTTTATTGTGGGAAAATCTACACATCACCATTAAAACGTACCATTATAACCAGTGTACAGTTCTATAGTACATTCACATTGCTACCACCATCACCATTTGTTCCTAGACTTGTTCATCTTCTCAATCTGAAACTGGATTAAATACTAACTCCTTATTCTCCCTATCCCCCATCCCTGGCAACCACCATTCTACTCTCTGTCTCTATGAATTTGACTGCTCTAGGTATCTTGCGTGCATGCTAAGTCGCTTCAGTCATGTCTGACCCTTTGTAACCCGCCAGACTCCTGTGTCCATGAGATTTCCAGGCAAGGATAGTAGAATAGGTTGCCATGCCCTCTTCCAGGGGATCTTCCCAACTCAAGGATCGAACCTGCATCTCTTAGGTCTCCTGCGTTGACAGGCAGGTTCTTTAATGCTAACGCCACCTGGGATGCTCCTAGGTATCTTATATACATGGAATTGTACAGTATTTGTCATTCTATGTCTGGCTTATTTCATTTAGCATAGTGTCTTCAAGATTCATTTGTGTTGTAGCATCTATCAAAATTTCATTATTTTTTATGGTTCAATAATATTGCATTATATGCATTTTATATATATATATCCACACACACCTCTTTTTTTAATCATTCATCTATTGATGGAAACTTGAGTAGTTTCACCTTTTGGCTATTGTGAATAATGCTACTATAAAAATGTGTGTACAAATGTCTGTAAGTCTCTGGTTTCAATGTTTTGGGGGTATAAACCTAGGATTGCTGATTCATATAGTAATTTTTGTTTTTTCTACAGTAGTTGCACTATTTTAAGCATTAACTAGATAACTTGTCTATCTTAACATTCTTATCTAGCTAGTAAATGAAGTGAAAGTTAGTTGCTCAGTTGTCTCTGACTCTTTGCCACCCCATGGACTGTAGCCTCTCAGGCTCCTCTGCCCATGAAATTCTCCAGGCAAGAATACTGGTAGTGGGCTTTCCTGGTAGCTCAGATGGTAAAGAATCCACCTGCGTTGCAGGAGACTTACGTTCAATCCCTTGGTCGGGAAGACCCCTGGAGAAGGGAATGGTGGGCTACAGTCCGCGGGATTGCAAGGAGTTGGACACTACTGAGCGACTAATGCTCTGCACTGTTTTACATTTCAAGCAATGATGCATGAGACTTCCAATTTCTCCACATCCTTGACAAGGCTTACTTTCCTTTTATTTTTTTTTTCTTTTAAATTATAGCCATCTTAATGAATGTGAAGTGGTATCTCACTGTAGTTTTAACTTGTATTTCTCTAACATCTAATGATATGGAATATCTTTTCATGTGCTTATTGGCCATTTGTATATCTTCTTTGGAGAAATATCTATCAATGTCCTTCAGCTATTTTGGAATTGAGTTGTTTGCCTTTTTTAAAAAAATTATTTGCTTGTTTTTTAAATTTCTTATTTTGTATTGAAGTATAGCTGATTAACAATGTTGTGATAGTTTCAAGTGAACAATGAAGGGATTCAGCCATACATATACATGTATCCATTCTCCCCTGAAGCCCCCTTCCATCGGACTGTCACATAACATTGAGCAGAGTTCCATGTGCTATACAGTAAGTCCTTGTTGGTTATGCATTTTAAATATAGCAGTGTGTACATGTCCATCCCAAATTCCCTAACTATCCCTTCCCCCCAGAAACCATAAATTTGTTCTCTGTGAGTCTCTTTCTACTTTGTTACTTTGTAAAGTTCATTTATATTGTTTCTTTTTAGATTCCACATGTAAGGGATGTCATATGATATTTCTCCTTCTCTGACTTACTTCACTTAGTATGATAATTTCTAGGTCCATCCATGTTGCTACAAATGGTATTATTTCATTCTTTTCATTGGCTGCGTAATAGTCCATTGTGTATAGTACCACATCTGCTTTATCCATCCATCTGTGGATAGACACTTAGAGTGTTTCCATGTCTTGGCTATTGTAAACAATGCTGCAGTGAACACTGAGGTGCATGCATCCTTTAGGATCTTGTTTTTCTTTGGCTATATGCTCAGGAGTGGGGTTGCCTATTTTTAGTTGCTATTTTGGCTAAACTTCAGTCAGCTCCAGCAGTTGAAAAGAGTTAATTCTTTTCAACAAGAAAAAATAAAACTAATTGTAAAAATCAGGGACAAACATGAAGAGAAACCATCTAAGGAAAAAGGTAGAAGTAAAGAGAAATAAAGGGAGAACAAATGGGAGACCTAGAAAGCTTTAGGGAGATGAAGAGACCACAGGAATTGCTGTTTCTTAACTTAGGTGAAATAATAGTGTCAACATGATAGAAGCACAAAGTGGTGAGTTCTGAAAGTAACTGTAGCGCCGAAAGGGATGAATAGATGAATTTATGAAGATCATTTAAAAACGTAAGCATGCAGGGTTGACTGAAATCTGGTAACTATGAGATCCAGGAGAGACACCCAGGTGGCACTAGTGGTAAAGAACGTGCCTGCCAATGTGGGAGATCTGGTACCAATCGCTGGGTCAGGAAGATCCCCTGGAGGAGGAAATGACTATCCACTCCAATATTCTTGCCTGGAGAATCCCATAGATAGAGGAGCCTGGTGGGCTACAGTCCATAGGGTCACAGAGAGTCAGACACGACTGAAGTGACTGAGCACACAGCACATGCACAAGAGGGCAGGGCAGCTATAGCATGCCTAAGTCAATGGGAATGTGCACAAGAAGATTGACGGTAAAAAAATCAGGAAGGTGCAGGTGATAATAGATATGAGGATTAGCATTCCTGTTGGAGTAAAATATGTTAGGAGATGTTGAATAAAATTGCATCCTGAACTTAAGATTGATATTTGCTCTAAAATGTTGTTTAAAGATTTAGTTATTATTTCAGTTTATAATGTGCTTTTGCTACGAACAAGGCTCAAAAGACTGTCGATGGCAATCAAACAAGTCTCGGTTTACACCTTATAGCTCAAACTTTGGAGGCAATGGCATACAACTGCCACCTGGTGTTGGTATGTTCAAATAGCAGGCTTATACATTTAATACATTAAAAACAAAACGAAAAAACTATGTGGGAGCAGGATTTGCAAAACAAGTGTTGAAGTGTTATAGGTCTAAATTAATAAGGTGTTACTGTTTTTTAAAAAAAGAAGACAGAAAGCAACTTTTGAGAATACTTCCTTGTGGGATTCAGAGTGATGCAGAGATTGTTCCTATTTATTATTGGCAAAGGGGATTTTTTTCAGGGATGTGGACACTGTGAATTGTGAATGGATTCATTGTCTCAGCAGTCTGGCTTACAGTTGAATATACTGTAAATGTATATAGCTGAGAAAGTGATCAAATACAAGAAGAAATTTGTTTGAGAGGAGACATTTTGTAAGCTCCAAATTCAACAAAATCAAGCCTTCTTTTTCTTTTGTTGTGTGGTTCAATCTTTTTCTGTATCGTATAACAGTGCTTAATGCTCCAAGAATTCATTTTCCTCAAAGAAATCAGTTTGAAAAATCAAGTCCCATTGTGCTTTCAGATTAATAGACTTTCTGCTTAAAATGGGTATACTGGTAGTACAAATGTAAGTGATTTGTTCCAATCACCTAAAGTCAGGAAGCTTGGCAGGGACTGAACACCCAATCTCCGGCTGTCTTCTCTTGGGAGTCCAGATGTGGAAAGCTTGTCTTTTTTGAGCTTCGTTTTAATTAGCTAATCAGGAGAAACAGTGATGAAGTAGCCCAAGGGAAACCTCCGAGCTACCCAATTGAACATTGTAAGACTAGCTCTATGGTCTAAGAAAAGCTTAAGAATTGTTTAGTTTTACAGTGAAAAATAACATTGGGGATGGTTGCAGTTAGGAAAGAATGAGTCTTAAATGCATTTATCACTGCTCTGGTCCAAGAAAGTTTGCTTTAAAAAATTATAAATTTATAAAGAACACTGCTTACTTGAAAAAAAACGTCTCTTTTGTTGAGTAACAGTGAAAGCTGTGACTTTTAGATTTTCTTGTAGTTCCCTTTGTGAGCAATTAACTACCTTTCTTTTTGGTTCACAGCTGGGAGTTATAAACAAGTTGAGAGTGGCAAGAGAAAAATTTGTTCCGACATCAACAGGAAACTGTATTGGACATTTTTCTGAACCTTACCTCTGTCTCAAGCAATAGGGTCATATTAAATTTCAATTGATACTTTTTACATTTATCTGAATCTACATTAAGCCTCTGACATCTTTAGCATTAGCATTGGATAAAGTGAGTAAATAGGAAACAGAATAAAAAATCGGAGATTGATGTCTGCTTTATTTCCTCCATCTTCCTTTCCATCTCTTTTCCTTTGTGTCTAGCTATCTGAGGTGATTTGTTGTTGCTTAGTCGCTAAGTTGTGTCCAACTCTAGTTTGAAGATGATGCTCCCCAATAATCAGTAGTCTATTCAGAACTCAAATGGACACCTTGCTACCTGTAACTTTAGTACCTATTCACAGTAATGTCTGGATTGCCACTATTTTCCATTTTTATAGCCACCAGATAATGTAGGACTTTGTACAAAAATTGTAACAACTAAGCCATTTCGCTATCTTCTATTTCTGTCCCACCAGGCCCATCCTACACAGAGAGAGAGAGTAGTTAAGTCAATTTTCTCAGACATCATTTTCACTTAGTCAAGTTCTTAGAACGTTTACAATTCACATAACACAACAAATCCAAATTCATTGGTATGACCTTCAAAACTACTCTCCATATTGTTCTCATGTGCAATTTCCATACTGTATTCTCCTATTAGTCCCCATTATGGGCTTTGCTGCAAACAAGCTAAATATGTTACATTGGATAATCTTCTTGAATCTTCACAATGACCTTATGATATATACTTTTATCCTTAACCCCACTTGATAGATGAGAATGCTGGTTTATTGAGGATAAGAACTTTGTCCAAGGGTAATGCAGTTAGTTAGTGGCAAATGTGGGATTAGAATCAGTATTGATTCCAGAACTGTTTTTGTTGTTGTTTAGTTGCTAAGTCATGTCCAACTTTTTGCAACCCCATATTAGTGCTAAATAAATTAGTAGGCAGAATGTAGTGCCTTTCGCCTGTGTTTGAATCAGGGACATGAAAAATATGTTTTTTACAAATTTGGTTTGATACTAAAGAAGGACATTATGGAAAATAACCACCACTGTCTTAATCTTTATTACTTTCTTTTAATTTTCCTCATTTTACACTATTGAAATTGGTCTCAGTAGAAATATTTGGTGAGAAAAATGATAGATATATTATTTTATCTTTTTTAAACTTTGGGTTATGAAGAATTTTAGAATATACACAAAGTAGATAGAATGGTATAATGAATCTCTATGTATTCAATATACCCAGCCCCATATAATAATCAATTCATCACGTGTCATCCATACCTCCATGCACTAACCCCTCCCATATTTAAGCAATTCCATGCATCATGTTATACTTCATGTGTAAATATTTTTGTATGTATCTCTAAGAGGACCATTTTTTAATATAATGACAATACAATTATTTCACCTATATTAACAACAATTCTTTTAATGTCAAATATCCTGCCATTGTACACATTTCCATAAAATAGTATGTATTTTATATACTACATATGAATTAGGATCCAAAAAAAGTCTACACCTTGTGATTTGTTGCTCTTTTAAGTCTCTTAATCTACCACCTAACCTACCATCTCTATTCTTTTTCTTGGCAGTGTGTTGAAGAAACCAGGTTGTTTGTCTTGTAGCATTTCCCACAGTATAGACTTTGATGATTGCATTCCTGTGGTATAGAATAACAAGTTCTTTTGTCCTCTGTGTTTCTTATAAAATGTCAATTGGATCTAGAGACTTGATTGGATCTACAGGTTTGATTTTTTTTTCCAGACTTACTTCCATTAGGAAGCATACAATATCTGATTATGTTTCTAAATATATTTATGTTAACTTGGAGTGTCTTGTGTGCTTATTTATCCATTATTTGATAAGTGTTATGTTTTTTGGAGTTCAGCTTCATCTTCCTTTAATAAATCACATCTATAATTGTATTTTAAGACATTTCAGTTTCATGTTCTTTAAGGTGGAGTTCTTGAAGTAGAATTCTAAATGTTTTTACTTCTGTTATTTTATAATCTCTTAATAAGGCATTCAATTCAATATACATAGAAGTAAGACTTTTCCCATCCACATTTTATATATTAAAAAATATAACTAAGTTATATAATTACAATATAGACTGGAATACACAGGTTTGGGATCAAACAGAATTGATGTTTTATAAGCAAACAGTTAAATCAGAGAGTGAAGAAATATGTGGTTATCCATTAAATTTCAGTATGTTTTGGGCATCAGTTGATATGTTTTACAGAGTTAACATGGCAAATCAGTTAAATAATGGTCAATTGAAAGAGCTTCTAGCACACTGCTGTTCAATAGAACTTTCTGTGGTGATGGACAGGTTCTATATCTGCATTGTCAAGTACAGTAGCCATTAACCACATGTGGCTATTGAGCACTTGAAATGTGACTTCCATGAGACTGTGGAACTGAATTCTTAATTTAACTAATAAATTTAGTTTAATTTATAGCCTTCTAGGACAGCTCAGTTCTAGAATATAAAGCCTACACTAGGGAATAATAACTTGTTCCAGAGTCTGACTCCAGAGCCTGCACCTTTGACCACGACACTATGCTGCTTCTTGTTCTGGTGTTTTTCAGGATTCTTTTTTTTTTTTTTTTGATGCATCAAATACATTCACATTAATTTTATTTTTTAAGCAAATGGCAAAGACCAGTTTACCAGCTTAACTTTTTTATTTTTTATGAGGTGATACCTCATTCTAGTTTTTATTTGCATTTTTACTAATGATATCACCTCATACCTGTTAGAATGGCTATCATCAAAAAGACAAGAAATAACAAGTGTTGGTGAGGATGCAGAGAAAAGAAAACCCTAGGATACTGTTAGTGGGAATGTAAATTGGTGCAGCCACTATGGAGAACAGTATGGAGGTTCCTCAAAAAACTAAAAATAGAACTACCATATGACTCAGCAATTCTACTCCTGGATATAAAGCCAAAGAAAATGAAAACACTCATTGGAAAAGATATATGAACCCTAATATTCATAGCTGAATTATTTATAGTAGCCAAGATATGGAAGCAGCCTAAATGTCCATCAACAGATGAATGGATCAAGAAAATGTGATATATGTATATATCATATATATTTGTGATATGTATATATATAATGGAATATATGTATGTATGTATCTTTGCAATAGAATAGGACTCAGCCATTAAAAAAATGAATTTTTGCCATTTGCAACATGCATAGTCTTGGAGGGTATTATGTTAGTGAATTAAGTCAGAAAAAGAGAGTCAAAGTCAGACAAATGATGTATGTTTTCACTTATATGTGGATGCTAAAATATAAAACAAATGAATATAATAAAACAGAAACAGTCTCACAGATACAGAGAATGAATTAATGGCTATCAGTTAGGGGATGGATGGGGGGAAGGGCAAAATAGGTGAAAGGGATTAAGAGGTACAAACTACTAGGTATAAAATAGATAGGATGCAAGGATGTAATGTATATATAGCACAAGGTATATAGGCAGTGTTTTATAGTAACTTTCTATGAAATATAATCTATAAAATATTGAATCACTATATTTTACATATGAAACATATGATATTTTAAGTCAATTATACTTCAATAAAATAAACAATTGTCTGAACTTACTATGTTGCCAGCATTCATACACTCTAGAAAACACCCTCAGTTTGTTGTTCAGTTGCTAAGTCGTGTCCAACTCTTTGTGACCCCATGAACTGCAGCACTCCAGGCTTCCCTGTCCTTCACTATCTCCTGGAGTTTGCTCAAACTCATGTCCATTGAGTCATGATGCCATCCAACCATCTCATCCTCTGTCATCCCCTTCTCCCTGTGTCCTCAATCTTTCCCAGCTTCAGGGTCTTTTCCAATAAGTCAGCTCTTCACATCAGGTGGCCAAAATATTAGAACTTCAGCATCAGTCTTTCCAATGAATATTCAGAGTTGACTTCCTTTAGGATTGACAGATTTGATCACCTTGCAGTCCAAGGGACTCTCAAGAATCTTCTCCAACACCACAGTCAAAAGCATCAATTCTTCAGTGCTCAGCCTTCTTTATGGTCCAACTTCTCACATCTGTACATGACTACTGGAAAAACCATAGCTTTGACTATTCAGACCTTTGTCAGCAAAGTGATGTCTCTGCTTTTTAATATACTGTCTAGGTTTGCAGGATCACATGGTATGCAGGATCATATGGTAACTCTACTTTTAGTTTTTAAGGAACCTCCATACTGTTCTCCATAGTGACTTCACCAAGTTACATTCCCACCAACAGTGTAGGAGGCTTCCCTTTTCTCCATCTATTTGTCATTGATGTCCCATTTTTAAGCATCTGATAATACCCCATAAGTCTCAGCTACTTGTTTGAATTTTCTCTCTGCCTATTCTTTTTCTTAAAACTTTTTATTTTATATTGGAGTATAGCCAGTTAACAATGTTGTGACAGTTTCAGGTGGACAGCAAAGGGACTCAGTCATACATATATATGTATCCATTCTCCCCAAACCTCTCTCCCATCCAGGCTGCTGCATAACACTGAGCAGAGTTCCCTGGGCTATACAGTGGGTCCTTGTTGGTGTCTCTGCTTATTTATTCTCAGGATTTTTGTCTGGATGTTACTTCAGTGCTAGCTTAAAAAAAAAAAACTTTATTTTCTATTGGGGTATAGCCAATTAACAATGTTGTGATAGCAATTCTGTAAAGCAATTATCCTTCAATTAAAAAATAAATAAATTAAAAAAAAGCAATGTTGTGATAGTTTTAGGTGGACAGCAAAGGGACTCAGCCATACATATACATGTATCCACTTCCCCCCGTTTTAATAACCTTAAAAGGCTGAGGGATGTCTCTGCACACATTGAACTTAGTAATAGTCTATCCTGTTTTGACAGGCTGTTGAAACAAGCATGCATTTCTGGTTTTAAGGTCATCTATGTGGAACCTAGAATGTAGAAACTGGTGGCAGGAAGATGAGGCAATGGGGCATAGCCCAGTCTCCCATCTGCTCACACACTGCTGAGCTGGTAATGTGGCAGCCTGCTGTTTCTCAGGATTTAGTCTTATATGCCTTTTTGTCTGTGTGCATGATCTCTGTTTTAGCTGAAAATTGAATCCTCTCAATTTCCCAAACCTCTTAGCTTTGTGTGGTAACCAGATGCTACACTGGTCTCCAATAAACCACACCTCCCAAGTATTTGGGCTTCCCAGGTAGCTCAGCAGTAAAGTATCCACCTGCAATGCAGGAGACAAGGCTTCAATCTCTGTGTCGGGAAGACCCTGGAGAAGGAAATGGCAACCCACTCCAGTATTCTTGCCTAGGAAATCCCATGGACAGAGAAGCCTGGCAGGCTACAGTCCACGGGGTCACAAAGAGTTGGACATGACTGAGTGACTAAACAACAACCCAAGTATTTACAAACTTGTGTGTCTCACTCACAGCAACCAGGTATAACCAAAAATTGCACTGCAGGTGATACTTCCTGACTTCCAAGGCTAAGCTATAACCTTTCAGCCTTCACCTTGATCTCTTAGAGCACTCGTTCTTGGAGCCCAGAGTTACCTTGTAAGAATCTACCTTTCAGGGTGAAGCTGTGAAACTTCATGGAGAAAGGAAGGGTTCTAGCTGAGACCTGTCTTTAAAGCCATCTCCTCCAAGGTACCAGGCATGTGAGTGAAGCTATCTTGCATCCTACCAACCAGCACAGTTGATAAGTAGGTACCCAAATTATGAAATAATAAGATACCTGTTCAAAGTTTTAGAGATAGTTTGTTACATTGCAGTAGATAACTGGAATACCTGGATAACTTTTACTCTTCCTTCAAAGGTTCATTTAGGCATCACCTCTAAGAAATGTCCAATTTACCTTTTGAATTCCTCTTCCCAGTTTGAGTTAGGTGTAGGTCTTCTTTGCTCCCATGCCCATATGAGCACTTATCACATCTCATTCTACATTTGTGGTTTTGTGCTAACTGCCCCACTAGACTGTGTTCTCCTTGACAGTGTGTCTTACTTCTCTTTCTGAAAGGAGCTTATCCTGGTAGCACATAATGGCTATTTGAAATAAGTCGACTAAATCACAGAATCTCTGGGTTAGTGGGATTTTAGAAACCATATAAAACAACCCACATTAATCTGCTAAGTGTTTGTCCATCCGGCCTGTGTGGGAAGCTCCTCCCATGATGAGAATTTACTACTTCCTGAAGCAGGTTTTAAATAGCTCAGGCTATTAGCACTGCTTGTCAACTTAATTCTCGCTCTAATCATGTTTTCATTCCAGCTCTTCTGGGGGTTCATGCACTTGTTAATATGTTCGTTTGTACTCACTTATGCACTGTCAACATATTTTTTCAGCCTTTTAAATGTTTCAGTCATGTGTATCTAATTGTATTCTAAGCTTGAAAATAAGGTGACTTTCTTAAATGTATTTAACTGTCCCCTGCTGGAACGGTGCTGCATCTAGAAGTAACTCAGTTTATGTTCTTAACAGCTTAGTGAAGGCTATGGGCTCTGGAGTCAGAAGTTGGGTTCAAACCGTGACACTACCACTTATTAGTGGTTATATGACAATAGATAAGTCACTTAAGCTAAATAAGTCTGCTTTTTCCATCTCCCTAAGAAGATATAACTTTCATGTATACTTGTGAAAATTAAATGATAGCTCACATAAATGGTGCTTAGCCAGAACCTAAACTATCAGGAGCTCAATATGTATTAGTGCCTCTTATAACTACTACAGAAACACAGTACCAGTTGACCAAATTAAGAATTCTTTCTCATATTGAGCATTGGATAACTTCCTGGTTTTCCTTTGTCTTACTTGTTTTTCTTGCTTTTGCCTGGCTGCTATTTAAAAAAAAAAAAAAAAAGCTTTACTATAGTGGCATTCAATTTCTTAAAGCTTATCTGCTCTTACCACAGAAAATTCGAATTTGCAAATAACCCCATCTATACACAAGATGATAGGTGCTTTTGTTAAAACCTTAGCTAAGCTTTGATTCCAAATGGTATTGTTTGCAAATGTTTCACTTGCAAGAGAAAAAATGTAGCATTGTATGGAATAGTCTATGATCTAATTTCATTGGTAACAATATCCAGACTCATACCATAATGAACTGAGATACCGTTCTCAACCTAGTTATGTGACTCCTCTAGATCACAGCTTCCTGTTATTAATATAAAAAGAATGTGAAATAATCACTTCTTATTTACTTAGAGGGTAGGTGTTGGGGTGGGGAATGCTTCTTCACTCCTCATATTCCCTTCCAGGTGGAAAGATACCCATTAGTATAACACAACTAGGTATGGAAGAGGAATCAACCACTTGATTGGTGACTTTGGATGCAGAAATTAAGTATGCATAGTACAGCCCTTTCCTGTCCCCTGCTTCTTGGGAGCAGCTGCTCATAGGGAACATGTAGCCTATTCTGTTCTCCAAGGACTGGTTCCATTTTTTTCAGGTTTGATCTTGCTAAATGGTTAAGTCTATAATTAATTCTGTGATTCAGATTGTGAAATTCACTTGGCCTTAGAAGTATCATATTCCTGAATATAAGTTGTAAGAGATATGAAGCTGATATTTTAAAATCTAACTTACTACTATGTGCTACCTCTCAGTTGGTTCAGAAGTTGAACAGGAAAGAGATATTATGTTTATATAGCTGCCTCAAAGACTCCAAAAACAAGGGACAAAGCTTTAGTCATTTTTCTAGTTCTAGCATTTAGTACAATGCCTGGCACACAGCCGGTACTTAAATCCATGCTTTATGGCTGAAACTCTTTTGAGTAAAATAAAGTACTACATAAACAAATGGTAATATTTATTATTTAATTCATTAAGAAAAACAACTGTGCCAGCAGATTTGTAAATTTCTAATTTCTAAGAGAAGCTATTAGCACAACATAGTTGATGCCCCAGGAAATTTGTATATCATTGTCTTAGTTAGTTCCAGCTGTTGTAACAAAATATCACAAACTGGGTGGCTTTCAAACAACAAGCTAATTTCTCATGGTTCTCAAGACTGAAAGACCCAGATCAGAGTGCCAGCATGCTGAGGTGGAGGCCCTCTTATCGTTGCAGACTTCTTTTATTATGATGTGGTGGAAGGGGCAAGCTAGCTTTCAGGGGCCTCTTTTATAGGGGAACAATTCCATATTACTTAGTCATTAAAAAGAATGAAATAATGCCATTTTGCAGCAACATGGATAGACCTAGAGATTGTCATACTGAGTGAAGTAAGTCAGAGAAGAAATATCGTATGACATCCCATATGTGGAATCTAAAAAGAAATTATACAGATGAACTTACAAAAGAGAAAGAGATTCACAGACTTAGAGAACAAATTTATAGTTGCCAGGTAGTGGAGGGACTGCTACTGCTAAGTCACTTCAGTCGTGTCCGACTCTGTGCGACCCTATCCCTGGGATTCTCCAGGCAAGAACACTGGAGTGGGTTGCCATTTCCTTCTCTAATGCATAAAAGTGAAAAGTGAAAGTGAAGTCGCTCAGCCATGTCAGACTCTTGGAGACCCCATGGACTGCAGTCTACCAGGCTCCTCTGTCCATGGGATTTTCCAGGCAAGACTACTGGAGTGGGGTGCCATTGCCTTCTCCGTAGTGGGGGGAAGGATGTGGGAAATGGATAATTAGGGACCTTGGGGCAGACACGTACACACTGCTATATTTAAAATGGAAAACCAACAAGGACCTACTGTTGGAATTCTACTCAGCATTACGTGGCAGCCTGGATGGAAGGGGTATTTGGGGGAGAACGGATTACATGTATATGTATGGCTGAGTCCCTTTGCTTTTCACCTGAAACTATCACAGCATTGTTAATTGGCTATACCCCAATACAAAATAAAAGTTAAAGAAAGGAACTAATTCCATTCATGAAGACTTGGCTCACATGACTTAATCACCTCCTCCAAAGCCCTCTCTTAATACCATTGCCTTAGGTATTAGGTTTTCATCATGTGACTTTTGGGAGTACACAAACATTCAGACAACAACCATGAACTATGCTCCAAATGATTTTTTAAGTAGAAGGAGAGACCAGTCTTCTTGCACATATTACAGATTGGAAAGCTTAAGTACAAAGCAGTTACATAATTTGCTTACACTCTGGAAGCAAGTTTATAGCCATGTTAGGAGTAGACCTTTATTGGCTAGTCTAGGTTCATATTTTGAAATTTGGTGGAATACACTGAGACCACATCTGTAAGCTTTCAAGTCACTCTGGAGACGCCAGACTTATTTACAAGTCCACTTGGAAAATCAGGAATAGTTGTATATGTTCTGGAATGTTTGAATCACAAAGTCATTGAGATAGTTTTGATGGAAGAAGAAACTATCACAATTAAAAGAGGTGTGAAGTTTTTGATTGTTGTGAGAAAAGTAATTACCAGTGATTTGCTACATTTGTAGAGATGACAACAGATATATGACAGCTGGATTAATTGAATGTCTGGTAGGCCTTTTTCTTTATAATTCCAAGTGCATATTATGGAAAAGAAAGCAGGTGTGACCAGTCAATTGTCAAATGAAAAGAATAAATATCACCTGCAGAGTGTACTAATCTGCTAAATTTAATAGTTTGTTTTTCTTAGCTTACAAGATAATCTAGCAATCAATTTTTGATGGTGTGGTGATAAATTTTATACCTAGAGAGCACATACTATTATAAAAGTATATGACAATGTTTGCTATAGAATTTCCTATTTTTAGCTTTTATATGAAGACTTTGCAAAATATACAGATACCAATTTCTGAAGCCACACTCTCATCCCTGCACTACTATGGCACTGAAGTCAATGAGTTTGACACTTCCACAGAGTTGGGCTGCTAGAATATTCACTAAATCTTGACACATATAAAAAAATGCTTGAGACTGACAGGAAACCAGAAATCTAGTCACTGGCTGTGTTACTCAGTAGCTTTGGGACTGGGAACAAATTAATTGTTGATCTCTCTGGACTTCATTCAGTTTTGTATCTAAAATTAGATGATTAGATTAAATCATCATAAATTCCATCTGTGGTTTTATCTCATTACAGAAAAAAATGTCTTAACAATTTTTCTTTAATTGTAAAAGCTATTTAAGACAACAAATTATAAACACCATTATCCCATTGTAGCAAATATATGAAAAGCATTCAGTAAGTATTTGTTGATGGGTTGGCTGATTATCTTACATAAACTGTTAAGGAGGAAAAGTAGAACAAAGTGCCTAATACCTGTAATGGGGTCCTTTTTATTTTCTCAATGTGTATCATCTGCTTTTATATATTACATTAGTGTGTATAATTTCTACTAGCTGCTGAATAGTGAAAGTGAAAGTCGCTCAGTCATGTCTGACTCTTTGCGACCCCATGGACTATACAGTCCATGGAATTCTCCAGGCCAGAATACCAGAGTGGGTAGCCATTCATTCCCAGCTGCTGAATGGGAGGAGGCTATAAGGATTCCCTGGTGGCTCGTTGGTAAAGAACCTGTCTGTCAATACAGGAGATGTAGATTTGATCCCTGGATCGGGAAGATGCCCTGGAGAAGAAAATGGCAACCCACTTCAGTATTCTTGCCTGGGAAATCTCATGGATAGAGGAGCCTGGCAGGCTACAGCCCATGGGGTCACAAAAGAGTCGGACACGACTGAGTACAGACACACACACAGATAATCACCACACATACATTTCCAGTATTGCGGATCAGTAGTTTTTATCTTTATTTATTGATTTATTTATTTATTTTTGGATCAGTAACTTTTAAATTTTAGTCTACCAAAATCATCTGGAGAGCTTGCAAGAAATACAAATTCTGATTAGCAAGACAGGTACTGTACTTAGGGAAGACTATCAGAGATGTTAAAGAAGTTCTTGAGTTCAACTTCTCTGTCTCTTATTAGCTTCACACTTAACGCCACCCCTCTCAGATGCCGCTGTCAACTACCTGACCTAACTCCTCCATGTTATTCATTCCCCATCATGGGCTCAAGGTCAGCTGAGTTGGATGCCTATTTTATTCTCCTCTTGGGTAAGGAAAGGCCCCTCAGTGAATATTATCCATTTTCCTTAATGGACGATTGAGGTTATCCAATGTGGAGCCATTCTGTCTCCTTTTCTCCTCCTTGTTTTTTCTCCTGTCCAGGCATGACTACCATACCTCTGCTTCAAATATAGTTGTTGTATAGCAAGAGATTCAGTGTTAAATAAGTTTAAAATTTACCCTTATTTCAGTTCTTGTAATTTCCCATTTATGTGCACAAAGTCACGTGTATAACCTCTATGTACAAAACCCAGAGCCAATCTTACTCCTCCATTACAACAGTCCAGCTGCCCTATCCCACAGCACTCATTTCCCTGTTTTCTGTCTGTTGTGTGTGGTAATTATGGAATCAGGGGAGACTGCTTGGAAGGAAGCTGTATTTGGGCTGGGCTTTGAAGAAGGGGATAGGATTTCTGCAGAGATGGAGAGAAAGGCAGTAGTGTAAGACAAAGGCAGTAGTGTAAGAGAATAAAGCATTGGTTCTCAAACTTTGTGCACAAGAAATGCCTGGGTGTTTTGTTAAGAATGCAGATTCCTGGGCCACACCAAGAGAGAGTCTCATTAAATTTATCTGGAATGGAACCCAGGGGGCTGCATTTTTGATAATTACTTATGGTGATATCTATTCATAAGCAAGACCTAGAGAAATAGGAAGCTGATAAAAAGTGTAGTCTATCTTTATACATATTAGAATGTACTGTAGATTCTATACTTAAAAAAAACACCTTTCAGCTCAATTAAGTTGATCTGATATTTATCAAACATCTATTATGAGCTTTTTCTCTATATAAATCAGTGGTTCTCAAAATGTGATCTCTCAATCAGCATCATCAGCATCACCTGAGAATCTGTCAGAAATGCAAATTATGGGACTTTACCTCAGACCTACTGAATCAGAAACTCTGGAGCAGGGGTTCAGTGATCTGGTTTAAGCAAGACTTCTAGATATTTTAAGAAGTTTGTGAACCAGTCCTCTAGTGCAATATGAGCTTTGTGTAATATAGCTAACCTTCACGTTTGCTATTAGATCCTCTCAGTCCAAACCAGTATTTTAAAAACAGGAGCAGTGAGAGACTTACCTCATATTTTAATTTAGCAAAATAAAAATAGAGAGCACACGTGTTGTAAAAAGTTGGTGATTTCTTTATCCACACTGGTTAATAATACTAAAGAATTTTAAACTTATTTTCTTAAAGGACATTACCTAATTTAGTTGTCTAAACCAATGGATATGATGGCGTGATTTCATTTTTATATGAATATGTAAATTATACTTATTTGTTACTGTTCTTTCAACATAACTGTGCTGGATATGTAGAAATGCAATTTATTCTAGCCTACAGCGGTGTTTTTCACCTTTTATTGAGCATCAGAATCACCTGGGAAACTTTCAAGATATCTAGATGAGCCTCCTCCCTCCATTCTGATTGAGTTGATCTATATTGGTGCAGAAGCACTGGGTAGCTTTGAGAGCTCCCCAGGGGATTGTTCTGTGTGGCAGGTTTGAGAACCACAGGCCTTGAGTTTTCTACCTGGTTCCTATCTTGATTTAGCCTCTAACCTGTTTGTTTAACAGAATATGTATCCTGAAAAAAGTGAAACAATGAAAGAGTTCCTATAACAATAAAATTTTGAAAAGGCAATAATGGTTAGCAGGTCAAGAGACTGTAATTCAGACCTCTTCCACTAGGTGATCAGTGCATCATTTAATATTCTTTGGTGATTAACATCTGGACAGCAAAGTCTTTGAAACCAAGGACTGTATCTTGTCATGTTTGTATCCTCCTTGTTAGGCATACAGAATAGACCCTCAAAAGTATTTGTTGAATAAATGAAAGGAAGGAAGGGATCGAGAGAGTGAAATATGAGTGAGCCAATTAACCAGCAAATTTCTGGCTTTCTAGGTGGGTCAGTGGCAAAGAATCTGCCTGCCAGTGCAGGAAACACAAGAGATGAAGGTTCGATCCCTAGGTGGGGAAGATCCCCTGGAGAAGGAAATGGCAATTTTTAGCCACTGTTTTCACATATTAGTCTAGAATCTTGGGCAAAGAAGCAAATAAATAGCAAGGTCACACACAGAGTCAAACACAACTGAAGCGATTTAGCATGCATACATGGTTCCTATACTCTGAGAATTTAAAATTTCATGATGTATAGATATGTATACATATTAAAATGCAAGGTAGGTTAAAATTTGTACCAAAAATGCAAAATCTCAGAAAGACTAATATCATATGTTATCCCTCATATGCAGATTCTTTAAAAAATGATGCAAATGAATTTATTTACAAAATACAAATAGACTCACAGATCTAGAGAATGAATTTATGGTTGCCAGGGAGGGATAGACTGGGAGTTTGGGATTGACATGTACACACTGCTATATTTAAAATAAAATGCCTTTCTGTGAGAAAAGTTAAAAAAAACCCTCAAAATGCAAAGCTTAAATGATACTGGGTTTCATAAGATGAAGAGCTTATAATGGATTGGGGCAACCAGGAAAGATTTCATAGAGGAAGTGGAACTTCAGCAGATGGATGAAGTGGGAAGAATAAATCAATAGGGAAGAGCATTAGGGACACAGATGCAGCAGAATTTGGGGAGCTAAACTTGAAAAAAGTAGGTTTGGGCTAGATTTTAGAGAGTTTTTGATGCAAATTAAACTGTTTGAATTTTTAGATTTTATCTTATGGATGAAAGAGAGGCATTAGTGTGTTTTGTGGTTTGTTGGTTTTTAGCAGGGGAGAGACATGAAAAAAATAGCATTTTAGACATTTTATTTTGGTAATAGAATAGCTATCAATTGGGATGGAGGTTGGCATTGATGGTGGCTGAGTAAATTACGAGGGTGTTGAAAATACAGGCCACTAAAAGTCTTGTGTGGAATTATGCCATGACAGTGGGAACATACAGGAAAGAACAGATGGTGAATTTGTAGTTAACAGATGGTGAACTACAATATCCAGTTATGTATATATATGTGTATATATATATATATAATGCCAAATATGTGCCAAACAATTTAAATCAAAGGAACATCTAGGGCTAACAAACAAGATATTTAAGAATTGGTACAGCATGGGCATCCTCAGCTTCCACCTGTCAGAACTCATGCAGTCCAGTAGGTTTTGCCAGTGTTTACTGACTGACTATCAGTCCTGGATAAAGCAGTGAACAAAACAGTCTGTGCCCTCATGGAGCTCTTAGGTTTTTAAAGAAGAATATGTTTGGTGCTAGAGTGTCAACAGAGAAATGACAGCCCCCATAAAGTTGTGACACTAAAAATTATCTCTTGGACAATAAATATATAGAATTAATTGGGCTACCCCTTGATTATTTTCTTAATTTGTAGCTTCTTTTCCTTTTCATTCTGTACTAACCTACCCCTTTTGAAACCTCCTCTATGGCTCTTGTGGCCTACTATAAAACCTGTTCTCTTTATAGATTGAATCTATTTACTTCTTGTTGCTTTCAGTTACAAGCTTTGCATGCTCTTTTAAAACTTCCCAAATCTAAGTTGTGCCACATGTGACAGATCTATGAAGATTTAATGATATTTGAGGCCATGTCATAATAATCATTGGGCTTTGCCAGTGGCTCAGCGGTAAAGAATCTGCCTGCAATGCAAGAGATGCAAGTTCGATCCCTGGGGTGGGAAGATCCCTGGAGAAGGAAATGGCAACCCACTCCAGTATTCTGGCCTGGAAAATTCCATGGACAGAGAAGCCTGGCAGGCTACAGTCCATGGGGTCACAAAGAATTGGACATGACTGAGCAAATTGAGCAGGCACGCAAGCAAAAGGAGAGATAGAGAAAGAGAATGTTAAGAGCATGCAAACTTGGTCCAAGTTTACTGGTTGCTAGAGACGTATTTTTTAGGTCAAGTTGTTTTTTACAGACCTCTTAATGATTGCACTTTGCATAATCAATGGGATCACCTTTGCAGTAAATCCTTTGTGCTTGTTAAAATGTCTGAAAATACCAGATTGACAATTTTTCAGGCTGTTTCTTAATCACATTTAATCAGGTATAATTTATCAAATCATTCAGTAGGAATACTATCTTTTACACAAAGGACATTCTTAATTATTAAACACTGGCAAAATGAAGTGTGTTATTGAAATACTAGGGAAGGTCAATTTTTCTGAGTATCAACATTTAAGACCATTTTATTGTCTAAGACTTCTGTTTAAAAACAAAGAAAAATAACACCTTTATTTTTCTTTTATAAATATAATAGAAGAAGAAGAAGAAGTGAAGTCACTCAGTTGTGTCTGACTCTTTGCGACTCCATGGACTGTAGCCCACCAGGCTCCTCCGTCCATGGGATTTTCCAGGCAAGAGTACTGGAGTGGGCTGCCATTTCCTTCTCCAGGGGATCTTCCCAACTCAGGGATTGAACCCAGGTCTCCTGCATTGCAGACAGATGCTTTACCATCTGAGCCACCAGGGAAGCCCTATTAATATTTATGTTAATAAATATATGATTTATTGCAAAAAGTACTTTGAAGATACAGAAAAAATTTTAATGTTAATCAAAAGCACTCATATTTGTACAACAGACATTCAAAAAGTCTAGTAATTATTTCAACACTTTTTTCTGTGAATAGTGTAATGCTTTGTATATAATTTTGTACCATAATTTTAAATTTAACATTATAGGGCATTTCCACGAGTCTATGTCTTTATTTTTCTAAAATACAGTTATAATTGCTATATAATGTTATATGGATGTATACCTTGCTTTAACATATAAACAAAACTCACTTCTGCATTTCTGATCATATCCCTAGATTACTAACCGATATTTTCAGTTATTATGCCCAAGCGAATAAATATTTATAAGGCCCTTTATATATTTTATTATCCAGAAATGTTATAGCTAACTACTCAGTCACCAGTAAATATCTCAGAGTTATCTTGCTCATTCTATTCTCATTAGAATTTCGTACAACTATTAATACATGGAGAAAAATGGCAGTCACTTTTGTTTCTAATAAACCAGCAAACCAGCTGCCCATATTGACTCTCCCATGAAAAACAAAACAAAATGAATAAAAGCACTTTATAAATCTTTTTGAATACATCTATCAGCTAGAAAAAAAATAAGAAATTATTATTCAGTGACCAAATGAAGGCAGAGACCTAAAAGGACTAGGCATCTCTGTGAAGCCAACTTTTAGTTTAAGAGCATATGCTGAGCCCAACAAACTGTTTTTCACAGTCTTGTGGAGTTCAGGGAACAAGAAACAAAGCCTATAATCCACCTAAGAGGAAGAATCTAACAAGAGATCCTTCTACAAATTTTGGGACCCAAAGAGCCATACCTACAGTTTAAGGGTTAACTAGGAATAAATCTGTTCCTTATCCAGGAGACTGAAAGGAAAACTGTACTACCTGCTTTGAACCCTGGTAGGAATGTGAGTTAATCTCTTGAGATTTTTGAGGTAGCAAGCTAGTTTTTACATAAGTTTACAGCCCAAATATTCACCACGTATGTAGCCTGGAAAACCCAAAGCTGAGTATTTAGTTTAAAGCAAAACCAGACTGGTGGTTTCTCCAAGAGTCTAACAGAACCAAACTCAAGTTCTTTTTTGAGTGAACATACCTTTATCCTAAGCTCAAAATAATTCCCACAGATAGAGATAAAAGGAAAATGAGAGAAAAATAAGCTTATGAAGAAGTAACCATGCATGAGAGCCAGTAGAAACAAAAGACAATAGAATAAGATTCATAAAATTTTATCTTTGTACCTATGAGACTTGGGGTATAAAATAAATTTTCTACATTTTAATAAATTAAAGAGAGAATTAAAAATATAACCAAGGAGGAAGTAGCTATTAATTCATAAAGAACCCATCTTTTTTTTTTTTTCATTTATTTTTATTTGTTGGAGGCTAATTACTTTACAATATTGTAGTGGGTTTTGTCATACATTGACATGAATCAGCCATGGATTTACATGTATTCCCCATCCCGATCCCCCCTCCCACCTCCCTCTCTACCCACTCCCTCTGGGTCTTCCCAGTGCACCAGGCCTGAGCACTTGTCTCATGCATCCAACCTGGGCTGGTGATCTGTTTCACCCTAGATAATATACATGTTTCAATGCTGTTCTCTCTAAACATCCCACCCTCGCCTTCTCCCACAGAGTCCAAAAGTCTGTTCTGTACATCTGTGTCTCTTTTTCTGTCTTGCATATAGGGTATCATTACCATATTTCTAAATCCGATATATATGTGTTAGTATACTGTGATGTTCTTTATCTTTCTGGCTTACTTCACTCTGTATAATGGGCTCCAGTTTCATCCATCTCATTAGAACTGATTCAAATGAATTTCTTTTTAATGGTTGAGTAATATTCCATGGTGTATATGTACCACAGCTTCATAAAGAACCCATCTTAACGGAATATGTTGAAATTGAAAACTTTGTGAAAGTGTTTAACAATGATTACACACAATTGAATATAATTTTAGAGAATTATAATAAAGAACTGAAGGAAATACACAGAATACAGTCCAAGAGATGAAGGGGTGGGAACTATGAAAGAAGGGATAACAGACTTGTAGGACAGACTGCGAAGATCTACCATACAGTTCACCAGAGATCCAAAAACAAAAGAAATTGAGAGTGAAACAGGGGAAATATTTGAAGATATAAGGACTGAACTGTCTGTAAAACTATTAGAAAACATCAATACATGGATTCAAGAAACATATCTAATCCTAAGCAAGATTTAAAAAAAAAACACGCACACTCCTATAGACATTATGTTGAAACTATAGAATACCAAAGACAAAGTGATCTGAAAACAAGTGGCAAACTAGAGTTCTATAACCAACAAAAATATCTTTGTGGCAGAAAATATGATCTAAGATGGGAGATTTGAAAAACAAGATGTGCTGAAGAAATAAAATTGCAAGTACATGGGTAAACATAAATATATACAGAATATTTAAAATAATGATGATGTCTTGAGGAATAAGAAAGATAAAACTAAATGCTAGATAGTGGTAGTAATGTTATAGTAGTAACATTATGTCAAGAGGAGATTTGTTAAAATGGAAATGAATCAGGCTTGGTGTTCTTGGTTCTTGTATTATTTACTTGGGTAAATATACTGATGAAGGTAGATATACTGATGAGCTTTGAATTTCAAACTATTGTTATCATATACCCAACAGTATCTGACCACAGGGTGATTAAATTAGAAATCAACAGGTAACTACAAAAGCCTCACATACCTCAAAATAATGATACACTTTTCAATAATTACCAAATCACAGGACAAATAAAACTGGAACTTATGAAATGTTTGGAATTTTTAACATGCAACATAAGAAAATGTAGATCACACTAAGTCAGTAGACTTTATTTTCTTGGGCTCCAAAATCACGGCAGGTGGTGACTGCAGCCATGAAATTAAAAGATGCTTGCTCCTTGAAAGAAAAGCTGTGACAAACCTGGACAGCATATTAAAAAGCAGAGACGTTACTTTGCTGACAAAGGTCCGCATAGTCAAAGCTATGGTTTTTCCAGTAGTCATGTATGGATGTCAGAGTTGGGCCATAAGGAAAAGCTGAGTGCTGAAGAAATGATGCTTTTTGAACTGTGATGTTGGAGAAGACTCTTGAGAGTCCCTTGGACTGCAAGGAGATCAAATCAGTCAATCCTAAAGGAAATCAATCCTGAATATTCATTAGAAGGACTGATGCTGAAGCTGAAGCTCCAATATTTTGGCCACCTGATGCAAAGAGCTGACTCATTGGAAAAGACCCTGATGCTGGGAAAGATTGAAGGCAGGAGGAGAAGGGGACGACAGAAAATGAGATGGATGGTATCACTGACTCAATGGACATGAGTTTGAGCAAGCTCTGGGAGATGGTGAAGGACAGGAAGCCTGGCGTGCTGCAGTTCATGAGGTCGCAAAGAGTCGGACACAACTGAGCGACTAAGCAACAACAGTCAATAGAGGGAAATTTTAATAGCATTAAATGTGTGTATTAAAGGAAAGAAAGTCTGGAAGTTAATGAATTCTAGAAAAAGAGTAGAAAACTAAATGTAAAGAAATGATAAGTAAGGAAAGAACATACACTAGAGATTAATGAAATATAAAATAAACATACATGAGACAGGGCCAACACAACCAAGATTTAGTTTTTTAGGAAGAAAAATAAAATGAACAAATCACTATGAAGAAGTGAGCAAGAGACAGAAGAGGAAAAGGCATGGTACAAATGTACAACGTCAGGAAAACAGAAGGGTATATACAAAACTGCACCTAAAAATATGAGTGTATAATGAACAATTTTATGCCAGTACATTTGATACATTACATACTTAGGAAGATCCCTGGAAAAACATAATATGCAATGTATCTCAAGAAGAAATATAAATTCCTAATTTACCCATTCCCACTACCCTTTTCCCTTTGGTGACCTTAAGTTTGTTTTTATATCTGTGGATATATTTGTTTTGAATATAAGTTCATTTCTATCCCTTTTATTTTAGATTCCACATATAATTGATATCACATGATATTTGTCTTTGTCTTGCTTATGTGGCTTTGGTCTATTAATATTGCATCAAATGGCATTGTCTCATTCTTTTTGTGGCTGAGTAGTATTCCATCATATATATATATGTATATATATATACATATATATGTCATATCTTCTTTATCCATTCATCTGTTGATAGACATTTAGTTTGCTTCCATGTCTTGGCTATTGTAAATAGTGCTGCTATGAACATTGGGGTGCATGTATCTTTTTGAATTAGAATTTTCTCTGGATATATGCCTAGGTGGGATTGCTGGATCATCAGTTCAGGCACTCAGTCGTGTCTGACTTTGAGACCCCACGGACTGCAGAATGCCAGGCTTCCCTGTCCATCACTAACTCTTGGAACTTGCTCAAATTCATGTGCATCAAGTTGGTGATGCCATCCAGTCATCTCATCCTCTGTCATCCCCTTCTCCTCCTGCCTTCAATCTTTCCCAGCATCAGGGTCTTTCCAATGAGTCAGTTTTTCACATTAGGTGGTCAAAGTATTGGAGCTTCAACTTCAGCATCAGTCCTTCCAATGAATATTCAGAACTGATTTCCTTTAGGATTGACTGGTTTGTTCTCCTTGCTGTCCAAGGGACTCTCAAGAGTCTTCTCCAACACTACACTTCAAAGGCATCAATTCTTCTGCACTCAGGTTTCTTTATTGTCCAACTGTCACATCCATACACGACTATTGGAAAAACCCTAGCTTTGACTAGATGGAACTTTGTTGGCAAAGTTATGTCTCCACTTTTTAATATGCTATCTAGGTTGGTCATAGCTTTTCTTCCAAGGAGCGTCTTTTAATTTCATGGCTGCAGTCACCATCTGCAGTGATTTTGGAGACCCCCAAAACAAAGTCTGCCACTATTTCCATTGTTTCTGCATATATTTGCCATGAAATGGTGGGGTCAGATGCCATGATCTTTGTTTTCTGAATGTTGAGTTTTAAGCCAGTTTTTTCACTCTTCTCTTTCAACTTTCATCAAGAGACTCTTTAGTTCCTCTTCACTTTCTGCCATAAGGGTGGTGTCATCTGCATATCTGAGGTTATTGATATTTCTCCCAGCAATCTTGATTCCAGCTTGTGCTTCATTCAACCCAGCATTTCTCATGATGTACTCTGCATAAAAGTTAAATAAGCAGGGTGACAATATACAACCTTGACAATATACAACTCCTTTCCCAATTTGGAACCAGTCTGTTGTTCCATGTCCCATTCTAACTGTTGCTTCTTGACTTACATACAGATTTCTCAGGAGGCAGGTCAGGTGGTCTGGTATTCCCATCTCTTTAAGAATTTTCCACAGTTTGTTGTGATCCACAGAGTCAAAGGCTTTGGCATAGTCAATAAAGTAGAAGTAGATGTTTTTCTGGAACTCTTGCTTTTTCAATGATCCAACGGATGTTGGCAATTTGATCTCTGGTTCCTCTGCCTTTTCTAAATCCAGCTTGAACATCTGGAAGTTCTCAGTTCACCGTACTGTTGAAGCCTAACTTGGAGAATTTTGAGCATTACTTTGCTAGCCTGTGAGATGAGTGCAATTGTGCAGTAGCTTGAACATTCTTTGGAATTGCCTTTCTTTGGTACTGGAATGAAAACTGACCTTTTCCAGTCCTGTGGCCACTGATGAGCTTTCCAAATTTGATTGCATATTGAGTGCAGCACTTTCACTGCATCACCTTTTATATAATATATAAATTATATTTGAAATAGCTTATCTGGAATTCCATCACTTCCATTAGCTTTGTTGGTAGTGATGCTTCCTAAGGCCCACTTGACTTTGCACTCCAGGATGTCTGGCTCTAGGTGAGTGATCACATCATCATGGTTATCTGGGTCATGAAGATCTTTTTTGTATAGTTCTTCTGTGTATTCTTGCCACCTCTTCTTAATATCTTCTGCTTCTGTTAGGTCCATACCATTTCTGTCCTTTATTGTGCTCATTTGCATGAAATGTTCCCTTGGTATCTCTGATTTTCTTGAAGAGATCTCTAGTCTTTCCCATTCTATTGTTTTTCTCTATTTCTTTGCATTGATCACTGAGGAAGGCTTTCTTATCTCTCCTTGCTATTCTTTGGAACTCTGCATTCAGATGGATATATCTTTCCTTTTTCTCCTTTGCCTTTTGCTTCTCTTCTTTTCTCAGCTATTTGTAAGGCCTCCTCAGACAACCATTTTGCCTTTTTGCATTTCTTTTTCTTGGGGATGGTTTTGATCACTGCCTCCTGTACAATGTTATGAACCTCCATCCATAGTTCTTCAGGCACTCTGTCTATCAGATCTAATCCCTTGAATCTATTTGTCACTTCCACTGTATAATCATAAGGGATTTGATTTAGGTCATACCTGAATGGTCTAGTGGTTTTCCCTACTTCAATTTAAGTCTGAATTTGGCAATAAGGAGTTCATGACCTGAGCCACAGTCATCTCCTGGTCTTGTTTTTGCTGACTGTATAGAGCTTCTCAATCTCCGGCTGCAAAGAATTATATGCTGGATCATATGGAAACTTTTTTTTTTTTTTACTTTTCTAAGGAAACTGCATGGGCTTCCCTGGTGGCTCAGTGGTAAAGAACCCCTGCCAATGCAGGAGATGCTGGTTTAATCCCTGGGTTGGGAAGATCCCCTGGAGAAGGAAATGGCAACCCACTCCAGTATTCTTGCCTGGGAAATCCCATGGACAGAGGAGCCTGGCGGGCTACAGTCCATGGGGTCGCAAAAGAGTTGGACACAACTTAGTGACTAAACAACAATACTCTAGTTGCAGCGAGCAGGGCTACTCTGTAGTTACTTCAGTAGTTGCAGCTCAGTAGTTTTGGTTCCCAGGCTCTAGAGCACAGGCTCAATAGCTGTGGCCCATGGGTCTAGTTGTTCCTCAGCACATGGGATCTTCCTGGACTAGGGATCGAACCCGTGTCTCCTGCATTGGCAGGCGAATTCTTTACCACTGAACCACCAGGGAAGCCCCTCACTTCAGTTTTGATTCACATTTTCCTGATAATGAATGATGTTGAGCCTCTTTTGCTAATTTAGTTAATTTATTTTAATTGGAGGATAATTACTTTACCATACTGTGATGGTTTAGGACTCCCCAGTAGCTCAGATGGTAAAGAATCTGCCTGCAACACAGAAGGCCTGGGTTCAATCCCTGGGTTGAGAAGATCCTCTGGAAAAGGAAACAGTGATCCACTCCAGTATTCTTGCCTGGAGAATCCCATGGACAGAGGAGCCTGGTGGGCTGCAGTCCATGCAGTCACAAAGAGTCAGAAATGACTTAGTGAGTAACACTGGTGTTTACCATACAGCGACATGAATCAGCCACAGGTACACATATGTCACCCCATCCTGAACCCCCTCCCACCCCCCTCCCCACCCTATCCCTCTGGGTTGTCCCAGAGCACAGACTTTGAGTGTCCTGCTTCATGCATCGAACTTGCAACTGGTCATCTATTTTACGTATGGTAATACACATGTTTCAATGCTATTCTCTCATCATCCACCCATGCCTTCTCCCACAGAGTCCAAAAGTCTGTTCTTTACATCTGTGTCTCTTTTGCTGCCCTGCATATAGGATCATTGTTACTGTCTTTCTAAATTCCATATATATGCATTAATATACAGTATTTGTCTTTCTCTTTCTGACTTACTTCACTCTGTATAATAGGCTCCAGTTTCATCCACCTCATTAGAACTGATTCAAATGCATTCCTTTTTATAGCTGAGTAATATTCCATTGTGTATATGTACCATAACTTCCTTATCCATTCATCTGCTGATGGACATCTAGGTTGCTTCCATGTCCTAGCTATTGTAAACAGTGCTACAATGAACATTGGGGTACATGTGTCTCTTTCAATTCTGGTTTCCTCAAGGTGTATGCCCAGCAGTGGGATTGCTGGGTCGTATGGCAGTTCTATTTTCAGTTTTTTTAAGGAATCTCCATACTGCTCTCCATAGTGGCTGTACCAGTGTGCATTCCCACCAACAGTGTAAGAGGGTTCCCTTTCCTCCACACCCTTTCCAGCATTTATTGTTCATAGACTTTTTGATGGCAGCCATTCTGATGGATATGAGATGATACCTTATTGTGGTTTTGATATGTATTGTTCTAATAATGGGTGATGTTGAGCATCTTTTCATGTATTTATTAGCCATCTGTATGTCTTTGGAGAAATGTCCATTTAGTTCTTTTGCCCACTTTTTGATTGGGTTGTTTGTTTTTCTGGTACTGAGCTGCATGAGCTGCTTGTATGTTTTGGAGATTAATTCTTTGTCAGTTGTTTTGTTTGCTATTATTTTCTCCCATTCTGAAGGCTGTCTTTTCACCTTGCTTATAGTTTCCTTCATTGTGCAAAAGCTTTTAAGTTTAATTAGGTCCTATTTGTTTATTTTTGTTTTTATTTCCATTACTCTGGGAGGTGGGTCATAGAGGATCTTGCTGTGATTTATGTCAGAGAGTGTTCTGCCTGTTTTCCTCTAAGAGTTTTATAGTTTCTGGTCTTACATTTAGATCTTTAATCCATTTTGAGTTTATTCTTATGCATAGTTTTATAAAGTATTCTAGATTCATTTTTTTTACATGTGGTTGAGCAGTTTTCTTAGCACAACTTGTTAAAGAGACTGTCTTTTCTCCATTGTATATTTTTGCTTCCTTTGTCAAAGATAAGGTGTCCATAGGTACATGGATTTATCTCTGGACTTTCTATTTTGTTCCATTGATCTATATTTCTGTCTTTGTGCTAGCACCTTTTTCATGTGCTTGCTAGCCATCTGTATGTCTTCTTTGGAGAAATGTCTCTTCAGGTCCCTTTCTCACTTTTTGATTGGGTTGTTTCCTTTTCTGGTATTGAGTTGTATGAGCTGCTTGTATATTAACGGAAATCAATTATTTTTCAGTTATTTCCTTTGCTATTATTTTCTTCCATTCTGAGGGTTGTCTTTTCACCTTGCTTTTGCTGTGCAAAAGCTTTTAAGTTTAATTAGGTCCCACTTGTTTATTTTTGTTTTTATTTCCATTATTCTAGGAGGTGGATCATAGAAGATCTTGCTTTGATTTATGTCATCAAGTGTTCTGCCTATGTTTTCCTCTAAGAGTTTTATAGTTTCTGATCTTACATTTAGGTCTTTAATTCATTTTGAGTTTATCTTTGTGTATGACATTAGGTAGTGTCAAAGAGGATTATTCTTGAGCATTAAAAATCTAGTGAAATTTGCTTTGCTAGTGGAGTTTGGACTTGCTTGGAACCCATCACCTCTTTCTTCTTTCCTACTTCTCCCTTTCATAATGGGAGTGTCTGTCCTATAATCCTTCCAACCATTACATTTTGAAAGCAGAGAACTTGTCTGGGTTACAGGGTCCCAGCTGAAGAAGAATTTTGTGACAGGATAATTATACCCCAAATATCTCTCTTCATTTTTATTGGAGTATAATTGCCTTACAATGTTGTGTTAGTTTCTACTGTACAGGAAAGTGAATCAGTTATACATATGTATGTATATGTGTTTGTGTGTGTGTGTATATATATATATCCTCTTATTTAGAGTTCCTTCCCATTTGGGTCACCACAGAGCATTGAGCTGTGCTATACAATAGGTTCTCATTAGTTATCTATTTTACACATAGTAGTAGTAGTAGTAGTGTTAGTTGCTCAGTTGTGTCTGACTCTTTGTGACCCCATAAACTGTAGCCCACCAGGTTTCTCTGTCCATGGGATTCTCCAGGCAAGAATACTGGAGTGGGTTGCCATTCTCTCTTCTCCAGGGGATCTTCCTGACCCAGGGATCAAACCTGGGTCTCCTGCATTGCAGGTAGATTCTTTACCATTTACCATTACTGATCTTTACCATTCTTTACCATTTGAGCTACACATAGTAGTGTATATATGGGAGATTGGGAGATTTATCCCAATCTCCCAATTCATCCCACCTTCTCTTCCTCCCTTCATATCCATGTTTGTTCTCTACATCTGTGTCTCTATTTCTGCTTTGCAAATAAGTTCATCTGTACCATTTTTCTAGATTCCACATGTAAATGATATTATATGATATTTGTTTTTCTCTTTCTGACTTAGTTCACTCTGTATGACAGTCTTTAGGCCTTTCCATGTCTCTGCATATAGTACTATTTCATTCCTTTTTATGGCTGAGGCTTCCCTGGTAGTTCAGCCTGTAAAAAATCCACCTGCAATGCAGGAGACCCAGGTTTGATCCCTGGGTCGGGAAGATACCCTGGAGAAGGAAATGGCAATCCACTCCAGTATTCTTGCCTGGAAAATCCTGTTTACAGAGGAGCCTGGCAGGCTATAGTCTAGGGGTTGCAAAGAGTTGGACATGACAACACGCACACACATGTGGTGAATTAGCTAAAGGCTCTAATGGAAAAAGTGGAAACATGCAAGAAGATATGGATAATGTAAGCAGAGACAGAACCTCTAAGAATCAAAAGGAAATGCTAGAAATGCAATTGATATAGTAAGAGAAGAGAAAATTTAAAATCATAAAATGCTCAATTAAAACTACATAAATCAGAAAATAATAAAGACAAAAGAAACAAAGAACAAGGACAACAAATAAAAACTAGCAATTGTGATAAGATATTAATCTACATCAATAATCATTTTAAACATCAGTGGTCTAAATACACAAATTAAACAAGTGCATATGGAAACTAGTCTTTATATGTTGTTTATAAGAAGCTGTATGTTAGCTATAAGAAAATTTCATTAATGTACATAGACACAAAAAAGTGTAGGGATGGAGAGAGGTAAACCATTTTAATAATAATCAGAAGAAGAATAGGTAAATTAATATTTATATTGTGTCCAGATAAAGCAGACTTTAGAGTAAGGAAAAGTATCAGGGATACAGAGGGGCATTACACAATGATAAAGGGGTCAATTCTCCAAGAAAACATAGTGATCCTGAATGCGTATGCACCTAACAACAGAGTGTCAACATATATGAGGCAAAAGCAAATAGAAGTGCAGGGAGAAATAAATGAACTCACTATTATAGTTGGAGACTTCAGTACACCTCTATCAGTAATTGACAGATCCTGCCAGCAGAAAAATAATGACACAGCTGAACTGAACAACACCATATATCAACTGGATCTAATTGACATTTACAAAATACTTCATCCAATAGCAGCAGAATGAATGTTTTTCTCAAGCTTATAGAGCATTTACCAAGATAAACCACATTCTGGGCCATAAGACACAACTTAGAAAATTTAAGAGATTATTAATCACACAAAATACATTCTCAGACCACAATGAAATGGAACAAAAAAAATCAATGATGAAAAGATAGTTGAAATACACTATGCCTGGAGATTAAATGGCACACTTACAAATAACACATGGGTCAAAGAAGCTTCAAGAGAAATTAAAAAAACATTTTGAGGAAAATGAAAATGCAACTTAGCAAATTTGGATGCAGCAAAAGCAATGCTTAAAGGGAATTCTTTAAACATTTAATACATATACCAGAAAAGAGGAAAGATCTAAAATTAATAATCTAAGCTTCCACCTTAGGAAACTGGAAAAAGAAGAACAAATTAAATAGAAGTAAGCATAAGAAAAGGAATAATAAAAATTAGAGAATATCTTCTAGAAGATAACAGAGGAAATACTTACTAACTCATTCTGTGAAGCTAGTAATACCAAAATCAGGTAAAGTCATTACAGGAAAGAAAAACTACACCAATATCTCTTATAAATATAAGTGCACAAATATTAGGAAATGAAATCCAACAATGTGTAAAAAATTGCATAAATTGCATGACATGAATAAGTGAGATGAATTCTGTATATGCAAGGTGGTTCATCATTTGAAATTAATGTAATCCTTCACATCAGCAGACTAAGGAAGAAAATCATATAATATTAATAGATACAGAAAAAGCACTGACAAAATCTAATACCCATTCATGATTTTAAAAACTCTTAGCAAATTATGAATAAAGGGGATCTTCTCCAACTTGATAAAGAACATCTACAGAAAGCCTTCAGTTAATGTCATACTTGATAACAAGCCAGGTGATTTCCTGCTAATATCAGGAATAACACAATGTTGTCACCTCTTATCTCTCTTAGTCAACATAGTCCTGGAAATCTTTACTAATTCAATAAGACAAGAAAGGTAAATAAAAGGCATGTGGATTGGAAAGGAAGAAATAAAACATTTTGTTTGCAGATGATATATCTACCTAAAAAATTCCAAAGAATTAATAAAATCTCTCTTGGAACTAATAAGCAATTATAAGCAAAGTTGTAGAATAAGAAGTTAATGTATAATGATAAATTGCTTTACTATATTGCAGCAATGAAAATTGGAATTTGGAATTAAGAACATAACTTCATTTATATAATTCTGGGTTTTCTTTGCTTGTGTTTTGTTTGGGATTTTGTGTCTATATTCATAAGTTTATTTTTTTGGTATAATTTTGTCTAGTTTTGTCAGGGCCTTATAGAATGATGTAATAAATGTTCTTTTTTGGAAGATTATGTGAAGATTTGGTATTAATTCTTTAAGTATTTGGGATAATTCATCAGTGACACTATTGAACCTGGTTTTTTCTTTGTGGGAAGGTTTTTAATGAACAATTTCATGTGTTTATTACAGGTCTATTCATATTTTGTCTTATTGAGTCAGTTTCCAAAGTTTGTGGTGATTTTAATATACATTATGTTTTAGAACAGATTTTAGTTTATAAAAAATTGAGTGAATAATAGTACAGTTTCTGTAAACCCCTTCACAATTTCTCTTATTGTGAACATCTTGCATTAGTATGGTATATTTCCTACAATGATGCACTAATATTAACACATTGTTGTTAACTAAAGTTCATAATTTAGATTAGAGTTCACACTTTGTATATTCTATGAGTTTTGACAAATGTATAATGACATATATCCACAATTATAGCATCATACATAGTATTTTCACTGTCCTGTCATCTTCTCTGCTCTGCCTTTACATCCCTGCCTATTCCCTAACCCCTAGAAATCACTAATCCTTTTACTATCTCCATATTGCCTTTTCCAGAATGTTGTATGGTTGGAATCATACAGTATGTAACCCTTTCAGATTGGCTTCTTTCACTTAGGAATGTACATTTAAAATTCCCCCATGTCTTTTGTGGCTTGATAACTCATTTCTTTTTTTATCAACAAATAATATTCCTTTGTATGGATGTATGACTATTTATTCATTCACCTGGTGAAGCATACCTTGGTTGTTTCTAAGTTTGGGCATTTGTGAATAAAATTGCTTTAAAAGTTGTGTTCAGGTCTTAAAACTTTTTAAAAAATTTTATTTGCTTATTTTATTTTTGGCCGTGCTAGGTCTTTGTCACTGTGCGTGGGCTTTCTCTAGTTGCAGCAAGTGGGGGCTACCCTCTAGTTGCAGTGCGTGAACTGCAACTTGTGGCAGCTTCTCTTGTTAGAGAGAATGGGCTCTAGGGTGCAGGTTTCGGTATTGTGTCATGTTGGCTCAGTGTTTGCAGCTCGAGGACTAGAGAGTGCAGGCTCAGTAGTTGTGGTGCATGGGCTTAGTTGCTCTGCGGCATGTGAAATCTTCCCAGACCAGGGATCGAACCTGTGTCCTCTGCATTGACAGGCAGATTCTTAACCACTAGACCACCAGGGAAGTTTCATGTGCTGCTTTTGGGAGAGATGTTTTCAATTCACTTGGGTAAGTATTAGGAAACAAAATTGCTGAATCATGTAATATCTGTGTTTAG